>NC_057393.1:43783171-44155147 GCF_019320065.1 Cervus canadensis
CTTTTAGGAAAATAAATAACGTACTTGTTGCAAACCCCAATGGCAGTTTAGTTGGTTGAGAACTCTAGGTTCTTAGCTGTTCTCATGATTATGTTGTGCCTTGGGGACTCAAGAAATAGTTTAGAACTCACTAAATTTTTTTGTATTATAAAAGTCCTCAATTTGTATTATCATTTATATTCATTTCTATAGGTGGAAGCATAACACTGTAATTTATTTACAAAATTGTGTCACTCAGACTCCCTGCCATTCTTGGCAGGTGTGACTCACTTATCTGCAAGGAGATGCCACAGCAAAGAACATCTAGCTCAAGTTTATACATAAAGTCCTAGTAAAAGAGATGCGAAGTCAAGGGTGTTTGCCACTCTGTCCTGAGTTCACCACTAAGGCCTGACAATCTGCTTCTCCTTAGTGACATGCGAATCTTTAACAGTTCACAAGAAGACGCCCAAGTGGATTTCCAAATAATAATAATTTCCCAAGAAGACTTTTCCCCCAGCATTTTCCTGACTGTATATGATTGGAAAAGTTAGTGATGCAGTGTTAAATGAAAGCCACTGTTCTTATTCATTCTCAGAAGAATGAATGGTTATAAATTTATCATTCTAAAATGTCTAGGAACTGTCTCCTAAGGCAAAGGAAACAAAAGCAAAAATAAACAAATGGAACCTAATTAAACTCAAAACCTTTAGCACAGCAAAGGAAACCCCTGACAAAATGAAAAGATAACCTACCGAATGAGAGAAGATATTTGCAAATGAAATGATTCATAGGGGTTCTTATCCAAAATATATAAACAGCTTATACAACTCAACATCAAAAAACAAGCCAATTTAGAAAACGGGCAGAAGACCTGAATAGACATTTTCCCAAAGAAGATATACAGATGGTCAACAAATAAGTGAAAAAATGTTCCACATCACTCATCACCAGAGAAACACAAGTCAAAACCACAATGTCAAAACCACAATGTCTCACACTGGTCAGAAAGTCTACAGATAACAAATACTAGTGAGGATGTGGAGAAAAGGGAACCCTAGTATACTATTGGTGACAGTGTAAATTAGTATAGCCACTATGGAGAACAGTAAGGAGGTTCCTTAAAAAACTAAAAACAGAACTACCACATGATCCAGCAATTCCACATCTGGGTATGTACCTGAAGAAAATGAGAACATGAATTTGAAAAGATATGTGCACTTCGATGTTCATAGCAGCAATGTTTGCAATAGCCAAGATAAGGAATCATCTAAGTGACCATCAGTGGAAGAATGGATCAAGAAGATGTGATGCTTATATACACAATGAAATATTAGTCATAAAAAAGAATGAAATTCTGCCATTTGCAACAGCGTGGAAGGACCTGGGGGGTATTGTGTTTAGTGAAATAAGTCAGACAGAGAAAGATGGATACTGTATGATGTCACTTATATGTGAAATCTTAAAAATAAAACAAGCTAATAAAGTATACATAACAAAACAGAGACAGACTCACAGAAACAGAGAACAAACTAGTGGTTACCAGTTGCAAGAGGGGAGAGACAAGAGGGGTAGAAGATTAAGGGATACAAATTATGAATAAAATGAAAAACAAAGATATATTGTATAGCGCAGGGAAATATAGCCATTATTTTGTAATAACTTTAAATGGAATATAATCTGTAAAAATATTGAATCAATTATGTTCAATACCAAAACTAATATAATATTGTCAATCAAATATCTCCAATAAAAATATAGAAACGAATAAAGTATACAAAGTGAAAAAAAAAAAGCATGTCAAATAAGAGTGTCTCTCTCCAGAAGTGACTCCCATGAAATCTAACCTCCAGCAGCTTGAGATCAAGGCTGACTGTCCCTCTTGGTATTGACAGCTTTTGAAAAAATGATGACTCATTTTCTAAAGTGTGGCTATGGTTTATATATTACTTGTGGGCCAATGGATCCAGTCTAGTTTATTCAGCAAGCCTTCCAGCCATGCAGGACCACGTGAGAAGATTCTTGGAGCTCTCGTCAGGGAGCAGATGTATGTTCCCACGCATCTGTGTGACCTAAAGTGAACCAGCCCCAAGGCTCCCGGCACCTTCCCTGGAGAAGCTGGTTGTGCTCTTACCCAGGCTTCTCCAGTCCAGTCATAATGAAATGTGTGGCTTGCATCAAACACTTTCTCCCCCAAGCCTTTCTATGCATGCTTCTCCCCACCTAGAACATTCTTCCCAGGCTTCTTCCCCAAGCTAAGCCCTCCCTGCTTTTCACGACTCAGCTGGTCACAACCTGTGGGAAACCTATGCTGAAGCCTATCTTGCTGGGGTCTCTCTCCTGATCACAGGACTCCCATCATGGTGGTGTCATGGTTTCGCTACGTCACTTCAGTTGTGTCTGACTCTCCGCGACCTATGGACTGTAGCCCGCCAGGCTCCTCTGTCCATGGGATTCTTCAGGCAAGAATACTGGAGTGGGTTGCCATGCCCTCCCTCCTCCTGAGGATCTTCCCAACCCAGGAATTGAACCCAAGTCTCTTACGTCTCCTGCATTGGCAGGTGGGTTCTTTACCACTAGCGCCACCTGGGAAGTCCCCGATACCCCTCAGGGCAGGAAAATCGGTGCTGGTTTTATCCCCAGCTCTTAGCTCAGTGTGTGGCGCGTAGTAGGTATTCATCACAGATTTATTCATTACGTTGTTTATTTAAATAAACAAGAATCTGCCTGCTGGCTGCTGAGACTGTGGAAAAAAAATCAACTGAGCTAGAGGTTATGCAAACAAATGTACAAACCAACCCAGGGAGGCCTTGGCATTGGCAATGAGCATGGCATTTAGTTGAATAATTATCTTTTTTTTTTCAAAAAATTACTATATAGACCCAGAGGTACAGTTAAAATAATCTGAGGGTTGTCTGACAGGCATGCTTATTCCTAGAAACTCCAAGGAACAAAATGTTCATCTGCATTTTAGCAAAGCTACCCTTTAAAAAAATAAAACATGGCATGTTTACAAGTTTAGGTTCAGTTTTGATTCTCAAATCAAAACACAAGCCTCAGTCTGTCCTCAAACCACACACAGGGACCTTAAGTCCTGCCCCTTTTTCCTGGAAGCCAGAGAAACCTCTGAATATGCTGACAGGCAGTCATTTTCAACCCTCTCTAGTTTGTCTTCCATTTTACTTTTTAAAAACACAGAACTGTCATAGACAGATCATTCAGGTTTGTACAGAGTAAAAGGAATAAATACATTCACTTAAAAAAAATCTGTTAGGTTTCTCTTTGGTGCTAGAAAACTCTTTGCCCCGCGCACAAGGGCTAATGAACTGGTTGGAGGCACCAGGGCGGTGTATCTGTGTTTAAAAATAGAAGTTGGATATAAAGCTGCAAACTTGAGGATTGCAAAGCTGGCAGCTTGCAACTGCTTAAAAATGCTAGACTGATGGAGACCAGAAGCAACACTTGCTGTAATAACACAGCATTTTCACCAGTTTTTACTCTTAACTCAATAGCACAAATTCTCAGTCAGGAAAATAGTGGCAGAAATCCTCTCTGACCCTAAAAACTCCCCGTCTTTGGAAGGAGACCTCAGTGTATAGATTGTTCTCACATGAGGAAAACAAACAGGGAACACAGAAGGGTCCAAGCAGTCTGTTTTTTAACATGGTCCCCTTTATTAGAAAGTGTTTCTTGACAGACTTTTATCTTCAAAGTATTACTTTAAGTGTCATATATATGAAACATTGCCCCTCTTCAAATACCCAAAAAGCTCAATTCTCTAGGATAATCCAACAATAACACCTTTTCTATAAAAGTGCTTGGGTTTTTTTTAATTACTTTAAATTGAGGGATAATTGCTTTATAATATTGTGTTGGTTTCTGCCATACATCAACATGAATCAGCCATAGATATACATATGTCCCCTCCAGTGCTTTTTAAATTTTTTAAAAATTTATTTACTTTTGGCTGCACTGGGTCTTGGTTGCTGCTCAGTGGCTTTCTCCAGTTGCAGAAGGGCTTCTCGTTGTAGTGGCTTTTCTTGTGTGGAGCATGGGCTCTAGATCACAGGCTCAGTGGTTGTGGCACACAGGCATAGTTGCCCCACTGCATGTGGGATCTTGCCAGACCAGGCAAGATTGAACCCATGTCCCCTGCATTGGCAGGCAGATTCTTAACCACTGGACCACTAAGGAAGTCCTATAAAAGTCCTTGATCTGGGCCACTAACCTTTTCCTCCCTTGTCTTGATTCCACCCATTCTTTAAGGTCTACTCTGAATCTCATTGGCCCATTGTGCTAAGCTTTCCCTGATGATCCGATTCCATATCAACAGACCCTGTATCTGAATGGCAATAAAATCAGCCTCTACAAATTGCCTCCCTCTTTCCAAGGTATATCACATCATCATTGCGGTTAATCCCTAGGACTGTTATTTCACACATGAAAAAAATCAAGGCCCAGAGATGTCCAGTAACTTCCTTAGAGTCACACGGCTTATAAGAGACTAAGTGGGATCCCAGGCCAGGCGATCTAACTCCAACATCCATGTTTACTCTTTAATTCCACTTTGCCTCTCATTGAGTATTTCCTTTTCCTAAATATGGTTTCTTCCAAGAAAAATCCCTTGAGAAGAATTGTGTCTTTTTTCTTGTTAAGAAGACCAACTCATGGTCTGCTAGCCTTTTTATTTTTAATATTTATTTTTTATGGCTGGGTTGGGTCTTAGTTGTGGCATGTGGGCTCTACGTTGCAGCACACAGGCTTCTCTCTAGTTGCATTGCATGGGCTCTAGAACATGTGGGCTCTGTAGTTTGTGGCACACAGGCTCCCTAGTTGAGTTGCGTGGGCTCATTTGCTCCACAGCACATGTGATCTTAGCTCCCTGACCCGGGATTGAACCTGAGTCCCTGGTGTTAGAAGGCAGATTCTTAACCACTGGACCACCAGGGAAGTCCCAGGACTATGTCTTCTTTATCTTTCCTTTATACTCATCATTCTTAGAGGTCTACCAAGTACTTGTCATGTTTGGGGCAAACATGGACGTGGAGGATCCAGAGATATCGCTCATGACCCGGCCTTGGGGACAAGAAAGAATAGAGTGCAGAGGTCCTGCCTGGTGCTCAGGAGGACGTCTACCAGTTTGACTGTAGGAAACACAACCCTTCATTGGTATCTGGGACTGCCCAGTAATACCAGGTCCTCTCCCCTGGGATCTTATAAAGACATGTCTACCTTGAACACTATCAGGTTTCATTACAAAATACTGTCTGGTGGGAGGGTGTTATCCTTGATTCTTACAACACCTACACAGTGTGGTCTGATGCTCATTTGAAAGCCTGCTTACCCAGCTGTAATGCTACCTTGCAGAAGTGAGCAGCAAGGCAGACATCTGTGACTAGGGATGTTGTATTAGAGGAGGTTCTTACTGAGAAAGATTCAGATGTCTGTCTTTCTTCTTTATCTAAAATCCCTTAAGGTAGCATCCTGCTGGGCAGGACCACAGACTAGGATTTTCCTGTTCAGGAAATGGTCCAGAGAAAAAAACAGCCCACTGAACTGAGAAGGTGGCTTCTGCCTGGATGATAAATAATCCAGGACAGAGTGTGCAGCAAGCCGTAACCGTCCAAGAATGGGCTTTCTGTAAGGTGGCTGACATGCTGCACGGTCACCACTACTGTACTGACCTGTCTGGGTGACTCAGCAATCCTCTGACTTGTTCAGCAAATTCTCTGGAAGGAACTTAAGTTATATCCTAACTTGTATCTGCATAAGTGACATAAAAAGAGAACTAAAGAACAGTTGGGACTTCCCTGGTGGCTCAGATGAAAAAGAGTCCACCTGCAATGCAGGAGATCTGGGTTCGATCCCTGGGTAGGGAAGATCCCCTGGAGAAGACAATGGCAACCCACTCCAGTGTTCTTGCCTGGAGAATTCCATATACAGAGGTGCCTGCCGGGCCACAGTCCATAGGGTCGCAAAGAGTCAGACATGACTGAGCAACTAACACACACACACACACACACACAGAACAGTTTTGAAGAAAACGCTATGGAGATGACTTTGCAAACTCTGATAAATAATGGAGTTTCTATTTTATTTCCTTCCAACTTCTCCTTCAGAGAAACCTCTTCCTTCACTGAATATTTTTTGTTTCTTCCTTTTTTTTTTTTTTTTTTTTAAAGTGGAGAGAGTTTCTCCAGACTTCAAAGGGATGTGTGTGAAGGGAGAACTTATCTTTCTGCCTCTTATCATGTTGGGTCACCAGAATCTTATCAATAAGAAAGAGGAATCACTGTTCAAAGTAAAGAGAAAACACATCTGGAAAATATCAGTATTTGAGTTCATCAAGGCTGTGTTTAAAGACAAAAACTGCATGTTAACCCTTCTTAACACTGTTGGTGGGAATGCAAACTAGTACAGCCACTATGGAAAAGCAGTGTGGAATTCCTTAAAAAACTGGAATAGAACTGCCATATGACCCAGCATCCCACTTTTTGGGCATACACACTGAGGAAACCAGACTGAAAGAGACACGTGCACCCCAATGTTCATTGCAGCACTGTTTATAATAGCCAGGACATGGAAGCAACCTAGATGCCCATCAGCAGATGAATGGATAAGGAAGCTGTGGTACATATACACCATGGAATATTACTCAGCTGTCAAAAAGAATTCATTTGAATCAGTCCTAATGAGATGGATGAAACTGGAGCCCATTATACAGAGTGAAGTAAGCCAGAAAGATAATGAACATTACAGCATACTAACACATATATATGGAATTTAGAAATATGGTAACGACAACCCTATATGCAAAACAGAAAAAGAGACACAGAAATACAGAACAGACTTTTGAACTCTGTGGGAGAATGTGAGGGTGGGATGTTTCAAAGGAACAGCATGTATACTATCTATGGTGAAACAGATCACCAGCCCAGGTGGGATGCATGAGACAAGTGCTCGGGCCTGGTGCACTGGGAAGACCCAGAGGAGTCGGGTGAAGAGGGAGGTGGGAGGGGGGATCGGGATGGGGAATAAGTGTAAATCTATGGCTGATTCATATCAATGTATGACAAAACCCACTGAAATGTTGTGAAGTAATTAGCCTCCAACTAATAAAAAAATTAAAAAAAAAAAAAAAAAAAAGAAGGAGAGAAGAAGTTCAGAATAACAAAAGGAGATATGACAATAGAAGTAGAAATGAGTGATGCAGCCATGAGCCGGGAAGATATGCAGACTGTAGAAGCTGGAAAAGGCAAGAAATATATTCTCTCCTCCAGAATGCGCCAGTACTTCACTCTTACCCTAGTAAGACTTATTTTGGACTTCTAACCTCTAGAACTTGCAATACAGTGACTTTGTGTGCTCTTATGCCACTAAATATGTTGCAATTTTTTAACAGCACTGATAGGAAATTGATAAAGCCACATTATCTTTTCTCAGTGGTGGGTCAACAAATATTAATCCCTTTGCTTAACTGGATCTAGGGGAAAGATATCTGTGTGCATTTTTGGAGTTCGTGTTTCAGTTTCTTGTGACAAAAAGATGACTGTTCACTCCCTAAGTGCCCTCTTCTAGTTATTTTTCTGGGTTTTGTGGTGGCAAATTTCCTTTATATGTGAAAGATTTTAAAAATTACCTTTAACATGCTTTTGATGCAGAATAGAGTATGACAATGTCTTCAGTGTTTTAAATATTACACCAATTTTAAATATTATACCAAATAAACACCAGTATTATGTTTTGTCTGTTCTTCCAAAATTTTTCTCACTCAGTCTTGTGACTCTACTTCAGGTTGAGGGTTTACCCTTATCAATTCCAAACCTGCCACCATTGATTTTTCTCTTCAAGTTCAGGTAGAGCTTCAGCTTACAGCTGGTTGGAGCAGAAAAACAATGATATTCATTACTTCTAAAATCCATTTATTGTTTGGGGCATAATCTTTATTACTCATACTTGATGTTAAGCTTGTTGCAAATGGTGTTCCTATCTGCTTTCTATCTGAATTGTTTTATTGTTGTTCTGATATATGTGATAAATTTCACCTGGTGGGTGCCTGTAATTATTTTATAAATGTCACTTGTACACTATATCTGAGCACATAGTTTTATTTTATTTTTTTACTCGTTCACAAAGTAAGATTTTTTGGATAGAGAAGATTATTAGTCTCAAAGTTATCTTTAAAACAAACAAGAACAAAAGTAAATGAAGTCCTCTTTTGGTTATATTTATTTGGAGATTCTGGAAAGTAAAAACATAGTTATTAATCTCTGCTTAAAGATGGACTTTTTTTCTTCTCAAATAGAGAATTAAAATATAATGCTATAGTCCCAAGAACATACAATATCAAATATGAAGAAGTGGAAAATACTTTCAAATTATATATTTATAAGAAGGGAATAATATGTGATAAAATAATAATATGAAAAGAGTACACATATCTTAATGAAAGTTAGGTTATTCTTGTGCTTTCCCCATAGGCATAAAATCTTGTAGAAAAACAGCAGCAGATTTGCTAAGTAGAATGAGATAATATAATCATCTAAAATATAATTTGGCTTCTAATTCCTATAGTTATATACCAGACAGCACAAACTTGTGCAGCTTTCTTGGATTTCTCACATCTTGCTTCTCTAATACTTTGTCGGCTAGTTTTTAGAAGTTGTACAGGCTACCAGGAGTGACTAAAGTGCATCGATGTTACATATAAAAATATAATATTGAATAAGAAAGCAAGAAGGGCATTTCCTGGATTTAAAAAAAAAGAAAAATTAGCCCCACTGTGCAGCATACAGGATCTTAGTTTCCCAACCAGGGATCAAACCCACTCCCCTTATAGCAGAGGAGCAGAATCTTAACCACTGGACCACAAGGGAAGTGACTTTCCTAGATGTTTTTAATTAAGCCAATGAGGAAATAAATTTAGGATTATACATTTCTGGATTGCCTGAAGATTTCATAAAATGATACTTCTGTTATTTTCTTATTCTTATATTTTATCAATGAATTTTTTTTGGATTTTTCTTTGACTTTTTTTTTGGTTTTAATTGTATAGTTGGATCTCCAGTATAGATAAAATTACCTGTCTGCAAACTACATAAAATACTAACAGATACTTTTGATTTTATATTTTATTCTTTTTATCTGGGTTAACATTTATAATTGATGCTTTTGTATTTTATCCTAAGAGTAAATTACTGTATGGGAAAAATACTGTGCTAATCTATGTCTTTTAAAGGGAGTTGATTTATGAAGTAGACATGTTATCTGATCTCCCAAAGACAATGATTTCTACCTAATAAAAAGTCTGATTCTATCCTTTCCTTTCACTTTGGATGAAGTTGAGATTATTCTCATTTATTTCCAAAATAGCCCTAGACATTAGTAAACTAAGACTGCCAGATCAAGGAAAGCAAGGTGATCACCCACATGCTTGGGGATAGAGGGGGAGATTATTTTCTCCTCAAAATTTTTAACACGATTTTTTTAGAGCCTCTGCTGTTATCCTCCTAATATGTATGGAATATTACCTCGTGACTTATGTTGAAGTAATTCCTAGGTTGGAAAGATCATTCATTTACACAGAATGAGAATTTTGGTTTGGTTTTTCAGATCTTACACATTTCTGTAATAATAACTCATCAGTGACCTTTTCATCTATCATAATTTTCTTAAGTTCAAGAACTGTCAGTTTATGTCACCGGATTTGTGACATAAATTAGATTTTTGTATATTATTTAATCTCTAAAATATTGTATTTTAATGACTCAGGGTTCAGAGTGAAATCTTACTTATCACAGATTTTAAAAAGTAGTTCTGGCAATTATTAGTAGAAACAAAATGCATACCAAAATTCAGATGTACACCATACTAATTACTACTGCCTGAAGAGATTTATCCTGATGAAATATGTTCTTGACATTGTTAATTTATTTGTAGAGGTATCAAATTCAAATTCTTGTCAATAGTTAAATATTTCTTCACCATTAACTGAGTATAGGACTCCAGCACTGATTGTGCTGGATGAGACAAAGCCATGTATATTGATTTTTGCAAAGATAGCTAGTTTAATAAAATTGATAAGCTCAGCTAAAGTCTAGCAATTATGAGAGCCAGAAAATGGTTTGACCAACTTATGTAAGAACTTATTTTTAACTTATGTCTATGTTGTAATAGTCTAAAGCAGTAATTACATAGATAGAACGATCCTAGATGATAAAAGCCTTATAAAACTGAAACTTTAAAAAATATATAGGTACCTCCAGCCAAGAAGCTCCATTGAATTCTAAACTCATAAATGCACATGAGCTTCAATTTTATCCTTTGTAAAAACAGTTATTATTTTCTCCCCCTCACCTTAGTTGGGCTTCCCTGATAGTTCAGTTGGTAAAGAATCCGCCTGCAATGCAGGAGATCCTGGTTGGATTCCTGGGTCAGGAAGATCTGCTGGAGAAGTGATGGGCTCCCCACTCCAGTATTCTTGGGCTTCCTGGGTGGCTTAGCTGGCAAAGAATCTGTCTGCAATGAGGGAGACCGGGGTTCAATCCCTGGGTAGGGAAGATCTCCTGGAAAAAGGAAAGGCTGCACCCACTCCAGTATTCTGGCCTGGACAGTTCCATGGACTACAGACTATGGGTTTGCAAAGAGTCAGACATGACTGAGCAACTTTCACTTTAATCTCAGTTGGTAGCATCACAATCTGTTCAGTAACCAAAATCAGAAGCTCAGGATTTAGACTCCTGATGTCTTCATGGGAAAAAAAGATAAAAGTAGTTCCTACTTTGCGATGTTTAAGTAGATCTTAAGCATGTAGGGGGGGAAAAACAATAATAATAATAATTTAAAAATGACCCACTCTTGAAAAAGATTGCTCAAGGTAGAAAAATAAGTGAAAATCTGTGATAAAAGCAGAATAATTTTTTAGATTTCTAATTGAGGGGTCCTTTTGCTGCATCACCTCTGAGTAGCTTAACTCCACATGGAGTTCCATTGCAGTTCTGCTGGCAGAGGTAGGAGAGAGTCTGAGTAGAGGGCACAACTTACCATACTGTGGGAGAGACTCCTCTTGCCTGTTACTCAAGGATGAAGGAGGTCTTTGAACAATCATTTCAAGCATGGACATGGAACAACAGACTGGTTCCAAATAGGAAAAGGAGTACGTCAATGCTGTATATTGTCACCCTGCTTATTTAATTTATATGCAGAGTACATCATGAAAAACACTGGGCTGGAAGAAGCACAAGCTGAAATCAAGATTGCTGGGAGAAATATCAATAACCTCAGATATGCAGATGACACCACCCTGATGGCAGAAAGTGAAGAAGAGCTAAAGAGCCTCTTGATGAAAGTGAAAGAGGAGAGTGAAAAAGTTGGCTTAAAGCTCAACATTCAGAAAACTAAGATCATGGCATCTGGTCCCATTACCTCATGGGAAATAGATGGGGAGACAGTGGAAACAATGTCAGACTTTATTTTTTTGGGCTCCAAAATCACTGCAGATGGTGACTGCAGCCATGAAATTAAAAGATGCTTACTCCTTGGCAGGAAAGTTATGACCAACCTAGATAGCATATTGAAAAGCAGAGACATTACTTTGCCAACAAAGGTCCATCTAGTCAAGGCTGTGGTTTTTCCAGTGGTCATGGATGGATGTGAGAGTTGGACTGTGAAGAAAGCTGAGGGCCGAAAAATTGATGCTTTTGAACTATGGTGTTGGAGAAAACTCTTGAGAGTCCCTTGGGCTGCAAGGAGATCCAACCAGTCCATCCTAAAGGAGATCAGTCCTGGGTGTTCTTTGGAAGGACTAATGCTAAAGCTGAAACTCCAATACTTTGGCCACCTCATGAGAAGAGCTGACTCGTTGGAAAAGACTGTAATGCTGGGAGGGGTTGGAGGCAGGAGGAGAAGGGGACGACAGAGGATGAGATGGCTGGATGGCATCACCGACTCAATGGGCATGAGTTTGAGTAAACTCTGGGAGTTTGTGATGGACAGGGAGGCCTGGCGTGCTGCGATTCATGGGGTCGCAAAGAGTCGGACACGACTGAGCAACTGAACTGAACTGAACCGAATGCTCAGGAGTAAGTGAAGAATGTCCTTCCTCAACTCTAGGAAAGGGAACATCCATAAGTTTGCTCCCATTCCAGCTGTTACCACCTGACTTGGGGGTGCTTGGACACTGAGGAGATAAGAAACTGAGGGCCCATTTCTGAAGGGCAGAAAGAGTAAGGGAGAATTCTTCTTTAATTTCAGATGTCCACATCTTCTCCTCCTGCCCTGGGTTCAGTGTCATATCATGGGAGAGTGCATTGAATTTGCAATTGAATTAGATATAGAACATGACTCTAACCCAAAAAAAGCAGACTGACATTTGTCGCTAAAGACCAGAAATTTAATGAGTTCCTCCATACTAAGAAATTTACAGTCATTTCTATCTCTCATATCAGCTCTGTAAGGGAGGTATTACTTTTTTTAAGACTATAAGGAAAATAAGGATCTTAAATATTAAATAATTTGCACAGAATTATAGAGCTAATATTAGTAGACCCAAGATTTGAATAAATATATTATCAATAGCACATCTACAATTTATTTTCAATTAGAATTCACCATCTCTAGTCGTTTTCTTGTAAATTATTTACTGTAAACTGAAACAAATCACGTTAACCAGCTGTTTTGTTTATATCTAACCCATTCTGCGTACAAGGGAGAACATTACTGAAATGGGATTCATTTCTAATCATATCTAGAAAACAGTAGGAGAAAAATTTTAATGGACAGTACAATAAAAATACATGTTTATAACTTGTATCAGAATAGGATGAAAACATTTCATGCTCCTCTCTTTGGAAGTACCCAAAGCTAGGACCATTCCAGAAAATGTGGGAACACTGAGCAAAATTCTTTTTAAAAATAATTTATTTCTACTCAGACTTTAAAAATATGAGAGCAAAGAAAAAATTAGTAATGATCAAAACTATTGGCTTAAAAGTAGTTGTATCATTCTAAGTGCCATTTTGTGTAATTAGTGTATAATTTATTACCCAGTTTGGGACAGTTTTGAAAGAGCATGAGGGAAAGACACATACATTGAAGATACTAGATAATGTTTCTAAACCAGGACTATTTACAGCAAACCAGGATGTAAGATTACTCTATACCAAATATTAATAAATTGTCTTCTCTTTGTATATTTATTCTGCTGCTTGTTGTTTATAAAAATATCAAGAATAATTCTGAGTAGCATCTCATTTCTAAACCTATGTATATCTCAGCAAATTTTCTTTTCATTATCTTTTTTTTTCTTTCCAGGAAGGCATATCATATCATAAGAGCCATTCAGAGGTGGCACTAGACCACATTATCATTTCTGTTCTCTCACTCATTCTTTTTCTGATTAGAAAGCAGATGCATTTTCTACCAGAAAAAGTATGTTGGATTTCACTTGTGAAAGCTCACTGAGAATAGAAATCTAATATCCTGGGCACACATTTATTAAAGGAGATCTCTAAATGGAGATTTAGATTATTTTGTAGGATAAAAAGGGTTATTATTGTAAATGTCTAACAAGCTGTCACTTTCCTCTCATGAACAAATCCTAAAAATTACTATTGTTTTCCCTCACAATTAATAATGTAGGGATCTTTATATCAGCTTATTTGAAAGCAAGATAAGGGAGAGCTTATTTAAAAATACACATTGATCTCATCAAAGTATGCCTTAATTGAGGTGATGATTTCTCTTTTTTGTTATATGTGTACATTTATGTATAGTCTAGTCAAAAGGAATAGCTTATGTTAATAGTGAAGTTCTGAGTGTGCTTGAATACTCTTGCTCATATGAAAGTGCTGTGTTTTCAACTTGTCTCTGTATCTCTAGCTCCTAGGAAATCCCCTGGGCTATGGCAGGCATGCAATAAAACTGTGATAAATTTTAAAGCATGTATATTTTAAAAGTAAAGAGGAACTACAGAGCTTCTTGATGAAAGTGAAAGAGGAGAGTGAAAAAACTGGCTTAAAATTCAACATTCTAAAAACAAAGATCATGGCATCTGGTCCCATCACTTCATGGCAAATAGATGGAGAAACAGTGGAAACAGTGGCAGACTTTATTTTTTGGGTCTCCAAAACCACTACCAATGGTGACTGCAGCCATGAAATTAAAACACACTTGCTCCTTGGAAGAAAAGCTATCACCAACCTAGACAGCATATTAAAAAAGCAGAGACATTACTTTGCCAATGAAGGTCCATCTAATCAAAGCTATGGTTTTTCCAGTAGTCATTTATGGATGTGCAAGTTGGACTATAAAAAAAGCTGAGTGCCGAAGAATTGATGGTTTTGAACTGTGGTGTTGGAGAAGAGTCTTGAGAGTCCCTTGGACTGCAAGGAGGTCAAACCATCCAATCCTAAAGGGAATCAGTCCTGATTATTCATTGGAAGGACTGATGCTGAAGCTGAAACTCCAATACTTTGTCTACCTGATGCGAAGAACTGACTCATTTGAAAAGACCCTGATGCTGTAAAAGATCCAATGTAGGAGGAGAAGGGGACAAAAGAGGATGAGACAGTTGAATGGCATCACCAACTCGATGGACATGAATTTGAGCAAGATCTAGGAGTTAGCAATGTACAGGGAAGCCTGGCGTCCATGGGTCACAGAGTCAGACACAATTGAGCAATTGAACTGAATTGAACTGATTTTTTAAAAGATAAACAATGATAAATACTATCAAAATGCTTATGCTAAAATATTAAATTTTAGGATTGAACTGAAATAACAATTGAGAAAAAGTTAAAGAAGAATAAAAGTTTGAGAATTAATAGAAAAAAAGGAAATTTTTATTAAATGAACCATTGAAGTAAGATTATAAATAGAACAAGTTGAATGTGCAACATAGAAAACATTATGGAACCTGGAATTGAAATAACTGGAATATAAACCACACCCAGAGTCTAGGTATTAAGTGAAATAACTCATACACTGAGGTGAAAATTAACTGGACAATACATGCTGATGGGAAATAGTATTATAACACTGATCAGAATGGGGGAAACTGCAATAATTAGGGCAGAAATTTGGAACAATATATCCTAAGAAAAAAAAAACCTAAGGTTAATTTTGGTGAGGAATATACACAAAAAGTGGTATTTAAATAAAAGCAAAATTTTACATAAATATTTTAATTCTGGACAAAACCAAGCTGTCAAACTGTGATTAAGATGCCATGTAAGTAGTGGCAATTCCAAGTCCAAAGGAACAGACAGCTATTGACAGGCTGATGCAGAGCAATAGATAAGTGAGCATTAAACTAGTGTTGGGTATTATGCAAGCAGATGTGTCAGAATATCTTGTGGAGCAAAGTTACCTAAGTAGCCCAGGAGCAGGAAAGTGTCACAATAAGGTGGCAAGTGGGAGGAAAGATCTGGGAGCTAAGTGAAATTAAGAAGCCAGAAGAACAGATGCACCAGGCAGTCTGCTCAGAAACAAAGGGTGATGATGCAGCAGACTCACTAAGGCAGATACTAGCTTTCAAGAGAAGTCAATTCTGAGCTTCTATGAGGATAACATCAAAGTGAACCATTCAATGGATGGCTTTGAGTATAAAAATTAAAGGAAGTGGCTTCTATGGGTGAAGTGAAGTGAAGTGAAAGTTGCTCAGTCATGCCCCACTGTTTGAGACCCTGTGGACTATACGGGGTCCATGGAACTGTCCATGGAATTGTCCAGACAGAATACTTGAGTGGATAGCCTTTCCCTTCTCCAGGGGATCTTCCCAACCCAGGGATTGAACCCAGGTCTTCGCATTGCAGGCAGATTCTTTAGCAGTTGAGCCACCATGGAAGCCCAAGAATACTGGAGTGGGTAAGCTTATCTCTTCTCCAGCGGATCTTCCTGACCCAGGAATGGAACTGGGGTCCTCTGCATTGAAGGTGGATTCTTTACCAACTGAGATATGAGGGAAGCCCTCTATGGATGAGGAAGTGTCCAAGTCTAAGGCAAAATACATCTGAACAAGTAAGAAATGGATCAAAAAAGAAACCATCAACAGAAATAGTGGAAACTGCCTCCCAAATAAATGCAAATTTGTTATAGCAGAGATAGATATTAAAATTATGGTGTTTACATGAGGGCAGAAAGTGAAGGCAGTTTTTTCAATAAAAACTGAATTTTTTTTAAAAAGAATTTCACTGACTAGTGTCAGTCAGTGAAACTTTAAAAAGTGATTATATGAGAAAAAAAATATAACAAATCACTTTCAAACAAAAAAGGTCAAATATTGTATGGTTTCATTGATATGAATTGTCTAGAGCAGGCAAATCCATATAGTCAAAACATAGATTCATGTTTTCCAGTGGGAAGTGGGAAACGGAGATGGGAAGTTACTGCTAGTGGGTATATGGCTGTGCAGGCAGGCTAATAAAAATTCTCTATTATTATTGATAGTGGTAATTACTGCACAACTCTGTGAATATACCAAAAAACACTGAGTTGAATATATTAAGGGAGTGAATTTTAAGATATGTAGATTTTTTCTTAATAAAACTATTATTTAAATGTAGAGAAATCCCAGAATTATTCCATACATGTCATCATCCACAATAAAAAAGGCTTTAAGGCATTAATATGTAGTTTAGTCATCCATATAAAAGCGTCTCTTACAATTCATGCAGTAATATGAAAGAACATGGCTTTTCTCTTCAATGTTATTGGCATTAATTTGGATCTATGAGAAAGAGGCTATGAAAGAAAGCAGCAAAGATGAACAAGCCATAGTGGAATCTTAAGGGATGTGGAAAAGAGTATAGGAATGATAGTAACATCTTATATAGGTAAGTAAGGTGAAATAAGAATAACAAGGCAGAAAGAAGAAGAAAATCAAAACAAAAAAAGTCACTGGGCCTAAGTGACAAATAGATAATGAGGAAAGTAAAGCATAAGAAAAGCTGACAGGGTTTCTGAAGAACTAGAATCAAGATCAGAATCATTAAACATTTCTTCCCAATCAGCTAAACTTAAAAAGAAAAATATGGATCTTTGCTGCCAAGTCCTTCTTTTTATATATTTACCTGCAAATTCTGAAATACTTATAGGAACAACCATATTTGATAGAACTAGACATGCTTTTTAAGAAAAAATTGCATTGCATATGATCCTTTATGTGCTCATTACGGAATTATTCTTTTATGAAAGAGCAACTTTTTTATGTCAGTCTTTGTTCAGAGAAAGCAGCATACAAATTAAAATTCAAAAGTTAGACATCTGTAAAATATCGTGCTTTGTGTTAAAAGCCAAGAAATTGAAGCAGAAATTTCATTCTGCATCATTTCAGTGTAAATTGCATATCAAATAGTGATCTAGGTTGACAATGGCAGAAGTGTATTATATTCCATTTAATATCTAATACGTCAGAGTTGATTATGCTATATATTAATATACATGGTGGGTGGGCTATCTTTCAGCTATCCAATGCTTTTCTTGGTATTCTTATCTTTAAATGTGTCTTTGACAGGAAACTAAATCCAACCCCATTCCTCTCCTGACCCCTTCTCTCTTGGGGATGCCTCCACTCAGAGGGAATACCTTTGCTTAATTTGTTGCTGTAAGTTGTATGCATGCACAGTTGTGTCCAACTCTGTACACGTCCAGGTTCCTCTGTCCATGGAATTTTGCAGATGGGAATACTGGAGTGTGTTGCCATTTCCTACTTCAGGGGATCTTCCCAACCCATGGATCAAACCTGCGTCTCCTGCATTGAAGGTAGGATCTTAACCACTATGCCACCTGGGAAACCCCTTTGCCTAACTTGTACAAAGACAAAACTAACTGTGCCAGCAAGGGCTCTGGTACTCAGACTTGAACACTGATCTGTATGGTTCCAGAATTTCCACTATTAATCATGCAATTTGACATATGAAATGTACCTGATTGAGTTGCTTGTCCAAATACTTGTGAATATTTAAAAAGCCAGAATTTCATCTTTTCTTTTTAATAATATACTCAATTGAGAAAAAGGAAAGAAAAATCTGGAGTATGTAATATGTACACAGATTTATTTCCAAAGATATACACATTTCAGAAGGAAAGCAGATTTTAAATTATTTATTTAGTAAACTGGCTTGAACTAAACCATCTAACACACAAACAAAAATAAGATGGTTAACATGAGAGAATCATATGGAGTGTTCTTCATTCCAGCAAACTGCTACTCTTGGTTGAAAGAGAATTTTCAGTTCTCCAAATTAAACAGAGTCTCAGGATGAGGTATCTGGGGAATTTTGTATAACTAAGGATTGGTAGAGAAGGCCAGAAGCAGTGAATAATGAAAGAGATTACAAAATTTTATAAGAAACCAAGCAGACCTATGCTAATTGATTTAGCAAGTAAGAGAAAATGAAATCTAAGCATTAGAATTTGGGCTATGCAGGAGGCATACCTGGCTCATCAAGATAACTAGATCCTTAGACGTCCTCCCAGAAACCAAGTCTCTCAAAAACCACCTTCTCCCATATAAGCAGAAGTTTACTTTCTGGATAAAATCTGGGCTCAGGGACACTGAGGTGAGCTGTGCTTGTGGGTGAGAGAACCACAGTGGGAATAGGAAAAATTCATTGAAAGGCAATAAGAATGAGATATCCAAAGCTCTTCCTTGCTTGAGTTCTCCAGTTCTGGCTGCCGGATTTAGGCCCTTTTTCCTCCCACCAGCATAAGAGACTAGTAGGTTTCTTTATGGGGAGACTGATAAGAGAAGTGAAAATTAGAGATTATCAACAAAATGTCCAACTCCCTATCTAAAAACCTTCTGATGGTGTCTAGCAGCTAATAAGCCCCATCCAACACTTAAGAGAATTCAAGCACATTATTTAATATGTGATGTGCTAAAAGTGTTAGCTAAAGCTGTGGTGATAACATATTGCAATGTATGAATGCATTAAATCAACATATTGTGCATCATAAACTTACACTTACATTTCAATTATATCTAAATAAGGGAAAAATAGTTAGATCATAAGTAGAAGAGAGTCACAAGACTTCAGGGAATTTATGAGGAGATATTGTTTCTCATGTTAATCTTGATGTCTAATTTGGATGCTCCACATTCAAATTGCCTTGGTATTGGAGGAAATTGGCATTGCATAAGTTAGAATCTATCTGTATGGATCTACTAAGCCATGGTAAGCATTACTCTGTGATCTACAATTTAGATATTAAGCATGATCTAACTTCATAAAGATAGGAGATATTATTATCTGAAAGTTTCAGAGAAGGAGAGTAGTAACTAACATTAAACAAAAGTTCTGATTTAGAATCATAATTCCTAGTAGAGCAATAACGGTTGTCACAAGCCAAATATTAAATTTTTAACATGGATATCTGTACTGAAACTTTTTTTTTTTTTTGCCCATGCTACACAACATGCTGGACCCTAGTTTGCTGACTAGGGATCAAACCTACGGTGGAAGCTTCGAGTGTTAATTGCTGGACCTCTCAGGGATTCTGAAACTTTGTTTTAAGGAAATATAGTAATAATTTTTAAATTACAATTTTAGTCTATGATAAAAATGAAGTAGGAGAACCAAAAATTAAAGGTAATTAGTTACATTCAGCTTGAATGCAATTTCAAATATTCTTGATATTAGGAAACATAGGAGCCAAGATGGCGGAGGAGTAGGACGGGGAGATCACTTTCTCTCCTACAAATTCATCAAAAGAATAACTGAACACAGAGCAAACTTCGCGAAACAACTTCTGATCGCTAGCTGAGGTCATCAGGCGCCCAGAAAAGCAGCCCATTGTCTTCGAAAGGAGGAAACATTGACTACACCGGAAGAGGCCTGTAGATATTGAGAAGCGTAAGCTGGAACGAGAAGCTATCTGAAACTGAGCCGAACCCACACTGACCGCAACAGCTCCAGAGAAACTCCTAGATACAATTTTACATTTTTCTCTTTTTTTTTTTTCTTTTTTTTCCTTTTTTTATTTTTTCTCTTTTATTTTCCTTTAAAATCCCCTATTACTCCCCCATTACTCCTTAACTTTCATTTCCATAGACTTCTACGATTTTTTAAGTAGGGGGAAAAAAAAAATTTTTTTTTTTTTCTTTCTTCCTTTTTTTTTTCCTTTTTCTTTCTTTTTTCTTCTTTTTTTTCTTTCCTTTTTCTCTTCTATTTTCTATTTTTCTTTTTCTCTTATTTCTTTTAAAGTCCTCTAGTACTCCTCTACTACTCCTTAATTTTCATTTTCAATACACTATAACCTTACAAAAAAAAAAAAGAAGAGAAGCCCTATTTTTAAACTGAAGATTATTCTCTCCCAATCTTGACTCTCTGTTTTCTACCTCAGAACACCTCTATTTCTTCCTTTCCCCTTCTCTTCCCAATCCAATTCTGTGAATCTTTGTAGGTGACTGGGCTACGGAGAACACTCTGGGAACAGACAGCTGCGTAGATCTGTCTCTCTCCTCTTGAGTCCCCCCTTTTCTCCTCCTGTTCATCTCTATCTCCCTCCTCCCTCTCCTCTTCTTCATGTAACTCTGTGAACCTCTCTGGGTGTCCCTAACGGGGGAGAATCTTTTAGCCATTAACCTAGAAGTTTTCTTATCAGGGCTGTATAGTTGGAGAAGTCCTGAGACTACAGGAAGAATAAAACTGAAACCCAGAGGCAGGAGACTTAAGCCCAAAACCTGAGAACACCAGAAAACCCTGACTACATGGAACTTTAAGTAATAAGTGACTGTCCAAAAGCCTTCATACCTACACTGAAACCAACCACCACCCAAGAGCCAATAAGTTTTAGAGCAAGACATACCACGCAAATTCTCCAGCAACGCAGGAACATAGCCCTGAACATCAACATACAGGCTGCCCAAGGTCACACCTAACACATAGACCCATCTCAAAACTCATTACTGGGCACTCCATTGCTCTCCAAAGAGAAGAAATCAAGTTCCACGCACCAGAACACTGACGCATGCTTCCCTAACCAGGAAATCTTGACAAGCCAATCGTCTAACCCCACCCACTGGGTTAATCCTCCACAACAAAAAGGAACCACAGACCTCCAGAATACGGAAAGCCCACTCCAGACACAGCAATCTAAACAAGATGAAAAGGCAGAGAAATACCCAACAGGTAAAGGAACATGAAAAATGCCCACCAAGTCAAACAAAAGAGGAGGAGATAGGGAATCTACCTGAAAAAGAATTTAGAATAATGATAATAAAAATGATCCAAAATCTTGAAAACAAAATGGAGTTACAGATAAATAGCCTGGAAACAAAGATTGAAAAGATTCAAGAACTGTTTAATAAAGACCTAGAAGAAATAAAAAAGAGTCAATTAAAAATGAATAATGCAATGAATGAGATCAAAAACACTCTGGAGGGAACCAAGAGTAGAAAACGGAGGCAGAAGATAGGATAAGTGAGATAGAAGATAAAATGGTGGAAATAAATGAAGCAGAGAGGAAAAAAGAAAAAAGGATCAAAAGAAATGAGGACAACCTCAGGGACCTATGGGACACTGTGAAACGCCCCAACATTCGAATCATAGGAGTTCCAGAAGAAGAAGACAAAAAGAAAGGCCATGAGAAAATACTCGAGGAGATAATAGCTGAAAACTTCCCTAAAATGGGGAAGGAAATAGCCACCCAAGTACAAGAAACCCAGAGAGTCCCAAACAGGATAAACCCAAGGCGAAACACCCCAAGACACATATTAATCAAACTAACAAAGATCAAACACAAAGAACAAATATTAAAAGCAGCAAGGGAAAAACAACAAATAACACACAAAGGGATTCCCATAAGGATAACAGCTGATCTATCAATAGAAACCCTCCAGGCCAGAAGGGAATGGCAGGACGTCCTGAAAGTAATGAAAGAGAATAACCTACAACCTAGATTACTGTATCCAGCAAGGATCTCATTCAGATATGAAGGAGAATTCAAAAGCTTTACAGACAAGCAAAAGCTGAGAGAATTCAGCACCACCAAACCAGCTCTTCAGCAAATGCTAAAGGATCTTCTCTAGACAGGAAATGCAGAAAGGTTGTATAAACGTGAACCCAAAACAACAAAGTAAATGGCAACGGGACCACACCTATCAATAATTACCTTAAATGTAAATGGGTTGAATGCCCCAACCAAAAGACAAAGACTGGCTGAATGGATACAAAAACAAGACCCCTATATATGCTGTCTACAGGAGACCCACCTCAAAACAAGAGACACATACAGACTAAAAGTGAAGGGCTGGAAAAAAATATTTCATGCAAACGGAGACCAAAAGAAAGCAGGAGTCGCAATACTCATATCAGATAAAATAGACTTTCAAATAAAGGATGTGAAAAGAGACAAAGAAGGACACTACATAATGATCAAAGGATCAATCAAAGAAGAAGATATAACAATTATAAATATATATGCACCCAACATAGGAGCACCGCAATATGTATGGCAAACACTAACGAGTATGAAAGAGGAAATTAATAGTAACACAATAATAGTGGGAGACTTTAATACCCCACTCACAACTATGGATAGATCAACTAAACAGAAAATTAACAAGGAAACACAAACCTTAAATGACACAATGGACCAGCTAGACCTAATTGATATCTATAGGACATTTCACCCCAAAACAATCAACTTCACCTTTTTCTCAAGTGCACACGGAACCTTCTCCAGAATAGATCACATCCTGGGCCATAAATCTGGTCTTGGAAAATTCAAAAAAATTGAAATCATTCCAGTCATCTTTTCTGACCACAGTGCAGTAAGATTAGATCTCAATTACAGGAAAAAAATTGTTAAAACTTCAAACATATGGAGGCTAAATAACACACTTCTGGAATTTTAACAAAATAAATGGTTTTCACAATAGTTCTCTAAGTATTTAGGTTCTAGCTGTGTTTAACTATGACCCCAAAATTAGAGCGGCAGAAAGAGGGAGAAACGGGGGATAAAATGTATTAAATATCTACTATGTGCCAAATCAAAAAGCTTTAGAAATGTAGCTTACTTCTTCAGAATAAATTTGCACATCTTCATTATCCTCACTTGATAAATGAGAAAAAATTCTATATTGATTAAGTTGCTCAAGGTCACAATTCCAAAAGCTACATTCTTTGCACTGGGTCATGAAAGGTGATGTAACAAATCTGTTTTCCATTGTTTTCTGGGTCAAATCATTTTTTCTAACTAAATATGCCTCACTTAGACAAAGATGGTCTTTAATCACCAGAAACACATTTCTTATTTATCCCTCTTTAAAGCTTGTTGATGAGTTTTCTTTAGAAAATGTAACATATTAAAATAGGAAGGAAACAAAAAAAAATCATCAATGTATTTAGTATTTTGTATGATAGGTGTTATAAATTACATGTTATGTAGTATAATACTTTGTAATGCTTTCTAGACTTATTCACAGAATTAGGAGAGAGACTGAATCAGCATAATTATTTTCCATTTATTCTTTCCCCACTCATATCCTCTATGACATGTACACATTTGGAAAATAATGATGAAGCCATAAAATATTAAAACATTTGGCCCAGCTTGAGTACAGTTGTGAGCTAGTGGAGTGGTGTAGATTGACGGCTATTTAAATGCTCAGCTGGAGCCAAACACTCCCTATATGAGAGAGATTATATCCGAGCCTCCTAAGGGTTCACATTGCTGAAAGTGCAAGATATGCTCTAGGAAAGAAGCACTCAAACCATGGTGTATCGATTTAGGAATGATGAAGACTAAGAAAAAGAAGGGAAAGAAAAAGAGAAAGAAACAACAGCAAAGGGAAATCTATTTAAATTTGCACAATTTTATTTAAAGTGAAGAACAGGGACACTTGTTCAAAATTATACAAAAAAAGAAAAAGAAGATATTTTACTTTAATAAAGACAGCAGTTTACTGACAAAAACTTTTCAGGTCTAAGTCTACTAAGGGTAAAATGGGATAAAAAAAAAACAGGTGCGGTTCAAATCTAGATTTGGTGCTTCCTTACTGTGTAACTTCATTAAATTGCTTAACCTTCTTGCACCTAAGGCATTTTTTCTGTGTTTGTTTGCTTGTTTTTTGGAGGGTGTGGAATATAGACTCCTTCACAGATTTCCCTGTAGCAAGTAAATGGGAGAATATGTGTAAAATGAATAGCATGTCTGGAGAAGTTAATAAATATTTATTTCTTCCCTCCAATAAAAAATTTTAAAAGATGTCTGGCTCCAAAAGAGTTTAGTTTGTTTTTCACTGTCAGTATTTTAAAATACTGGAATGATTCTCCTTTGGAAATACTCAAAGAAGTAACAGATTTCTTTGCAGTTTCATGGAGGAAAAAAAAAAAGTCATCTAAATGTGTGTTGGCCAACTTTTCAATTATTTGTCTGCATGTAATCCACTGTTGCATCCTTGCTCCTGACTATTTACATAATTGAAATAATCTTTTAGTACCTTTCCTTTGAAGCAAAGTGAAGGTATTATTTCATACTCTCTGATTTAAAAAAATAAAAATCTATCTTGTTGTCTCCCTCACCCATTACCATGTGTTCTTCTAAGAATTTTACCTGGAGAGACAAAAGCTTACTAGCCCAGCAGTTAGTCTCATTGGAATCCAAAAGATACAGATAATTCTTGGGACTTGTATGAATGGTTTTCTTAATATCTAATCCAATAAAATTTTTGAATATTCCCTGAAAATACACTCAGAAGATAAGCTTCTAACATCACACTTTAGGGTGGAGGATGCTACAGTCTGTGACTTCCAACTTCAAGCAGAATTATTACTAATTCACATAGCTGTTTTAAGTTGTTAAATTCTTAGAGTCTGATGAAATTTAAATTTGACTTTTTGATGGAAATAGAACAAACAATGATAATTCTACTCTCTTTTCTAATTTGATAAGAGGTAGACTGAGGCATATTTTAAAGGTACTGAATATATTAGAGTAGCTTTAATATAAAAATAATTTAACTTGCCTTAATAGCATTTTTCTTTGTAATTATTAAAGGAGAGTTCTAATGTAAAATTATAAAAATATATTTTGAAGATATATAATTGCTAAATTTGTTTTGTTTCATTTTAAATGTACAAATTTTCAGACTGTCCTAGAAGGTTGTGATTTAATAACTCAAAATAACATGACCCAACATGATTCCTTAGCCAAAGTATTTAAGTAGTCATTGGAATCCAGTCCAGTATCATGAATTAGAAAGCACGTCCATATAAACACAAAAGCATTAAAAATAACATTATTCTAGCTTACTTCACTCTGTATAACGGGCTTCAGTTTCATCCATCTCATTAGAACTGATTCAAATGAATTCTTTTTAATGGCTGAGTAATGTTCCATGGTGTATATGTACCACAACTTCCTTATCCATTCGTCTGCTGATGGGCATCTAGGTTGCTTCCATGTCCTGGCTATTATAAACAGTGCTGCGATGAACACTGGGGTGCACGTGTCTCTTTCAGATCTGGTTTCCTCGGTGTGTATGCCCAGCAGTGGGATTGCTGGGTCATATGGCAGTTCTATTTCCAGTTTTTTAAGGAATCTCCACACTGTTCTCCATAGTGGCTGTACTAGTTTGCATTCCCACCAACAGTGTAAGAGGGTTCCCTTTTCTCCACACCCTCTCCAGCATTTATTGCTTGTAGACTTTTGGATAGCAGCCATCCTGACTGGCGTGTAATGGTACCTCATTGTGGTTTTGATTTGCATTTCTCTAATAATGAGTGATGTTGAGCATCTTTTCATGTGTTTGTTAGCCATCTGTATGTCTTCTTTGGAGAAATGATAAAGGCCAATACAGTATACTAACCCATATAGATGGAATTTAGAAAGATGGTAATGATAACCCTGTATGCAAAACAGAAAAAGAGACACAGATGTACAGAACAGACTTTTGGACTCAGCGGGAGAAGGTGAGGGTGGGATGTTTTGAGAGAACAGCATGGAAACATGTATATTATCAAGGGTGAAACAGATCACCAGCCCAGGTTGGATGCATGAGACAAGTGCTCAGTGCTGGTGCACTGGGAAGACCCAGAGGGATGGGGTGGGGAGGGAGGTGGGAGGGGTGATCAGGATGGGGAATACATGTAAATCCATGGCTGATTCATGTCAATGTATGGCAAAAACCACTACAATATTGTAAAGTAATTAGCCTCCAAGTAATAAAAACAAATGAAAAAAAAACATTATTCTAGAATATCATCTTGCAGACTAAATGAGAATATTAGTTTTAGTTATAGTGAAAAACCAGATTCCCCCACAGTCAGTCCCTTCCATCAGGAAGCTTCCACAGTCCTCTTATCCTTATCCATGAGAGGGCAGACAGAATGAAAATCATAGAAAGCTAACCAAACTGAACACATGGCTCACAAACTATGAGCCAAGCTGTATATGGCTACCCAAAACTGACAGGTCATGGTGGAGAACTCTGAAAAAAGTGGCTCACTGGAAGAGGGAATGGGAAGCCACTTCAGTATTCTTGCCTCTAGAGCCCCATGAACAGTATGAAAAGGCAAAAAGATATGACACTGAAAGGTTAACTCCCACGTCAGTAGGTGTCCAATATGCTACTGGAGAAGAGTGGAAGAATAAGTCCAGAAACAATGAAGAGATGGAGCCAAAGGGAAAACAATGCCCAGTTGTGGATGTGGCTGGTGATGGAAGTAATGTCCGATGCTGGAAAGGCCAATATTGCATAGGAACCTGGATGTTAGGTCCATGAATCAAGATAAATTGGAAGTGGTCAAAGAGGAGATGGCAGGAGTGAATATCAACAGTTTAGGAATCAGTGAACTAGAATGGAGTGGAATGGGGATATTTAATTCAGATGACCATTATATCTAATACTGTGGGCAAGAATCCCCTAGAAGAAATGGAGTAGCCCACATAGTCAACAAAAGAGTCTGAAATGCAGGATATGGGTGCAATCTCAAAAATGACAGAATGATCACTGTTCCATTCCAAGGCAAACCACTCAATATCACAGCTGAAGTTGAATGGTTCTATGATGACTGACAGGACCTTCTAGAACTAACACCAAAAACAGATGTCCTTTTCATCATAAGGGACTGGCATGCAAAAGTAGGATGTCAAGAGATACCTGGAATAACAGACACATTTGGCCTTGTCGTACAAAATGAATCAGGGCAAAGGCTAACAGAACTTTGCCAAGAGAACACATTGGTCATAACAAATACCCTCTTTCGACAACACAAGAGATGACTCTCCACATAGACATCACCAGATGGTCAATACCAAAATCAGATTGATTGTATTCTTTGCAGCCAGAGATGGAGATGACTCTATACATTCAGCAAAAACAAGACTGGGAGCTGACTGTGGCTCAGATCATGAATTCCTTATTGCCAAATTCCAAATTCAGACTTAAATTGAAGAAAGTAGGGAAAACCACTAGACCATTCAGGTATGACCTAAATCAAATCCCTTATGGTTATATAGTGGAAGTGACAAATAGATTCAAGGGATTAGATCTGATAGACAGAGTGCCTGAAGAACTATGGATGGAGATTTGTTGACATTGGACAGGAAGAAGTGATCAAGATTATCCCAAAGGAAAAGAAATGCAAAAAGGCAAAATGGCTGTCTGAGGAGACCTTACACATAACTGAGAAATGAAGAGAAGCTACAGGCAAATCAGTGCAAAGAAATAGAGGAAAGCAATAGAATGGGAAAGACTAGAGATCTCTTAAAGAAAATTAGAGATATCAAAGGAGACTTTTATGCAAAAATGGGCACAATAAAGGACAGGAAGAGTATGGACCTAGCAGAAGCAAAAGATATTAAGAAGATGTGGCAAG
Source organism: Cervus canadensis (assembly GCF_019320065.1). Lineage (NCBI taxonomy): Eukaryota > Metazoa > Chordata > Mammalia > Artiodactyla > Cervidae > Cervus > Cervus canadensis. Next base: position 43,810,975 of record NC_057393.1, read on the forward strand.
AATACACAGAAGAACTATACAAAAAGATCTTCATGACCCAGATAACCACAATGGTGTGATCACTGAGTTAGAGCCAGACATCATGGAGTGCGAAGTTAAGTGGGCCTTAAGAAGCATCAGTACAAACAAAACTAGTGGAGGTGATGGAATTCCAGTTGAGCTATTTCAAATCCTAAAAGATGATGTTGTTAAAGTGCTGCACTCAATCTGCCAGCAAATTTAGAAAACTCAGCATTGGCCACAGGACTGGAAAAGGTCAGTTTTCATTCCAATTCCAAAGAAAGACAATGCCAAAGAATGATCAAACATTGCAAAATGCACCCAATTCACATGTTAGCAAAGTTATGCTCAAAATTCTGCAACCTATGCTTCCATAGTACGTGACCAGAGAACTTCCAGATTTTCAAGACGGATTTAGAAAAGGCAGAGGAACCAGAGATCAAACTGCCAACAACTGCTGGATCATCAAAAATGCAAGAGAGTTCCAGAAAAACATCTACTTCTGCTTCAATTTGTGCCAAAGACTATGCCAAAGCTACTCACAGTGTATAGCAACAAATTGTGGAAAATTCTTGAAGAGATGGGAATACCAGACCACCTTACCTGCCTCCTAAGAAACCTGTATGCAGGTCAAGACGCAATGGTTAGATCCAGATGTAGAACCACAGACTGTTTCCAAATTGGGAAAGTATGTCAAAGCTGTACATTGTCACCCTTATTTAACTTATATGCCGGGTACACCATGCAAAATGCCAAACTGGATGAAACACAAACAGGAATCAAGATTGTAGAGAGAAACTTCAGTAACCTCAGGTATCCAGATGACACCACTCTTATGGCAGAAAGTGAAGAAGAACTAAAACGCCTCTTGATGAAAGTGAAAGAGGAGGAGGGTGAAAAGCTGGCTTAAAACACAACATTCCAAAACCTATCATGGCATCCTGCCCTATCACTTCACGGCAAATAGATGTGGAAACAACAGAAACAGTGCCAGACTTTATTTTCTTGAGCTTCAAAATCACTGCAGATGGTGACTGCAGCTGTGAAATTAAAAGATGCTTGCTCCTTGGAGGAAAAGCTATGACAAAACTAGACAGCGTATTGAAAGGTATAGACATTGCCAACAAATGTCCATATCGTCAAAGCTATCTTTTTCCAGTAGTCATGTATGGATGTGAGAGTTGGACCATAGAGAAGCTGAGCACTGAAAAATTGATACTTTTGAACTGTGGTGTTGGAGAAGACTCTTGAGAGTCCCTTGGACTGCAAGAAGTTCAAATCGTTCAATCCTAAAGAAAATCAGTCCTAAATATTCATTGGAAGGACTGATGCTGAAGCTGAAGCTCCAATAGTTTGGCCACCTGATGCGAAGGTGACTCACATCACTTTTCCACTGACTCATTGGAAAAGACCCTAATGCTGGGAAAGATTCAAGACAGGAGAAGAGGATGACAGAGGATGAGATGGTTGCATGGCATCACTGACTTGATGGACATGAGTTTGATCAAGCTACGTGAGATGGTGAAGGACAGGGATGCCTGGCATGCTGCATGCTGCAGTGCTTGGAGTTGCAAAAGTTGGACATGACTGAGCAACTGAACTGAACTGGATATTATATTTATCCCTTTATTTTATTTATACATATTTTATTAATATTAATATGATACAGTGAGTGGTCAGGGTTAACTTGTCTAAAACAATACCCCACAGGCCTGACTTCCAGCTTGGGAATTGGCCTTCTTCAGATCTCCATGGATATTAGTTACAGCTAGATGCCTAAGCCATCAATCCCCAATCCCAGTAGGGGGCTCAGAAAGGCTTACAGCTAGTTGTCAGGAGAGGCAAAGTCAGGCTTTGTAACTATCCTCCTTATCACACCAGGGGAGGGGCTAACTCCTTCTCAACCATGGACACTGAATGGTGGGTTAGATCTGGTTCATACAACGATTTAATTTCTAGGATGTGATGAGTCAGAGGGAGGGCACTTCCTTGTTCATATAGTTCTAAGTCCCACTATGCACAGCTAGAGTCTGTTTTCTGCAATCCAATGTTAAGTGTTGCTAGATTTCTATTCACTTTCTCAGAAAATAACAAATAAATCATCATTTGCTTTCATTTCCATAAATTGCTCATAGTGAATAGCGTGTGTGTGTGTGTAGTGCTAAGTCGCTTCAGTTGTGTCCATCTCTATGCTACCCGATGGACTGTAGCCTGCCAGCCTCCTCTGTCCATGGGATTCTCCAGGCAAGAATACTGGAGTAGGTTGCCATGCCCTCCTCCAGGGGATCTTCTGGACTCAGGGATCAAACTTGTGTCTCCCATACTGTAGGCAGATTCTTTACTGCTGAGCTACCAGGGAAACCCAATAGCGAATGCTACTATGAGTTTAATGTGCTATTATTTCCTGCCTGTTTACTCTCCTTCTAGTCTTTCTACAAAAATAATTTTGTTATTTTCATGAAGTCTTGAAAGAAAATAGTCCTCCAAGTAATCCTATTATAAGATCTATATCTATATCTACACCTATGACCATGTTTCTATATCTTAAATATATATCAATGTTAAACATGTATCTGTTTATATATTTGTATGAATTTCTGTGTCAGCATCCTTATTTGCAAGAGAATATGAGCCTTACTTAATATGATTTTCCGGAATCCTATTGCCTAATGTTGGTAACCAGATCTTTTACACAGTCTCCCTTACAGAGACATTCTAGGAAAAAAAACCAAAAATGATTTCTAGTTTGGGTTGGTGCTTATACACTACTAATAGATACCCTTTACTCTTATATGCAATATATAGGGCCTAGGTCCTTGGGCCAACCTATTAGAACATTTTATTTCTAATCCATTAAATGTTACACTCAAACTTATCTTTCTCAGAAAAACATGATAATAAATAATTTTAAAATGTCCAACAGAGATTTATGATTTAGTTTTCATTGGTGTAGAATTCTAAAAATATATATATATTTTAGATATTTAAAGATTATACCATATTCTTTCTTTGAATTGATGTTTACAAATATAGTACATCTTGAGAGAAAGGAAATCCAATATCAAAACCAGGCCAAGATAAAAAATTTAAAAAGAGGAAAAGGGAGACAAAATCTGGTGGGGTATCACTGGGGAATCATTTTAAACAGCTCAGACAGAAACATCAGTGCTTCCTCATCTGCTCAGATATTGACTTGTAATGACCTCTGGGATCTCATATTTTTACTTGGACTTCTTTAGTCTTAAAACCTAGTGAACTCACTACAAACATGTGACCTATAAGCTAATTGTGCTAAAGGTTATAAACTCAATATAGGGAGTGCAGATCATTTTATGATCTTAGTAGCAAAAATGTCATGTATTTGTATTGTGCTTTAACCTTTCTATAAATCTTTTATTTACACTATTGTATTGTCATCATCTCCCCAAATACATTAAATATGAATGCTTAACCCTGTTTAAAGACATTAGAAACTAGTTTTAGAAATGTTGAGAGGCAGCCTCATGTGACATTTTTCATTTTTAGACATTTAAAATATATTCAATCTTTGGGTAACATGCGTGTCTAGGTGATAATTTGCAGTTCAGAAATAAAATATTATTCCCCAAGGACAAATTAAGTATATGTTGCTATCAAATAAAAAGAGGCTTTATTTTTATGCCCTTGTGTGTATATATTATTTTGTATATTTTATATATATTATATTAAAATATATTAAAAGCCATAAGTTCATGCCTATGCTTCCAATTCTAATCCAATACTGCAGTCTGTTTTAGCCTTTTCTTACCTTATTTACAACTTCTTTCTCCAACAGCAAAGGACTCTAGTACCTACATGATCCTTTTTTAATATTTATGTCTCTAATCCATTTGAAGTTAAAACTTGTGTATAATATAAGGATTACATGTAACTTTCCAAGTGACTACCTGGTTGTCCCAGCATGATTTATTAAAAAGTCCATCTTTGCCCTAGTAATTTGAGATGTCACCTTTTTTGTATATCAGATTTTCATAGGTAGTTGAGTCCATTTCTGGGTTTTAGATGCTATTCCATTAGTCTATCTGTACTCCAAATCCTGTGGGAGGAAATAGCAACCCACTAGAGTATTCTTGCCTAGAGAATTCCATGGACAGAAGAGCCTGGCGAGCTATAGTCCATAGGGTTGCAAAGAGTCAGATATAACTGAAGCTAATGAGCATGCATGCACCACCTTGTTTTAATCATACAAGTCTAGTAGTATGCTTTAATTTCTGGTAGGGCTGGTCACCATTTCTAGTGTTTCCTTTTTCATGCTTTTCAGGCTGTCATTTTGCATGGTTTTCATATGAACTTTACGATAAACATTTCCATTCTATAAAACAGCTTTACTTTATATTGTGTACAAATAAGCATGAGACCTATGATTTGAGAGCAATTGACATCTTTATAATGTTATGTAATCCTATCCAAAATTAAGGGGTGTTATTCCATTTGGTCAACTCTTCTTTTCATTTCTCAGGAGTGTTAGAATTATTTCTTATAAGTTTTGAAGAATTCTTAAGTTTCATCTTTAGCATTTAATACTTTTATCAATATTAAATAGAGTTTTCTCTAACATTGCATCTTTTAATTAGTCACTCTTTGTGTATATGAAGGATATTGATTTTTACATTATATTAATAATTTAAAACAGGAATACTGTTTAGACCTATAGTAAGGAAGAAGAGGTGATTATAGAACCTGAGAAATTATGGCCTAGGTAGAAAGAGAATAATGGGTCCTCCAAATACGCTCCAATTTGGATACCCAAATTCATCCCTGGATAACTCTTGGGGTGAGATGCTCTCCAGTTCTAATGAGCCTATAAATCTGCTTGGAAACATTAACATTCCTAATCTGTAAAACAAGGGATTTTAAAAAAATATGTATCAGAGATAACTCTTGTCCAGTTTCTTATCATTTATCAAGGACTAGGTTATCAACAAGTTTTACTTGATTTAAAAGGATTCTGTCACAACTTGAAGTGCAATGAGATAAGAAATAAAGGAAATAGGTATGAATATATTTGGATTGGGGATAAATAAAAAATTATTCTAAACTGAATAAGAAACAAACCTTAAAGTAAACCTCTACATCAAAATTTTTATATATTAATAGAATTACTAGTGGGGCTTCCTTGGTGGCTCAGTGGTAAAGAATCTGCCTGCCAATGCAGGAGACACAGGTTTCTGGGTCAGGAAGATCCCCTGGAGAAGGAAATGGCAACCCACTCCAGTATTATTGCCTGGAAAATCCTATGGACAGAGGAGCCTGACACATTAGTCCATGGGGCCACAAAGAGTCTGACAACTTAGGGACTAAACATAAACAACAGTATGACTACTACTAATGAAACATATATATTGATTACTCTGTTCCAGACACTTTTCTGAGTGCATTATATATATTTACTAATGCAATACTGTATGCAGGTCAGGAAGCAACAGTTAGAACTGGACATGGAACAACAGATTGGTTCCAAATAGGAAAAGGAGTACGTCAAGGCTGTGTATTGTCACTCTGCTTATTTAACTTATATGCAGAGTACATCATGAAAAATGCTGGGCTGGAGGAAGCACAAGCTGGAATCAAGATTGCAGGGAGAAATATCAATAACCTCAGATATGCAGATGACACCACCCTTATGGCAGAAAGTGAAGAAGAACTTTAAACAGCCTCTTGATGAAAGTGAAAGAGGAGAGTGAAAATGTTGACTTAAAGCTCAACATTCAGAAAACTAAGATCATGGCATCTGGTCCCATCACTTCCTGGCAGATAGATGGGAAACAGTGGAAACAAGTGGCTGACTTTACTTTTCTGGGCTTCAAAATCCCTGCAAATGGTGACTGCAGCAATGAAATTAAAAGACGCTTACTCCTTGGAAGGAAAGTTATGAGCAACCTAGACAGCATATTAAAAAGCAGAGACATTACTTTGCCAACAAATGTCCATCTAGTCAAAGCTACGGTTTTTCCAGTGGACATGTATGGGTGTGAAAGTTGGACTGTGAAGAAAGCTGAATGCCAAAAAATTGATGCTTTTGAACTGTGATGTTGGAGAAGACTCTTGAGAGTCCATTGGACTGCAAGGAGATCCAGCCAGTCCATCCTAAAGGAGATCAGTCCTAGGTGTTCATTGGAAGGACTGATGCTGAAGCTGAAACTCCAATACTTTGACCACCTGATGCAAACAGCTGACTCATTGGAAAAGACCCCAATCCTGGGAAAGATTGAGGGCAGGAGGAGAAGGGGACAACAGAGGATGAGATGGTTGGATGGCATCATCTACTTGATGGACATGGGTTTGGGTGGACTCCGGGAGTTGGTGATGGACAGGGAGACCTGACGTGCTGTGGTTCATGGGGATGAAAAGAGTCAGACATGACTGAGTGACTGAACTGAACTGAATGCAATACTTAACAATAATTGTATGAAGTAGGAGCAATGAGTGACCCTATTACCCATAAAGAAGTTCAGTTCAGTTCAAGCGCTCAGTTGTGTCTGACTGTTTGCGACCCTGTAGACTGCAGCACACCAGGCTTTCCTGTCCATCACCAACCCCAGGAGCTTTCTCAAACTCATATCTATTGAGTCGATGATGCCATCCAAACATCTCATCCTCTGTTGTCCCCTTCTCCTCCTGCCTTCAATCTTTTCCAGCATCAGGGTCTTTTCTAATGAGTTGGCTCTTTGAATCAGGTGGCCAAAGTATCAGAGCTTCAGCTTCAGCATCAATCCTTCCAATGAATATTCAAGGTTGATTTCCTTTAGGATTGAATGGTTTGTTCTTCTTGCAGTCCAAGAGACTCTCAAGAGTCTTCTCCAACATCACAGTTCAAAAGCATCAGTTCTTCAGTGCTCAGCTTTTTTTATAGTCCAACTCTCACATCCTTTCATGACTACTGGAAAAACTAAAAACCATAGCTTTGACTATATGGACACTTGTCGCTAAAGTAATATCTCTGCATTTTAATATGCTGTCTAGGTTTGTCATAGCTTTTCTTCCAAGGAACATGCATCTTTATTTTCATGGCTGCAGTCACCATCTGTAGTGATTTTAGAGCCCCAAAAAAATAAAGTCTGTCTCTGTTTCCATTGTTTCTCCATCTATTGGTCATGAAGTGATGGGACTGGATGCCATGATTTTGGCTTTTTGAATGTTGAGTTTTAAGCCAGCTTTTTTAGTCTCCTCTTACACTTTCTTCAAGAAGCTCTTTAGTTCTTTTTCTCTTTCTGCAATAAGGTTGGTGTCATTTGCTGTATATCTGAGATTGATATTTCTCCTGAGAATCTTGATACCAGCTTGTGCTTCATCCAGCCAGGCATCTTGCATGATGTACTTTGCATATAAGTTAAATAAGTAGTGTGACAATATATAGCCTTGACATTCTCCTTTCCCAATTTGGAGCCAGTCTATTTTTCCATATCCAGATAAGGAAACTGAGTAATAAAATGTTAAGTACCATATTTATTCAATACCAAGATGCACATATTTTACAATTTAAAAAAATTTTTAAATAAGAATGTTTCTCACAATTAATGGCTTTCTCTAATAGCAGCAAGCCAGGGTATTTTTACACCTGTTGTGCCTGGGGCCATAAACGGAGAACTGGAAAAACTGGATTTCAGTCAGCAGGTCACAGTACTCTATTTGAGAAAAGAAATATGAATTCTGGTTGTAATCTTAAGGTTCTTAAAGTTACTGATTTAGGTCAGGTAACTAGATACTAGGGACCTCCAAATTGGCTTAGTGATAAAGAATTCACCCAGTGTGGTAGATGCAGGAGACAGCGGATTTTATCCCTGGGTCAGGAAGATCCCCTGGAGGAGTTAATGACAACCCACTTCAGTATACTTGCCCAGAAAAATTCCAAGGACAGAGGAGCCTGGGAGGCTGCAGTCCATGGGGTCACAAAGAGTTGGACATGACTGAGTGACCGAGCACACATGCAACTAGATGATAAGCTTCAAAGATGGAAATAACATGTGATTTACTGAGTTTTTTCAATATAAACCATTTGGATTAGAAGAGAAGCTGGATAGAATACTGGAAGGAGCTAGACTAACATGTGGTTACACAGTAGGACATGTCTTAGCCTGTATCCACAGGAAATGCCTAAGTATGTCAAGACGTTGTCCTGCCCAGGGTCAAGGGGCTAGAACTGCTATATTTGTGTATCCACAAGCCCCTGAACGTGGAGCACCTCCAGGATATCTCTGAGCTAGGTGGCTCTGTCAGCTGAGTTTAATCCTTTGGAGAGCAGCATGGATGTGAGTTGTGAGCATTCATCACCCTCTGCAGCTGGTAGATGAGTTCACCTCACAATAAAAAAGATTGTGTAGTCCTCCACAGCATTAGTCATGGTGACCCTCTCATATGATCAAGAAAGCTTGAAAGTGAAAGCTTGCATTTTGGTTGGTGGCACCAGTAATAATCTACAAGACAGTCCCAGGTGGAATAATGAAACACACTTTAAAGAAATGCTGGGTTGTCAGTATATATATATTTATACATCTTCTCTAAATCTAAAAGCAATTCCCCAAATTCAGTTTCTGAATAAGAAGCAATTACAACAAATATATCACAAATTTAATTTCCTTTATGTCTGTACAAGAATGGTATGAATATAAATCTAAATAAGACTAAAAGACCTCTTTATATAAATTGAGAATACAAACACCTGCGTGTGTGCTCAGTCACTTCAGTCTTGTCCGACTCTTTGCGACCCTGTGGAATATAACCTGCTAGTCTCCTCTGTACATGGGATTCTTCCAGGCAAGAATACTGGAGTGGGTTGCCAGGCCCTCCTCCAGGGGATTTTCCCAACCCAGGGATTGAATCAGTATCTCCTATTTCTCATCTCCTGCATTGCAGGTGGATTATTTACTGCTAAGCCACTGGGGAAGCCCAGAATAGAAACACAAGTAATAAAATATGTCATATGATACATAAAAATTCTTCCCATCCCCCTTGATAACCCTGCATCTTACAGAAAAATCTATTAATGCCACAACTTAAAATCAGTGCCATCTAATACTCATGAGAAATATAAAGAGTTCCTTCAATATCACAGAAATTAAAGGATGGTAGAGTTAGGTTTTGAACTCAGGTCCTATGGAGAAAGAGTACTTGAAAATAATATTATATGGTACCTTGGTTTGTCTGATAAATGTATTTTCTTGTTTTGAAATAAAGTGATAGAAATTAAATTAAGAGGATTTTGCAAGCTGTCTTATTAGACACTCATGTATAATGAAGTATAATTATTGTTGCATTTCATATTGTGGTGCAATTAACAAATAGAGGCATTCTGTTATATAAACCAGTCCTGAATGAAATGATACATACATAAAAGCTGAAATTCTTGGCACACCATAGGTCAATAAGGGGGCAAGTTCTCAGGGACTAGATGATACAATGGCATCAGAATTCATGCAGAAGTAAATGTCAGGGAATAAGAAAATACATAACATTGCAAACGTGAGAAACCATAACAATGAATCTTGAAAGTCAAGCATGAGTTTGTTTGTTTTTTTTTTTTCAGTTTACAAAACTTTCTAGTAAGTTCTTATCATTACACATTGCATATTCTGTAAGAAGCTCAATATATCAAGATAAAATGATTTAGTAATTATCTTTAGAATCATAGTAATAAACAAAACCTACATTTATGTGAAGTTAAATAAAGAAGGTAAATTCTGACAACATGACTGATGAAAAAATATGTGGACTATGTTGCTCTGCTATATAGGGGTAAACAGATCCCAGACACTCTTTCACTCCTTCAATCACAGTGATCCAGTCTGGCCTTCATTTTACCTTCTAGATGCCACATGCTAGTGGATAAGGCTTATATTTAACAAAATGACTTTATAGCTTAAAGTTATCTGTTTCAGAATACATGATGAGTTAGGATATTGCCATTGATTCTCTCAGGATACTTGAAAGAAAAATCCAGGTCAATTATGTGCACAGAAGGAACATCTTTGAATACTTTTCCCCCAAACAAAAATCTATGTAGCTCAAAATCTGGGGAGAGTCACATAAAAGTGTAGTTGCTCCTTATACTTAGTAATTGCCAGTAAGTTCCTGATTCTGAAGGAATCAGCTTTCCATGTTAGTTATAAGTTGTGATCTAAAACTATTTTCTTACAGCTGAATAAGTAGCTTCTGCTGCAGCATATCTTTCACAACCAAGCCACTTCTCTTAGAAAAATTATAACCATGTGCACAAACACCCACACACACCCCCCTTTGCCTAACCAAAGTTGACTCTGCAATTTCTATAAATCCAAATTCAGTTATCATCCATGTCAGGTGCTATTTTTGTTGCTTTAGTTTCTGCTATTTTAATCTTCAGTGGTTGCTGGCAGGGAAAGATGGAGAAGTAAGAATATGTGAGGCAATTAAGTCTAATTTGATCACAACTGCTCTTGTGGAGAGTGGTTTTAAACTATCTTTTTTTTTTTTTTTTCCTATTTTACTCAGCAATGAGGTAGGAAATGAAATTTTAGTTGAGGCTTTCTATCATTCAGCTGAACACTAGGGAAGAAAATGACCAACACACTAAATATTGTAATATGGACAGAGTATTAGATAAACTGAACAGAAAGAGGTAAAACTGTAGTGGAATAATTATACTGACTGTCAGACTAAGCCATGTTAATAGGACAGTCATATTTTAGGAAAACTAGAGAATAGTTTATTTGTAGGCAACATTTTAGAGAAATAGCATAAAAAAGTTATTCTTAGAAAAACCCTGAAAAACTAATATTCTACTCTTTTATATCCACTTCTATCTTTTTCAGGTCTTCCTGTCATCATATTCACTGCTCTTGACTATCTTCCTCCACCCATCACGCACCTCTATATCCTTAAGAAGGCCCAAGTCCTGCCAATTCTGGCCTTTCATTTTTTTGGTCTTATTTTTGTAAAAATTTATTTAGCACTTACTGTGTGTCAGATGTATAATAAAACTTGCATATGACATATGTTCCTACTTTGTAGTAGATCTATTGTTCTGAATGCTAGAGAAATATGAATGGTATTATCTAACATTAGTTGGTGCTAGTGGTAAAGAATTCACCTGCTGGCTCAAGAGACATGAATTTGATTCCTGGGTCAGGAAGATCCCCTGGAGGAGGAGATGGTTCCCTATTCCAGTATTCTTGCAGGGAGAATCCCATCCACAGAGGAGCCTATCAGGCAAGAGTCCACATAGTGCAAAGAATTGGACATGACTGAGCATCTGAGCACACAGCACAATTTGTTCAAGATTTCAAGATAAGCTAGTGATGTTTGCCTGAGATTTGAACCGAGCTCTTCTTAAATTCTGAACTTATATTCTTAGTAGCTATATATTCTTTCTTGTGTATAGTGGTGCTAATCCATATACTCAATTTCTGTGCTTGACAACACAATATTTTAAAAGACCTGCCGGACAGCATAAATGTTTGCCCTCGGTTTCAAGGTTTATATTTTCACTGTTCCTGAAACCAGAAGATTGAGCCTGAGACCACTTAGTCCTGGTTCCAAGCTCCTTGAAAATGAACCTAAATGTTTGGAAATGGCAAACTCTTCTGCAAGTAATGTTTTTCTTTTTTGTCCTCCCTTTCTCCCTTGGTGATTTGAATCTGTTTTTTTTAGCATGTTTCACTTCCCAGTATCTCATTGAAACAATTTTCAATTGCTAAATTTTCACATAGATGTGGGTCATTGAAAACTCTCACTGCAAATCTTACTATCTGTGCCAAAACCCAGTATCTGAGGACAAGCCTTCATGGCTTTTCACTGTTTTCTCCTAATCTTATCTTGGCCCATTTCTGGAATTAGTATCTCTCTTTTTGAATTTCAAGATCATTCTTTGATAAAGAAGAGTCACAGTATATTTCGCAAATCCTTCCTACAAATTCAGACATTTGTGACTATGGATTTGCTGATTTTGGAAGTTGTATATGGGAAGCTAGGACTATCTGACTCTATCACTTACATTAGGCTTCAATCCCTCAATGAAAATAAATTCAAATATCTAAGGTTCTATTTGTTCTACTTTCCACATGTGCTATGTATGTCACATATATTCTTCTTCATTCATGCCTCTTTCCTTGACAACTGGCCTGTTTCACCACTCCAGACATTTGTGGGGATGTCTCAATTTGGGATGAGTAAATTTTCCACAAAATTTTATCAAAAACCTGAATAAAGAATAATAACTACAAAATATATCCACAATAAAGGGTCTAATATCATAAGTTGATAGTGAAGGCTCATGATAAAAGTCAGTTAACAAAATGCATTCATAAATCTGAACAATTTGCATTTACATACATACTGTACTGACATATAGCACAAAGCAGTTTTCTCCAGCCTCATTTTATTCTCCCAGACTATTCTGGAGTCTGCCTTCATTTTATTCTCATCTCTTCCTAGCTCTGTTCTGGACACATAAATCACTGGACTAAATAGCTCTCTCATTTCTCAAATCTAGTCTTCACAGAAAGCATTTACTCTATTCTGGAATGAGGAGGAAAAAATCTCATCTGACTTTCATGAACAAAATTTTCCTATTACTGCTTTCAGAACCTGACAAATTGTGAAACTAGTACTATCTATTTCTCACTTTCTCAATGAATTGATATTTTAGGACTTTATTTTAGGAAGCAAAAACAAACAAAACAAAAACATATTTTAACACTTTTGCTTCTTCACTCTGCACAGTATTTAATAAAAGAAGTTTTTCTGGCAGTATTTTACCAAAAAAATAAAATAAAGTTTCAGAAATGCCAAATTAGTTGGTCTCCCAATTTTCACTCATTCTTGATATCTGCTTCTGGAACTAATTAAAATGAAAGAGCGTGGATGTTGGGAGTCAAAGAGGAGCTGAAGCGGGTGACATAGTAAGAGTAGTTATTTATAATAAATGAGGGTGCCCTCCTGGTATCATATTTGACCTGTATCATCATGAGTGAGGGACACAGGCAATAATGAAAGGAGCACATCAAGAAATCTTAGGTGCAAGAAATCCAGAGGAAACCACAGGTCAAAGTGAAATCTCATAACAAAGTCAAATGAAGAGTCAGGACAGCAGGAATATATATCAAAATCTGATGATAAAGGATTACTTGAGATATAAATGTAAAAACAAAAAATGCTTGTACAGAACTTACATGATGAAAACCATACCATACTAATGAATGTAATCAAATATGATATAAATAAATGGAGAGATGTATTTTGTTCATAGATTGGAAGAGTCTGCATACTAAAAGATGTCAATTCTCCCTAAAATGATATAACCAATTTAATCTGTCACAGTCCCAGCTGGATGAGCAAATGGTACAGTACCATTTATTGAAAAGCCTTTCCTTCACTGAACTACTCTTTATCCTTTATAAAAAATCAGTTGGGCACATTTGTATGATTCTATTTTGGGATTTTCTGTCTTGTTCCCTTGATCTATGTTAGATAATAGGTTTATTATCAGAGGATTTATTCTTCTGATCTATTCCTCTGATAATCACATATAGTATTCATCACTATAACTGTAAGTTGTGCAGAAAGAATGACTCTAAACCTTACTTTCACAAGCAATATCAAAACTAACTTAATATGATGGACACACTTAAAGGTTAAATTGTAAAAGTATGCAAATCTAGAGTTACTCATCAGAAAAAAATCTTTGACTTCTAAGGTCTGGCATAGAGTTCTTAGACTTAAAACCCAAAGTATGATCCATAAAAGGAAAAAGTGATATATTAGACTTTATCAAAATTAAAGTTTTACTCTTTGTAAGACCTTGTTAAGAAAATTAAAAGATAGGCTATAGGATAAAGGAAAATTTTTGTGAATAACATAGCTCATAGAAGACTAAAGTATCTGGATTATATGAAGAATTCTCACGTCAAGAGTAACAGAGCAAATAATCCGATTAGAAAATGGGAAGGGATGTGAAGAAACATTTCAATTGAGAGGATCTAGAGATGGCAACTAATCACAATTAAAAATACTAGTTAACCTTTAAAGAAATGCATGTTAAAACCACAATGAGAATTTTCTACAAATCTATCAGAATATCTAAAATAAAATATAGTCACAACGCAAATACTTTCAAGGATGTGGAGAAATGGAATCATTTATACATTGCTGGTAAGAACATGTAAAGATACAATAACTCAGAAAATATCATCAATTTCTTACAAAACTAAATATACAACTACCCAGCAACTACACTTTTAGGTATTTATTTCAGAGAAGTATGACTTACTTATGTTCAAACAAAAATATGTATATGGATATTTATAGCAGTTTATTTTTAATAGCAAAAAATTGTAGTCAACCCAGATATCTTTCAGTGGGCAAATGGTTAAACAAACTGTTACATCCATCTTTCAAAATATGAACCCAAAATAAAGGAAATGAACAGTTGCTACACTCAGCAACTTGGATAAATATCCAGAGAATTACTAAATGATGAAATTATTCTATCAATCTCAAAAGATTCATATGGTATGATTCCATTCATATAACATTCTTGAAATGACAAATTATAAAAATGGAAAACAGACCAGTGGTTGTCAGGAGTTACAAAGGATAAAGTTGAGAGAAAAATGGATGTGGGTACAAAAGGGAAATTTTAGTATTCCTGTGATGATGGAAATAGTCTTTATCTTGACTGAATAGATTTCAATAACCTGGTCATGAAATTACACTGTTTTTTAAAGATATTATCCTTGGAGAAAACTGGGAAAAGTATACATAGGATCTCTCTGTATTATTTCTTACAATTGTCTGTGAATCTACATTTATCTCAAGATGAAAAGCTTAGTCAAATATTAAAAATATATATCCAAAACAAGGAGATAGAATATAATTTATTTATACAATGAACACCCTTTTTGGCAGAACATTTGATGAACTAGCTTTCAACAGAACCCCACAATTCTATTTATCATAGGCTTAATCAAAGACAAGTATACAAGGTTGAGTGTTGTTTCTTTCTTTAACATAATCTGGATGAGCCTTTCTCAGGGTTTAATTGGAGATACCTCAGAAGACTAGGAGGTTTATATGTACAAGAAAGTGAAAATGTTAGTAGAGAGTGATTTCCAAATTTTTATTTAGTTGAAACATAAAAGGAGGTTGATCAGCAATGGAGAAAGTAAGGCAAATCATACATGCTAAAGACTGAAGACATTATCTGGACTGTCCAAGTATAAGGCAAATTTCACTGTACAAGGATATCAGGCTGTAAGGTATTATTGCTATATCAACACTAAGGGAAGCTCAAAAGTGCAAGCCACACTGTTAAAATCCAGCTTAATTAGAATGTGTATGCTGAGTTGAACACATACCTCAGAAGGAAATAAGAATGAAAGCTAAGTGAAATAAAAACTGAAGAGAATTTTGAAATACGGGCATAGGTTATTTAGCAGAAGTTATCTCAGTCAGGTCCCAGAGTCCAAAGGGCTGTGTGTATTTGGAAGCTGAGCTTGGTATAGATAAATGACACTATCCATTTATAATTTAAAATTAGAAAAATGATGATATTAATATTAACAGCAACCATCTTTAAACGAATGTTTAGTGTATATAAGGTATTGTAATAATTAATGCCTTTAGTTCATATCAGTGACACTGTGATAAGTGCTTACTTTTAATTCAGACCTATTATTGTACTCACTTAGAGAACAGTAACAGTAAAGAGCTATAGAGACCAACTTGCCTAAGGTGACTGAATTAGTAGATTTGTAGAATCTCATAAGTAGACATTCTAATAGCTAGTCAGGAAATATGAAAGCCAAGTTAGTCATTGTGATGAAAGTGGTTTAATGTTAGATATGTGCAGAAATATGGTCAACCACTGCCTTATTTTGCCTGTCCTTATTTCTATCATATACATACCAAAAATCTTTATGATTTTTAATTATGAAATTCAGGGAATAAGAAATAGCTCTTTTAAATTAGAATCATGAACTTATTTTAATGTGATGTACTAGAGATACAGCTTTGAGAAAGCACAGACTCTTTGGATCCCAGTTTTATCATGTGTCAAAGGATGTAATAGCACTTACACATTTGTTGAGATCATTCATGTAAATATTTAATTACCACTGTAACCACCACCATCATCATCTTCTTTATTTATTCTTACCTTTTACATTATCTTCTTTTTATAACATCATAATTTCTATCAAGCATTGTAGCTTTAGGTTAAATCCTGTTGCCCTTTTTAAAATTCCTCTGTATAATTCAGTTCAGTTCAGTTCAGTTCAATCCTTCAGTCATGTCTGACTCTGCGACCCCATGTACTGCAGCATGGCAGACTTCCCTGTTCATCACCAACTCCTGGAGTTTCTCAAGCTCATGTCCATCGAGTCAGTGATGCCATCCAACCATCTCATCCTCTGTTGTCCCCTTCTCCTTCTGCCTTCAATCTTTCCCAGCATCAGGGGCTTTTTCAATGAGTCAGTTCTTCGCATTAGGTGGCCAAAGTATTGGTGCTTCAGCTTCAGCATCAGTCCTTCCAATGAATATTCAGGACTTATTTCCTTTAGGATTGACTGGCTTGATCTTCTTGCAGTTGAAGAGACTCTCAAGAGTTTTCTCCAACACCATAGGTCAAAAGTATCAATTCTTCGGTGCTCAGCTTTCTTTATGGTCCAACTCTCACATCCATACATGACTACTGGAAAAACCATAACTTTGACTACATGGACCTTTGTTGGCAAAATTATGTTTCTGCTTTTTAATATGTTGTCTAGGTTTGTCATAGCTTTCCTTCCAAGGAACAAGCATCTTTTAATTTTATGGCTGCAGTCACCAACTGCAGTATTTATGTCTATATATTTAGGTCCTCACTGATCATGAACAAAAAAAGTCTCACATTTTTATATTCTCATTCACTGAAAATATGAGTTTCCTAAAAGCAAAAATACCAACAACCTGTTGTCCAAATTAAATATTAATTTCTTTTGAAATTGTTAGAACAGAAATAGCACAATATAAATGTAATAATTAAGAGTCTGTCAAGACCTTGCATACTTCTTTCCAGTTATAATCACTGACATTCTGACTTCTAATATACAAGGACTGAGTGAAGAAAGAAGACTGTTGCTCTGATGATGAGATGGAATGTCATAGAAACTAGTGATTTTTAGTCATTGTTTGGGAAATTGTTATGATTTCTGCAGACTTGGAAGGCTTTACTCAAAGTATCAGTTGGCTATTTGCTTGCTGGTCATTCCAAAACTGTAGTACAATTGCTGGTGAGTAAAAAACAAGGAGTTGATTGACTGGATTTCAGGAAGCAGGGAATGTTCAAGAGTGACTGGCCATAGCAGTTTTGATTCACAGAACTTGTAGCATGATTAAAAAAAAAATTGGGAGAAAGATTTAGACCATTATCTATTAAGGCAAAAAAGGGCTGCAGACATCTATGCTTAATATATACATTTTAATTAATACTAAATAATTTTGAACTGTAAAAATTTGAAACTTCAGATTGCTTAGTTCAATAATGTGTGAGCATGTCATTATCACCTTGTACTGATTTTTATTTTAAGCTTATTGAACATCTGAGTGAAATATTTAGAGAAATCTCCTTTAAACCCCTCCACACACAAATATTTAAATTTTTCATTTAAAAATTCTATAAAATCAATTTCTGAAGTAGCAACAGTTCACATACTTAATGATTGACTTCAGGCAAGCTCAGGCCTCTAGATCATGACTGAAGAGAAGGCATCACTAAAAGGTGATTATGAGCAATCAAACTAATTTTCAGATTTTTAGCTTTTATATCATTGATTTTTGAGAGTGAGCCTTAGTCAATATTATGCAATTACTTGCTCTCTGGCAGAGTCATAAAATGCAATCACACAGCAAAACTACTAAGTGAAAGGAAGTGGCAGGATTTGTGAGTGAATCCAGCTACTGCCAGCATCCATATCTCAGAGTGATTTTTTTTTATTTTAATTATATTATATATGGGAATTATGCTATATAAATTGTTCTATTTAAGAATATGAATAAGAGAGGAAACAAGTAATAGGATTAGTAACATTAGTATGTATTTCCTGAGAATGTCAAGAATCTACCATAATGTATTTACCATTGAAAATAATTTAATAAAATAGTTAATACTTTTAAAACTTAATTTTGCATCAGTGGGATGGATTCTCATATAAAGAATAATAAGAATAAATGTCATATATATTTAAATAGTCATGTGGTAAATGGTGTATATCATTAGATAGTCATTTATACACACTAATTATAAATATATTGCCATTTTTTAATTAACTGACCCATAAAAGCTATGGATTAGAAGAGTTTTTGAAACTAAAATTTAGAGACAAAACCTGAAAAACTTGAAATAAACATACATACAATAAAACCAATTTTACAGTGAAATTAGATTTTCCCTTTCTAGAAGTATTATGAGGATGTCTTTGAATGCTGCAAGGAATGTGCTATCCAGAGGCATGTTTCCTATTGTTAAATTAAAACCTCCCCTTGACAGCAACTGATAATGGTAATGAGTTAAATTAGTATGAAAATCTCTCATGACAGTCAGCCACTGACCCTGTTCACATCATACTCTGTCACTCCCTGAGGTATAAATATGCAGAAAAAATTACTCCAGGGAGAGTCCTTTTTACTGAATTCAAATTAAATACCATATAAATAGACAGCACTTCCCACAAGAGAATCAATCTCTCAGCCAGATGATATTTTGAAATTTATCTCTGAAAAGAAATGGACTGGCTACTCCAAATACTCTAGGCTATTCTTATCTCTTCCTTCTGTGAAAAATGGCCCTCTCTGGTATCTTACAATGTATATTTTGTTTGTATTTCTTCTTGAGCTGTTTCATGTTCAAATCTTAATGCACTTCTGCCTAATGAGCCAAGAAACTGTCTGTGTATGTGCATGTGTAGGTGTGTATGTGTGTGTGTGTGTGTGTTTACATGCATACCAGATGGAGCTACCTTGGGTTTGTGAGGCTTCCAAGTCCTCCTGGAAAATGTCTTTTTATAACTTCAGGCCTGAAAGGCAGTGTGACATCAGAAGAGGAATACAGACAAGAAAATTAGAAGGCCTGAATTGTAGGCCAGGCTGAGTGTATAGCAAATCATCCTCCACTGCCAATTTCATGCACACCATTCCCTACCACAGGAGATTATGGTTTTACATCTGTTAAGTGAAAGATTTTCAACTAGATGCAATAAAGGTCCACTCTAGATCAAACGGCATGCAAGCTACATCAACAAACAGGCACTTTGAAGACAAAGGCATCATATTTTTTTTGTATTCCCTCCAGCGCATGAATTACTAGCTGGGCATATTCTTTGTGAGTATAATACATACTGTTGATCTGTAGTGCTGGTGACATAGTGGATAAATAGACACCAACAGTCTATATTTACTATATTGCATCTCCTACAAAATAAGCAGAACCCTGTCAATTCTTGATACTATGACTTGAAGTAAGAGCAAATTGTTATCAAAGAAAATTGCATATTGATGCAAACATGTCTTGCTTTGTTTAAAGTGATCATTGATCTCAGCTGTTTATTTGAAAAAAAAAAAAAGTAAATTCTTACAAAACTGAGTCTTCTCTACATCTCCAAGTGTATCTTTCCCCATTGTTATGGAAAATATTTTGAACATAAATGTTACTCAACAAGTTTTTGCACTGATTGATTGATAATGTTTATAATGAAAATAGAGAAGAAATAGTAAAATAGTGCTTAATGTTGGGAGGATTATAATATCCACCAGTTTGGAACTATTGAGAATTGTTAGATATAGGATTAATCTAAAAGTATAAAGCCAGCAAAATTGAGTTTTGCATTTGTTGCTTGTGTCAGGTTTCCAACTCTTACATCATGCTGTGTATAGTATGGTTAAGAGAGCTGAAGATTTAAAATCATAGCAAAATATACATTTACTAAAAATCAAAACTCTCAACTTCCCTGCAAAGTGTTGAAACACCAACTTTTCATCATTTAAGCCTATTAACAGGTATGCCAAACAATCTCACACAAGGGAAACAAGTACAATTGCCTATGTGGATTAAAAAAAAATCTTAGGGTATTAAGAATACATAAACTATTATCTAAATGGAAATTCTTGCATTCAATAAAAAATTATGAAATGGTCTAGGGCATACTTACAAGTACACAAAATATCTTAAATACATGTTTTGCCAATTATCCAATAAAGTAAGAAACAATAAATCTTAAATAAGTTGAAATCTTTATAAAGATTTTCCAGATCTTTTTAAATTAATTAATTTTGTATTGAAGGATAATTGTTTTACAGAATTTTGCTGTTTTCTGTCAAACCTCAACATGAATCAGCCATAGGCATACATACATCCCCTCCCTTTTGAACCTCCCTCCCATCTCCCTCCCCATTCACCCCTCTAGGTTGATGCAGAGCCCCTGTTTGAGTTTCCTGAGCCACACAGCAAATTCCCATTGGCTATCTACTTTACACATGGTAATGTAAGTTTCCATGTTACTCTTCCCATACATCCCACCCTCTTCTCCCCTCTCCCCATGTCCATAAGTCTGTTCTCTATGTCTGTTTCTCCATTGTTGCTCTGTAAATAAATTCTTCAGTACCATTTTTCTAGATTCCGTATGTATGCATTAGAATAAGAGATTTATTTCTCTTTCTGACTTACTTCACTCTGTATAATAGATTCTAGGTTCATCCACCTCAAGAGAACTGACTCAAATGTGTTCCATTTTATGGCTGAGTAATATTCCATTGTGTATATGTAAAACAACTTCTTTAACCATTCATCTGTCGATGGACATCTAGGTTGCTTCCATGTTCTAGCTATTGTAAATAGTGCTGCAATGAACAATGGGATACATGTGTCTTTTAAAATTTTGGTTTCTTTGCGGTATACGCTTAGGAGTGGGATAGCTGGGATTTTATTCCTAGTTTTTTAAGGAATCTCCAAACTGTCTTTATAGTGGCTGTATCAATTTACATTCCCACCAACAGTGCAAGAGCATTCCCTTTGCTCCACACCCTCTTCAGCATTCTCTGTTTGTAGACTTTTTGGTGATGGTCATTCTGACCGGTGTGAGGTATCTCATTGTAGTTTTGATTTGCAAGTCTCTAATATAAAAAGGCAGGAGGAGAAGGGGACGACAGAGGATGAGATGGCTGGATGGCATCACTGACTCGATCGATGGGCATGAGTTTGAGTAACTCCGGGAGCTTGTGATTTACAGGGAGGCCTGGCGTGCTGTGATTCATGGGGTTGCAAAGAGTCAGACACGACTGAGAGACTGAACTGAACTGAACTGAACTAAACTGAATATAAAAAGCAGAGACATTACTTTGCCAACAAAGGTCCATCTAGTCAAGGCTATGGTTTTTCCAGTGGTCATGTATGGATGTAAGAGTTGGACTGTGAAGAAAACTGAGTGCCGAAGAATTGATGCTTTTAAACTGTGATGTTGGAGAAGACTCTTGAGAGTCCCTTGGACTGCAAGGGGATCCAACCAGTCTATCCTAAAGGAAGTCAGTCCTGAATATTCATTGGAAGGACTGAGGCTGAAGCTGAAACTCCAATACTTTGGCCACCTGATGCAAAGAGTTGACTCATTGGAAAAGACCCTGATGCTGGGAGGGATTGGGGGCATGAGGAGAAGGGGACGACAGAGGATGAGATGGCTGGATGGCATCACCGACTCGATGGACATGAGTTTGAGTAAACTCCGGGAGTTGATGATGGACAGGGAGGCCTGGTGTGCTGCGATTCATGGGGTCGCAAGGAGTCGGACACAACTGAGTGACTGAACTGAACTGAACTGTACTGAATAATGAACCATGTTTAGCATCTTTTCATGTGTTTGTTAGCCATCTGTACGTCTTCTTTGGAGAAATATCTGTTTAGGTCTTTTTCCCACTTTTTGATTGGGTTGTTTGTTTTTCTGGTATTGAGTTGTATGAGCTGCTTATGTATTTTGGAAATTAATCCTTTGTCAGTTATTTCATTTGTTATTATTTTCTCTAATTCTGAGGGTTGTCTTTTCACCTTGCTTATAGTTTCCTTTGCTGTGCAAAAGCTTTTAAGTTTAACCAGGTCCCACTTCTTTACTTTTGTTTTTATTTCCACTACTCAAGAAGGTGGATCATAGAGGATCTTGCTTTCATTTATGTCATTGAGTGTTCTGCTTATGTTTTCCTCTAAGAGTTTTATAGTTTCTGGTCTTATATTTAGGTCTTTAATCCATTTTGAGTTTATCTTTGTATGTGGTGTTAGGAAGTGTTCTAATTTCATTCTTCTACATGTAGCTGTCCACTTTCCCCAGCACAATTTATTGAAGAGTCTGTCTTTGACCTATTGTATATTCTTGCCTCCTTTTTAAAAAATAAGGTACCCATAGGAGCATGGATTTATTTCTTGGCTTTCTATCTTGTTCCATTGGTCTATAGTTCTGTTTTTGTGCCAGTACCAAACTGTCTTGATGATTGTAGCTTTGTACTATAATCTGAAGTCAGGAAGGTTGATTCATCCAGCTCCATTCTTCTTTCTCAAGACTGCTTTGGTTATTTGGGGTCTTTTGTGTTTCCATATGAATTGTGAAATTATTTGTTTTCATTCTGTGAAAAAATGTCATTGGTAATTTGATAGGGATCACATTGAATCTGTAGATCACATATAGTAGTATAGTCATTTTCACAATACTGATTCTTCCTACCCAGGAACATCTTTCCATCTGTTTATGACATCTTTGATTTCTTTCATCAGTGTTTTATACTTTTCTATGTACAATTCTTTTGTCTCCTTAGGTAAGTTTATTCCTAGACATTTTATCGTTTTGTTCCAATGGTGAATGGGATTGATCCCTTAATTACTGTTTCTGATTTTTCATTGATAGTATATAGAAATGTAAGTGATTTCTGTGTACTGATTTTGTATCCTGCAACTTTTCTAAATTCACTGATTAGATCTAGTAATTTTCTAATACTATCTTTAGGGTTTTCTATCAACAGTATCATGTCATCTTCAAACAGTGAGAACTTACTTCTTCTTTTCCAATATAGATTCTTTTTATTTCTTTTTCTTCTCTGATTGCTGCATCTAGGACTTCCAGAACTATGTTGAATAATAATGGTGAAAGTGGACACCCTTGTCTTCTTCCTGATCTTAGGGGGAGTGTTTTCAGTTTTTCACCATTGAGAATAATGTTTACTCTAGACTTACTGTATATGGCCTATACTATGTTGAGGTAATAGATGTTTCTCTGGAACTCTCTTGCTTTTTCAATGATCCGGCAGATGTTGGCAATTTGATCTCTGGTTCCTCTGCCTTTTCTAAAACCAGCTTGAACATCTGGAATTTCACAGTTCGTGTATTGATGAAGCCTGGCTTGGAGAATTTTGAGCATTACTTTACTAGAGTGTAAGATGAGTGCAACTGTGCGGTAGTTTGGGCATATCTTTGGCATTGCCTTTCTTTCGGATTGGAATGAAAACTGACTTTTTCCAGTCCTGTGGCCACTGCTGAGTTTTCCAAATTTGCTGGCATATCGAGTGCAGCACGTTCACAGCATCATCTTTCAGGATTTGAAATAGCTCAACTGGAATTCCATCATTGAAAAAGCAAGAGTCTTCCAGAAAAACATCTATTTCTGCTTTATTGACTATGCCAAAGCCTTTGACTGTGTGGATGACAATAAACTGTGGAAAATTCTTAAAGAGATGGGAATACCAGACCATCTGACCTGCCTCTTGAGAAACCCATATGCAGGTCAGGAAGCAACAGTTAAAAATGGACATGGAACAGCAGACTGGTTCCAAATAGGAAAAGGAGTACATCAAGGCTGTATATTGTCACCATGATTATTTAAATGATATGCAGTGTACATCATCAGAAACGCTGGGCTGGAGAAGCACAAGCTGGAATCAAGATTGCCAAGAGAAATATCAATAACCTCAGAAGTGCAGGCAACACCACCCTTATGGCAGAAAGTGAAGAGGAACTAAAAAGCCTCTTGATGAAAGTGAAGGAGGAGAGTGAAAAGGTTGGCTTAAAGCTGAACATTCAGAAAACTAAGATCATGGCATCCGGTCCCATCACTTCCTGGGAAATAGATGGGGAGACAGTGGAAACAGTGTCAGATTTTATTTTGGGGGGCTTCAAAATCCCTGCAGATGGTGATTGCAGCCATGAAATTAAAAGACGCTTACTCCTTGGAAGGAAAGTTATGACCAACCTAGGTAGCATATTAAAAAGCAGAGACATTACTTTGCCAACAGAGGTTTGTCTAGTCAAGTCTATGGTTTTTCCAGTAGTCATGTATGGATGTGAGAGTTGGATGGTGAAGAACGCTGAGCTCCAAAGAATTGAGGCTTTTGAACTGTGGTGTTGGAGAAGAGTCTTGAGAGTCCCTTGGACTGCAAGGAGATCCAACCAGTCCATCCTAAAGGAGATCAGCCCCGGGTGTTCATTGGAAGGACTGATGTTGAAGCTGAACCTCCAATACTTTGGCCACCTCATGCGAAGAGTTGACTTATTGGAAAAGACCCTAATGCTGGGAAGAATTGGGGGTGGGAGGAGAAGGGGATGACAGAGGATGAGATGGCTGGATGAGATAAGATGGCATCACTGACTAGATGGACATGGTTTTGGGTAGTCTGCAGGAGTTGGTGATGGACAGGGAGAACTGGCATGCTGTGATTCATGAGGTTGAAAGAGTTGGACATGACTGAGCGACTGAACTGAACTGAACTGATGTTGAGGTAGGTTCCTTCTGTGCCCATTTTTTTGGAAGAGTTTTAATTATAAATGGGTGCTGATTTTGTCAAAGGCTTTTTCTGCATCTATTGAGGTTGCCATGAAAAGGAATTCATAGGGCCTGGACTCCATCTCAGGCCTGTCTGTGCTGATCATGCTTGGCCACCCCTCCAATGGACTCTGAACTCTCTGCTTAGTGCCTGTGGGAATGACAATGGAAGGATAAGACCCCCTCCGGACAGGGGAACCTTGAAGATCATATCCAGGTTACTCATCACCTAAGAGAAAACAGACACTAATCACCCCTGCCTCTGGACACTATCTATCAGAATGTAAGCACAGGATTATCAGTTATTAACTGGATGGCATGTAACCGTGGGCTTATTGATTATTAACTGTTTGAACACATAACACGTGAATGATGGGGTTATTGTGATTGCATTTACCCTTCCTTTGTAAGCATCAAGGGATTGGGGTGGTGGGTTTGGACATGTACACAAGGGGTATAAAATATTTTCACAAATGCTGGTCGGGGCCCTTGGCTAAGAGGAGACTCTGCCTTGGGCCCACCGGTGTAATAGACTGCACTCCACTATCTGCATTGTCCTTCTGAGTGAGTTTGTTTCCCGGAAAGCGTGGCTATAACAGTCATATGGCTTTTATCTTTCAATTTGTTAATATGGTATATCACACTGGTTGATTTGCATATATTGAAGAATCCTTGCATCCCTGGAATAAACCCAACTTGATCACGGTGTATGAGCTTTTTGATGTTGAAAGGTTGTTGCTGAACGATAAGACTCCGGGATTCTTGGCCCACGGAGGAGACAAATTTAATCCGGGGCCAGAGATGTGGCTGGATTGCTCAGAGTTTTTGTGTAATAAAGTTTTATTAAAGTATAAAGAGATAGAGAAAGCTTCTGACACGGGCATCAGAAGTGGGCAGAAAGAGTACCCCCCTGCTAGTCTTCAGCTTGATGTTATATAGTCACTATCAGTCTGTTAATGAAAAGAAAGGAATGTCTTAAAACTCAGAATGGCACCAGGCCCCTCATCCATAAATTGCATTTTGTGCTAATCTTGGCACCAGATGATTCATCCCAGACCACAAAACAATTGACTTGAATCTTGTAGAAGGGCATATTACCATAAAATAGTTTCATTTACATAGATTAGGGGAACAATATCTGAGTATAACATACTGGTTTGTCAAGTATTCTAAGGTTCTAAGCCATTTGGCGGAACCGACTTGAAGACAGAGTCTGGGGTAACATTTCCATAAGAAAAATGTATTGGTTAACTCAAGGTTTGAGAATAGTTAGCTTCAGGTGAAACCAGGTGTCATGGCAACATGGTATTTTAAGAGAAACTTTCTTTTAAATTTGTATAGAGAAGGAAAAAAATATCACTAATTTGTTTCCTCCTGCCGCTTAAGAGAGATAAAAATGTCTGACACTTGCAGCCTATTTCCTCCATTTGTAGACCCCTGGCCTTCCTGACTGTTACCCTCTCAGTGTGTTGCTGAATTCTGTTTGCTAAAATTTTGTTGAGGATTTTTGCATCTTTATTCATCAGTGATATCAGCCTGTAGTTTTTTTTTTTTTTGCATTATCTTTGCCTGCTTTTGGTATCGGGGTGATGGTGGCCTCGTAGAATGAGTTTGGGAGTATTCCTTCCTCTGCAATTTTTTGAAAGAGTTTTAGAAAGATAGGCATTAGCTATTCTCTAAATGCTTGATAGAATTCTCCTGTGAAGCCATCTGGTTTAAAAAAAAAAAAATTACAATTATAAAAAAGAGAGAAGGAAAAAAAGGAAGAAGAAAGAAAAAAAGAAAACTCCACAGAACTTCAAAAGCCCAATGTAGATGCAGAGGTTTATAACAATGATAAAAAGTGTGACTGAATATATGCATGTACATATACACCCATAAGCGAAATCAAAACAGTCCAACAAAAATAAAGTACAATAGATTGACATGGTGAACAAAGGAAACCAAAAATTATACCTACCATTTAAGAACAAAACTAACTAAAGCACAAACTAGAAAACAAAACTAAAGCAAGGTGCAAATTGGGGAATAAAGCAATGGAAATAAAACTAACAAATACGTTGAGAGGAAAAGAAAGAAAGAATAGGCATGCAAAGTTAAATAGTAGTAGATAAAGAAGATTTATATACATTAAAAGTTAACTGCAAGGGGAAAAGAACAGTAGGAAAAGCAAACAAAGGAATAAATGTAGCAAAAATAATAATAGGTTTTAAAAAATTAAAAATTAAAATTATAAAAAGAGAAAAGAAAAAAAAGGAAAACTTCACAGAACTGTAAAAGCCCGACATAGAGGCAGAGGTTTATAACAACAATAAAAAATGTGACTGAGGGAGAAAAAAAAAAAGCTCGAAAGCTTAATTAGATTTCATAGTGCCAATAAAATCAACAACTACAACAGACCGGGGCGAGTGGGGGGGGGGAGGTTGGGTGGGGAGGAAGGCAAAAAAAAAAGAAAAAAAATGGAAGAAAAGAAAAATAAATCCAAAAGAATCTGCAGAACAAGTCAAAGCACAAGAATAATAGATGTTTTTCTTGAGTCAGTGCTGTCAGAGTCCTTTCCCTCGCTGGGAGTCACGGTCCACCTCACCTCCATAGGATGCCCTCCAACAATGCGCTGATCTCTGGACCTTCTGTGGGGGCACATCAGATTCTAATATGCTCTTACTCCTGTGTGTTCTTGCCTCCCATGTCCACAGCTATCAGACAGAACTAGTGTGTATTCTTTTGTGGGAGCTCTCAATGTCCTTTTGTATATTCCATAGACACAGAGTTTGACTAGTTGATCGTGTGGATTTAATATGCTTTCTTGTACAGATGGTGGAAAGGTTTTCAGTCTTATTCCTTAGCCACACTGCTCCTGGGTTTCAACTGTGGTTTTATTTCCACCTCGGAATGTGGGTTGTCCGCTGGGGTTTGCTCCTAA
The DNA here is from genome assembly GCF_019320065.1 of Cervus canadensis. NCBI lineage: Eukaryota > Metazoa > Chordata > Mammalia > Artiodactyla > Cervidae > Cervus > Cervus canadensis. The sequence continues at coordinate 43,838,734 of NC_057393.1, forward strand.
GGCTGCCTTAGAGGACTTGGGTTTGCCCCTGTGAGGGCCAGGTGTGGAGATGGTGTAGCTGCTTGGGTCACAGGGGCTCCAGCAGCACCGGGTAGTCAGAGGAGTTGGTAGCGAGTTTTGCATGGTTCTATATATTCTTTTCCACTCGTCATGTACTCTTGTGCAGACAGGAGTGTTCTAAATGCACTTTGGTGTTTGAAGGTGCATTCCTGATGTATCCATGGAGAGAGAGGTGCTCCACATCCACCAACCCCTCTGCCATCTTGTTCTCCTATCCAATTTTCCAGATCTTAAAGTGCACTAGGAAATAAAAATAATAAAAATATTTTCCTCCCAAATTAGTTTCACTGAATGCTAAAGCTTTTCTATCAAATCATGGTTTATGTCTAAACAGTAAAATCTTCTGAAGTCTTTATATTTATACACACACAAAAAGATACCATAATGAGATGGATGAATCAACCTATGACATCATTTAGCCTGCAATACAGTTCTTTGGGGAATTGAGAACAACTGTCTTTATGTTACAAATATTTACAAAACTCAAAATGCAATTCTAAAGGCAGTTCAAAGTTCTCCCTTTCCTTATTACCAATCCCCAAATCTCCCTATTTATCTCACTAGGCTTATAAATGTTGGCCTTAAGAGCCAAGGTCCTTCTTGGAGGAATTTACATTATTTCCTTGTGTCTTTGAGATATAAATGTTTCACCAGGTCTCCTCAGGGAAGTATTAGCTAGGACATCTTTATTTCCTAAAACTGAGAAAAAGTTTCAGTTCAGTTGCTCAGTCTTGTCCGACTCTTTGCCACCCCATGAATCGCAGCACGCCAGGCCTCCCTGTCCACCACCAACTCCCGGAGTACACTCAAACCCATGTCCATCGAGTCAGTGATGCCATCCAGCCATCTCATCCTCTGTCATCCCCTTATCCTCCTGCCCCCAATCCCTCCCAGCATCAAGGTCTCTTCCAATGAGTCAACTCTTTGCATGAGGTGGTCAAAGTATTGGAGTTTCAGCTTCAGCATCAGTCCTTCCAATGAAAACCCAGGACTGATCTCCTTTAGGATGGACTGGTTGCATCTCCTTGTAGTCCAAGGGACTCCTAAGAGTCTTCTCCAACACCACAATTCAAAAGCATTAATTCTTCAGCACTCAGCTTTCTTCACAGTCCAACTCTTACATCCATACACGACCACTGGAAAAACCATAGCCTTGACTAGACGGACCTTAGTTGGCAAAGTATACACTGTTATATGCTCTGTTAATATGCTACCTAGGTTGGTCATAACTTTCCTTCCAAGGAGTAAGCGTCTTTTAACTTCAAGGCTGCAATCACCATCTGCAGGGATTTTGGAGCACACACAAAAAAAAATAATAAAAAAATAAAGTCTGACACTGTTTCCACTGTTTCCCCTTCTATTTCCCATGAAGTGATGGGACCAGATGCCATGATCTTAGTTTTCTGAATGTTCAGCTTTAAGCCAACTTTTTCACTCTCCTCCTTCACTTTTATCAAGAATCTTTTTAGTTTCTCTTCACTTTCTGCCACAAGGGTGGTGTCATCTGCATACCTGAGGTTATTGATATTTCTCCCGGCAAACTTGATTCCAGCTTGTGCTTCCTCCAGCCCAGCGTTTCTGATGATGTACACTGCATATCATTTAAATAATCATGGTGACAATATACAGCCTTGACGTACTCCTTTTGCTATTTGGGACCAGTCTGTTGTTCCATGTCCAGTTCTATCTGTTGCTTCCTGACCTGTATATAGGTTTCTCAAGAAGCAGGTCAGGTGGTGGTATTCCCATCTCTTTAAGAATTTTCCACAGTTTATTGTCATCCACACAGTCAAAGGCTTTGGCATAGTCAAGGGGGGGAGGTAAAAAATAAAAACTGTCATTTGTAGGTGGTGCTAGTGGTAAAGTATCCATCTGCCAATGCAGGAGACACAAAATACATGGGTTATATCCCTGGGTCAGGGGAATCCTGTAATAAGAAATGGCAACTTGTTCCAGTATTCTTGCCTGTAAAATACCATAGATAGAGGAGCCTGCTGGGCTATATTTAAGGAGCTGCAGTGAGTCGGACACAACTGAGTGATTGAGCACACATACAAAGTCCTCTGCCCAAAATCTAGTCGAGTCAACTTATTCCAGCTGCTCTTTTATAAACTACTGAATTTTGTATTATCATACCTATCTCATAGCTGGTTTTAAATAAAAATTATAAAATCTCTGTTTACATCTGACATATTGATATTTATGAGTCTATAAATATTTGTTGTACATTTGCAGCACTTTTTTAACCTGTTATTGGTATTATTCCAAGAATGACTCCAAGATGGTGGAGTAGAAGGATGTACACTCATCTTCTGAGAGAACTCCAAAACTACAACTCACTGATGAGCAACTGTTGACAGGAAAATATTGGATCCCACCAAAAAAAGATACCCCACATTCAAGGACAAAGGAGAAGCCCCAGCAAGACGGTAGGAGGGGCTAAATTGCATTTAGAATCAGACCCCATACTCACCAGAGAAGCTCAGAGGACTCAAAAAAACCTTGTGCATACCAGGACCCAGAGATCCCACAGAGACTGATTCAGAACTGTGTCTGAGTGTCTCCTGTGGAGGTATGGGTCAGTAGTGGACTGCTGCAGAGGCAGGGGCTCTGGGTGCGGTAGACCTGGGTATGGCATAAGACCCCTTCGAGGAGGTTGCCATTAATCCACGATAGAGCCACCAGAACTTACACAGGACTGGGGAAACAGACTCTTGGCAGGCACAAACAAAACCTCTTGTGCACCAGGACCCACGTGTATGGAGCAGTGACCACAAAAGAGACTGACCCAGCCTTGCTCATGAGTGTCCAGGAGTCTCCGGCAGAGGCGTGGGTCAGAGGTGGTCTGCTACAGGGTTGGGGGCACTGAGTGCAGCAGTGGGAGCATGGGACGTTTTGAAGGAGGTGAACATTTTCTTCATTACCTCCACTATAGTTTGGCCTCAGGTCAAACAACAAGAGGGGAATACATCCCACCCATCAACAGAAAACTGGATTAAAATTTTACTGAGCATGATGCTACCCATTTGGACAAGACCCAGTTTTCTCCTCAGTCAGCCTCTCCCATCAGGAAGCTTCCTAAAGCTCTTATGCTTCTCCATCAGAGGGGAGGTGAATGAAAACCACAATCACAGAAAACTAACCAATCTGATCACACGAATCTCAGCCTTGTTTAACTTAATGAAACTATGAGCCATGCCACATAGGGCCACCAAAGAAGGATGGGTCATGGCAGAGAGTTCTGACAAAATGTGGTCCACTGGAGAAGGGAATGGCAAACCACTTCAATATTCTTGCCTTGAGTACCCCATGAACAATATGAAAAGGCAAAAAGATAAGACACTGAAAGATGAACTCCCCAGGTCGGTAGGTGCCCAATATGCTGCTGGAGATAGTTGGAGAAATAACTGCAAAAAGAATGAAGAGATGGAGCCAAAGCAACACCACCACCCAGTTGTGGATGTGACTGGTGATGGAAGTAAAGACTGATGCTGTAAAGAGCAATAATGCATAGGAACCTGGAATGTTAGGTCCATAAATCAAGGCAAATTTGAAGTGGTCAAACAGGAGATGGCAAGAGTGAACATCAACATTTTAGGAATCAGTGAACCAAAATGGACCAGAATTGGGGGAATTTAATTCAGATGACCATTATATCTACTACTGTGGGCAAGAATCCCTTAGAAGAAGTGGAGTAGTCATCATAGTCAAAAAAAGAGTTTGAAATGCAGTTCTGGGATGCAATCTCAAAAAAGACAGAATGATCTCTTTTCATTTCCAAAGAAAACCATTCAATATCACAGTAATCCAAGTCTATGCCCCAACCAGAATGCTGAAGAAAATGAAGTTCAATGGTTCCATGAAGACCTATAAGACCTTCCAGAACTAACACCCAAAAAGATGTCCTTTTCATTATAGGGGACCAAAACACAAAAGCAGAAAGTCAAGAGATACCTGGAGTAACAGGCAAATTTGGCCTTGGAGTACAAAATGAAGCAGGGCAAAGACTAACAAGACTTTTACCAAGAGAACACACTGGTTGTAGCAAATACCCTCTTCAAACAACACAAGAGAAGACTCTACACATGGACATCACTGAATAGCCAATATAAAAATCAGAATGATTATATTCTTTGCAGCTGAAGATGGAAAAGCTCTATACAGTTGGTGAAAACAAGACTGTGGGCTGACTGTGGCTCCAATCATGAACTCTTAATTGCCAAATTCAGACTTAAATTGAAGAAAGTAGAGAAAACCACTAGACCATTCTTCTAGGACCTAAATCAAATCCCTTACAATTATACAGTAGAAGTGACAAATAGACTCAAGGGATTAGATCTGAAAGACATAGTGCCTGAAAAACTATGGTCAGAGGTTCATGACATTGTACAGGAGGCAGGGATAAAGGCCATCCCCAAGAAAAAGAAATGTCAAAGGTAAAATGATTGTCTGAAGAAGCCTTACAAATAGCTGAGAAGAGAAAAGATGTGAAGTCAAAGGAGAAAAGAAAAGATGTACCCATTTGAGTGCAGAGTTCCAAAGAATAGCAAGGAGAGATAAGAAAGCCTTCCTCAGTGATCAGTGCAGAGAAATAGAGGAAAATGATAGAATGGGAAAGACTAGCAATCTCTTCAAGAAAATTAGAGACCCAAGGGAACATTTCATGCAAAGATGGGCACAATAAAGGACAGAAATAGTATGGACCTAACAGACGCAGAAAATATTAAGAAGAGGTGGCAAAAATACCACCTTTGTATAGAAGAGCTATACAAAAAAAGATCTTCATGACCCAGATAACCACGGTAATGTCATCACTCACCTAGAGCCAGACACCTTAGAATGCAAAGTCAAGTGGGCCTTAGGAAGCATCACTATGAACAAAGCTAGTACAGGCAATGGAATTCCAGTTAAGCTATTTCAAATCCTAAAAGATGATGCTGTGAAAGTGCTGCACTCAATCTGCCAGCAAATTTGGAAAACTCTGCAGTGGACACAGGACTAAAGGTCGGTTTAATTTCAATCTAAAAGAAAGGCAATGCCAAAGAATGTTCAAACTATTGCACAATTGCACTCATCTCACATGCTAGTGGAGAAGGAAATGGCAACCCACTCTAGTATTCTTGCCTAGAGAATCCTGTGGACAAAGGAGCCTGGTGGACTGCTATCTATGGAGTCACACAGAGTTGGACATGACTGAAGTGACTTAGTAGCAGCAGCAGCACACGCTAGTAAAGTAATGATCAAAATTCTCCAAGCCAGGCTTCAGCAGTACCTGAACCGTGAACCTCCAGATGTTCATGCTGGATTTAGAAAAGGCAGAGGAACCAGAGATCAAATGACCAACATCCGTTGGATCTTTAATAAAGCAAGAGAGTTCCAGAAAAATATTTACTTCTGCTTTATTGACCACACCAAAGTTTTTTGACTGTGTGAATCACAACAAACTGTAGAACATTCTTAAAGAAATGGGAATAGCAGATCAGCTAACCTGCCTCCTGAGAAATCTATATGCAAGTTAAGAAGCAACAGGTAGAACTGGGCATAGAACAACAGACTGGTTCCAAATCTGGAAAGGAGAACATCAAGGCTGTGTATTGTCACCCTGCTTATTTAACTAATATGCGGAGTTCATCATGCAAAATGCTGGGCTGGATGAGCACAAGCTGGAATCAAGATTTCTGGGAGAAATATCAATCACCTCAGATATGCAGATAACACCCCCATTATGGCAGAAGGCAAAAAGAACTAAAGAGCCTCTTGATGAAATTGAAAAAGGAGAGAGAAAAAGTTGGCTTAAAGGTCAACATTAAGAAAACTAAGATCACAGCACCCAGTCCCATCACTTCACTGCAAATAGATGAGGAAACATAGAAACAGTGAGAGAGTTTATTTTGGGGTGCTCCAAAATCACTGCAGGTGGTGCTTGCAGCCATGAAATTAAAAGACACTTGCTCCTTGGAAGAAAATTTATGATCAACCTAGACAGTATATTAAAAGCAGATACATTACTTTGCCAACAAAGGTCTGTCTAGTCAAGACTATGGTTTTTCCAGTAGTCGTGTATAGATGTGAGTTTTGGACTATAGAGAAAGCTGAGTGCTGAAGAATTGATGCTTTGAACTTTGGTGTTGGAGAAGACTCTTGACAGTTCCTTGGGCTGTGATGAGATCCAACTTGCCCATCCTAAAGGAAATCAATCCTGAATATTCATTGGAAGGACTGATGCTGAAGCTGAAACTCCAATACTTTGTCCACCTGATGCGAAGAACTGACTCATTGGAAAAGACCCTGATGCTGAGAAAGATTGAAGGCGGGAGGAGAATGGAACCACAGAGGATGGTATGGTTGGATGGCATCACCAACTGGATGGACACGAGTTTAAGTTCCGGGAGTTGGAAATGGACAGGGCATCCTGGGGAACTATAATCCATGGGGTTGTAGTCAGATACGACTGAACGACTGAACTGAACTGAACTGAATGGTATTACTGAATTTATTTGTTAAAGAGCTCTGTTTAAGTAACTAAATGAACAAATGCTTATATAAATTTAGTATTCATAAAAAATCTCAAAAAATATAATACAAACTAACACAAATGTTTTTCAGGATCATGACCTGGGAAAATATCTTGTATTAAAGCTATCTGATTTCATTGATTTAATTAATACAAATATGTCTTTCCAATATTGAGACAAAAGCAATTCTGAGTTTAGAAAAAGATGTACTTTGGTTATATTGAAATATTTTGCAATTTAATTCCCATATGTAAAATTAATTCCTACTGTTAATCACTAGAGATTCTGATTTGAAAATAAATCATTTCACAGAAATTACATTTAAGTTTGTGCAATTATAATCACCTATGTGATTATGGTTGAGTTGAATTTTTTAATTCAGTTAGTTGATAAAGGGCTTTTATGTTCCCCCTCTATCAACTGGTATTGAAAAATCACTCTTTTAAAGCTCTTCACAAAAACCTTATGAAATAAATTAAGTAGAGATCAATTAATTGAAATTACAGCAATCCACTTGTTCTGTGAATCACCCCCACACAGAAACTTTTACCAAGTTACTGTCAGCCTTTGATTTTTTTTTTTTTGTAGTATGAGCTTGGCTTTATATACTAAGATATGTATATATGTTATAGCCACACTTTCCGGGAAACAGACTCACTCAGAAGGACAATGCAGATAGTGGAGTGCAGTTTATTACGCCGGCGGGCCCAAGGCAGAGTCTCCTCTTAGCCAAGGACCCCGTCCAGCATTTGTGAAAATCTTTTATACCCCATGCGTATGTGTCCAGACCCACCACCTACCCCATGTGTACGTGTCTAAACCCACCACCTACCCCATGTGTACGTGTCTAAACCCACCACTTACCCCATGTGTACGTGTCTTAAACAGTCAATAGTCAATAAGCCCGCAGTTACATTCCAATCAGTAAATAATCGATAAGCCTGTGATTACATCCTGACAGATACAAAAAAAGTTTATGACCTGTCCGGAGACAGGTGTGATTACGGTATGCTTCCTCTTAGGCAATGAGTAGCCTGGATGTGATCTTCAAGATTCCTCTGTCTGGAGGGGGTCTTATCCTTCCATTGTCGTCCTCACAGGCACTAAGCAGAGAGTTCAGAGTCCGCTGGAGAGGCAGCCGAGCACAGCCAGCACGGACAGGCCTGAGATGGAGTTCAGGCCCTATGAATTCCTTCTTCATATAAAGAATGCATCTATACAGACTTAAATATTTAACACAAGATGAAAACAAATAATATGACATCTTTATGAAAATTTAAACGTTGATTTTTAAAACAGGCAATGATTTGAAAACCTGTGTTTTAGATTGAAAATGTTCAGTGTTACATACCTAGTGATTCCGAAACACATAATTGTGAAGAAGGAATTCATAGGGCCTTGACTCCATTTGAGGCCTGTCCATGCTGATCGTGCTTGGCCATCTCTGCAGTGGACTCTGAACTCTCTGCTTAGTGCCTGTGGGAACGACAATGGAAGGATAAGACCCCCTCCGGACAGGGGAACCTTGAAGATCACATCCAGGTTACTCATCACCTGAGAGAAAACAGACACTAATCACCCCACCCCTGCCTCCGGACAATATCTATCGGAATGTAACCACAGGCGTATCGGTTATTAACTGGTTGGAATGTAACCGTGGGCTTATTGATTATTAACTCTTTGAACACATAACACGTGAATGATGGGGTTATTGTGATTGTATTTATCCTTCCTTTGTAAGTCTCAAAGGATTTGGGGTGGTGGGTTTGGACACATGCACATGGGGTATAAAAGATTTTCACAAATGCTGGTCTGGGTCCTTGGCTAAGAGAAGACTCTGCCTTGGGCCCACCGGTGTAATAAACTGCACTCCACTATCTGCATTGTCCTTCTGAGTGAGTCTGTTTCCCAGAAAGCATAGCTATAACAATTGCACCAAGTTTAACACTGTGTTTCTCAACTAGAAATTCTCTGTTATCAGTGAATCACAAAGGCTTAGCTGTTATATATCCAAGCTGGTTATTATTGCCATATAGCCATCCCTGAAATTTGTAAATTCCCAAAGACAGGGATAGATGGTGGTCCTAAGCTCTGTGACACACAGACCTCTATCACCCTGGTATACACAGTCTCTGCTCCTTGAGAATAAAGAGAAGGTACCATATTTGTCAACATATGAGTGTTAGTAAAGGTTGAAATTCTTGCTGGAAGGGGAATAAACAATTGAAAGGTAGGTTAGCAGATGTCCTTCTGAAAAAAGTTCACAGGTGGTGCTATCATTCCCAAATTGCATACAAAATTTTAGTGAAGTCTAAAGAAAAATTTCTGAGCTTAGAAAACAACAACATAGCTTAGGGGAAAAAATGTTGAAGTAAGCAACTCCAACTCCCAGCTTTCCACAGAAATATTGAAAAACAAGTTGAAACTGTCAGGATCAATTTGTCAGAACTCTGGAAATAGGCAAAGGTTTACAGGAACCAAGTGAACAATAAGTTAGGAAAAAGGAAACTAAGAAATTGTTGACATTTTTTTTTTTTTTGGCCTTGTCTCACTCCCTTCCTGGCACAAAGGTGGTCTTGAAGATGGCAGCCTGTGTTCCTAATGTGGGACCCTTGTTCCTGGTTTTAAATGAAGCAGGGCAGAACTTATTTGTAATTATGTTTGACTATTCTAAATTATCTGAGGGCCTGACACAAGATGATAGTTTCTGTTTTGCCTACCATGGAATTCACTCAGGATAGAGAAGCATTGGGCATTTCTCGAAAACATTGTAAGCAAATTAAAAACCTGCAGCCGCCTGGGGCTAAAGACTACTATTGAGACACACAATAGAAGCCCTGAAGCCCAGAATGAAAAGGTAGAAAGAGTTTCTTTAGGAAATTAGGGCATTCTACAACACCTGCGTGCACTGAGGAATTTAAAAGGCATGAGATGATCAGAAAAGAACTGAGAATGCCCTAGGCTTTCACAAAATAAAGTTAAGATAGTTGCTCCAATGTTTTTCTCTAGAAATTTTATATTATTAGATCTCATATTTTAGTCAATTTTTCACTTTAACTTTATTTTTGTATATGCTGTGAAGTAGGGTATTGAATTTAGAAATTTTTAACCTTTCCATCTTAGGGACTTGCCATTCATTATATCTTAGTCAATATTAGCAAAATCAAAATCAGCAGGTCTATATTGTCCTCCAATTATGTGAAGTCACCTCCAATTATGTGAACCTGGCAGACTACAGTCCATGGGGTTGCAAAGAGTTGGACACAACTGAAATGACTTAGTAGATCACAGCACAGCAGGATAGGGTCCAGTTTTGTGTCTGAATGGGCAGTTTGGGGCTGTGTAGGGGTGAGTGTGAGCTTGCAATTTTAACCAGGGACTTGGACAAAGTGTTAAGCAGTAGATTGAGGAATAAAGCCAATGAACAAAATGAGTTTTGGGTAGTGACCAAGGAATAATTAGGATGGAACTGGCAGTTAAGGACACCTTATCCATCAGCCAATACTCTGGACAAGCTATGGTACAGATTGCATGGCTAGGAGCCGAGGCATAATGATTATTTCATACCTCTTATAATAAGCTCTAATCAACCACTTGAAATAGAGTATAAACAATAAATTGTGTGTTAGTGTTGGTATCCAAGCACGAGGTGAGTATTCATTTGGTAGAAATCCACAGTAACACAGGAAGTGCAATGGACTGATGGCTATTGTTGCCATATTTCTCATATGTGCTGACACGTTTCCAAACAGTTTGTTGATAGCATGTGCTGTTTCTGCTTTCACTATATGTAAGAATGTATAGCAATACTAGAAGATTATAACTTAATAGTATAAATCTTCTGTACAGCCTCAAGGAGCTTTTTATTTCTTAAAAAATGTTCATTTGAATAATATTTGGAAAGTAATTAGAAATTGTTGGAAAGTTTAAGAAAAAATATAATTGTGCCCCTTTTCTTTAGTATCAAAACAGGGGTAAAGCTAACCTCCTAAATAATAATAATAATTATATATATATATATAAAACCAGATTTCAAGGCTTCTGAAAAATGTAGAATTTTGAACTATCTTGGATGTTTTTCCTCTGATTGGAATTCACATTTATTCTTCTCTTTTATCTTGTGAAATTGGCAACATTAATGTTCTTAAAATAACTGTTTTACTGGATAAAATACAGTTAAATATATTATAAATAATTTTACTTAATATGTAAGTTCAAAGTATTAATAATAATAAAATTAAAAAAATAAGTAAAGATACTGGATGACCCTGACAAGCAACTTATCATTGCAGGACTTGAAATATGAAAACTAGGAAGGAAAAGGAATTAGCCTGAAACAACAATGCCATCTTAACAAATCAATTTCATATGACTGTCATTAATTTTTCTTTAAGTAAGTTCTTGGAAAAGAGTAAAGAAGTGTTAAAATGACATACAACACTAAAATGTGATTTAAAAAAATGAAAAATATAATGAGAATTAAAAAAGAGGCAAATTTTAATAATCCATACATCACCTACCTGATTATACTGGATCCCTAACTAAAATAACAACAAAATCAAGGAAACTCATTTCCACATATCATGATCATACAGAAATAAATCAAATATACTCAATTTGGCATTTACTAGATATGGTAAATTAGAATTTCATCTTTGGCATTTTGATGGTGAAGAAACAAAGTCTGCAATAACTTTTAAAGATACCACAAAAATTAATTGTAAAAGTCATGAAAATATAATGATATTTAAATAAATGTGCTTCCTGTTTTTCTCATAGCTGCTTGTTGGTTTGAGAATTGACAGATAACATATTACAGGGGCTATAGAATAATGTCAGCAAATTTTTAAAAACATGACAAAATGCTGGAAGTCAAAAGTTTATAGAAATTGTGAATATGAAGAAAAAATAACACAGAATATCAACTAGCTTTTAAAAATTGTTTAAGAATCATTAAGCAGTATATTCTGTGCTGCTGTCTGTCACCTTAAAAACTCAGGTGTAAGATAAACTTAGGTGTAAAAATTTAACTTAGTGTAAGATATGAATGGACCTCAGTAGTGCAGAAATAAATCCTATCTGATACCACTGGTGCCTGCCTCCTAGTATCTTGGTCTCACCTTTGATTTCATCTTCATCCTCAGCAGATATTCATGCCCAGGCATTCATTCACTTTGTGCTGTAGAAATCTTGCAGCACAGGCACATTCCTTCTACCCTACATTTGTTGCCCTGGGATTTCTCCAGGGTAGTGAATACCAACAGAAGACCTCTTTGAAGTGGGAATGAGTTAATGTCCCGAGAACAATTTCCAATCAGTGGTGGTAGTTGTTCAGTCACTAAATCATGCCCAAATCTTTGTGACCCATGGACTGCAGCATGCCAGACTCCTCTGTCCTTCATTATCTCCTGGAGTTTGCTCAAATTCTTGTCCACTGATGCTAGTCAGTGATGCTATCTAACCCCGTGCCTTCTGCCAACCCTTCTCCTTTTGCCTTCAATCTTTCCCAGCATCAGGGTCTTTTCCAAATGAGTTAGCTCTTAGCATCAAGTGGCCAAAGTTTTGGCACTTTGTCTTTAGCATCAGTCCTCCCAATGAATATTCAGGGTTGGTTTCCTTTAGAATTGATTATTAAGGTTGGTGCAAAAGTAATTGTAGTTTTGCATTGTTGAACTTTGCTGTTTGATATTGGAATTTATTCTTAAATAAATGTGATTATGTAATACAGCATTTTAATGTACATTTCTTGCTTTATGCTTTTTTGCTAATGCTTTATTAGTGTTAGAGGCTCAGTCATATCCAACTTTTTGCTTTAGTTGCTGTTTATTTTATATTTATTTTAGACTAGGGGAATGATGTTAGGAAAAAGCAAATTTGAGCCATTTTCTTATTCAGGTTCAAAATGAGTCGTAAAGCAGTGAAGACAACTTGCAACATTAACAATGCATTTAGCCCAGAAACTGCTAAGGAACATACAATGTCGTAGTGGCTCAAGAAGTTTTGCAAAGGAGACAAGAGCCTTGAAGATGAGCTGTTCAGTGGCTGACCATCAGAAGCTGACAATGACCAGTTGAAGGGATCATTGAAGCTGATCCTCTTATAACAACACATGAAGTTGCCAAGTAACTCAACATTAACCATTCTAAGGTCATTCAGCATTTGAAGCAAATTGGAAAAGTGAAAAAGCCCCATAAATAGGTGCCTCGTGAGCTGATCACAAATTAAAAAAAACAGTCATTTTAAATTGCTATCTTCTCTTATTCTGTATGGCAACAGCAAACCATTTCTTGATCTGATTGTGCAATGAAAACTAGATTTTATAAGACAACTGGCACTCATCATCTCAGTGGTTGGATTGAGAAGAAACACCAAAGCACTTCCCAAAGCAAAACTGCACCAAAAAAAAGACCACTGTTTGGTGGTCTGCTGCTCATTTGAGCCATGGTTTTCTGAATTCTAGCAAAACCATTACAGCTGAGAAGTATGCTCAACAAATCAACGAGATGCACTGAAAACTGCAAGGTCTACAGCCAACATTAGTGAACAGAATGGGCCCAATTCTTCTGCATGACAATGCTTGACAGCACATCGTACAAAAAACCACTTCAAAAGTTGAACGAATTGGGTTACAAAGTTTTGCCTCATCCACCATATTCACCTGACCTCTTACCAGCCTACTGCCATTTCTTCAAGCATCTGGACAACAAGCATAGAAAATGCTTCCACAACCAGCAGGAGGCAAAAAATACTTTCCAAGAGTTCATCGAATCCTGAAGAATTTTTATGCTACAGGAATAAACTAACTTATTTCTCATTGGCAAAAATGCCTTGATTGTAATGGTTCCTATTTTGATTAATAAAGATGTGTTTGAGCCTGGTTATAATGATTTAAAATTCATGGTCTGAAATCACCATTACTTTTCCACCAACCTAATAGTTTAATCTTCTTGCAGTCCAAGGGACTCTCAAGAGTCTACTCCGGCATTACAATTCAAAAGCATCAATTCTTCAATTCTCAGCCTTCTTTATGGTCCATCTTTCACAGGCATACATGATTACTGGAAAAATGGATGTGAGAGTGGACCATAAAGAAGGCTGAGAGTTGAAGAATTGATGCTTTTGAGCTGTGGTTTTGGAGAAGACTCTTGAGAGCCACTTGGACAGCAAGGAGATCAAACAGTCAGTCCTAAAGGAAATCAACCCTGGATATTCATTGGATGGATATTCATTGGATGGACTGAAGTTGAAACTCCAATACTCTGGCTACTAGATGCAAAGAGCCAACTCACTGGAAAAGACTCGCCGGCTGGGAAAGATTGAGGGCAAAAGGAGAAGTGGGTGACAGAGGATGAGATGGCTTGATGGAATTATCAACTCAATGGACATGAGTTTGAGCAAAATCTTAGAGATAGTGAAGGACAGTGAAGGAAGCCTGGTGTGCTGCAGTCCATGGGTTCACAGAGTCAGACATGACTGAGCAACTGAACTGCAACAACGACAGCTGGAAACATCATGGTTTTGACTGTACAGACTTCTGTCAGCAAAGTGATGTCTCTGCTTTTTAATGTGCTGTCTAGGTTTCTCATAGCTTTTCTTCCAAGGAGCAAGTTATCTTTTAATTTCATGGCTGCAGTCACCAACTGCAGTGATTTTGGAGACCAAGAAAATAAGATCTGTCATCGTTTTCAATTTTTCCTCTTCTATTTGCATGAAGTAATAGGGCTGGATGCCATGATCTTAGTTTTTTTTTTTTTTTTTGATGCTGCATTTCAAGCCAGCTTTTCAATCTCCTCTTTCACCCTCATCAAGAGACTCTTTAGTTCCTCCTCACTGTCCTCAGGGAGGTATCATCTGCATATGTGGAGTAAAGAGTGAAGTGAGACAGCTTTCTCTCTGACCTTATGAAGATAATGCTCAGTTCAGTTCATTTCAGTCGTTCAGTTGTGTCTGAGCCTTTGGGATGCCATGGACTGCAGCATGCCAGGATTCCCTGTCTGTTACCAACTCCCAGGGCCTACTTAAACTCATGTCCATTGAGTCAGTGTTACCATCTAACCATCTCATTCTCTGTCATCCCCTTCTCCTCCTGCCTTCAATCTCTCCCAGCCTCAGGGTCTTTTCAAATGAGTCAGTTCTTCAAATCAGGTGGCCAAATATTGGAGTTTCAGCTTCAGCATCAGTCCTTCTAATGAATACTCAGGATTTATTTCCTTTAGGATGGACTGGTTGAATCTCCTTGCTGTCCAAGGGACTCTCAAGACTGTTTTCCAACATCACAGTTCAAAAGCATCAATTCTTCAGTGCTTAGCTTTCTTTGTACTCCAATTCTCACATCTGTACATGACTACTGGTAAAACCATAGCTTTGCCTAGATGGACCTTTTTTGTTGGTCATAACTTCTCTTCCAAGGAGCGAGCATCTTTTAATTGCATGGCTGCAGTCCCCATCTGCAGTAATTTTGGAGCCCAAAAAATAAAGTCTGTCACTGTCTCTATTGTTTCCCCATCTATTTGCCATGAAGTGACAGGTCCAGATGCCATGAGCTTAGTTTTCTGAATGTTGAGTTTTAAGCCCACTTTTTCCCTCTCTTCTTTCATTTTCATTAAGAGGCTCTTTAGTCTTTGCTTTCTGCAGCAAGTGTGTTGTCATCTGCATATCTGAGGTTATTGATATTTCTCCTAGCAATCTTGATAATGCTCAGAGGCATTCTTATGCTCTTTAGAAAATTTCTGGTGGTGTTAACCCTGAATGCTACATTAACTTTTTCTCCTTTTCTATTCCATTCTCCTTTGTCCTTCACTTTTGTTCCCAAGGTTTAACTTCTAAAGAAATTGGATAAATACAAGTCTATGAATAAGGTTTTACTATGGGAAAACCTCTCTTTGTTCCATAAAGATGCAAACCTCACACTTCCATAGCCCTAAAATAAAAATTTATTAAATTGCCCTTTTCCTTACATTTTATGCTAACTCCAGATATTTTCTATTCTTTTTTTTTCTGTTAATTCCTTTTTATGTTTAGACATCTATTATAGTCTTGTCTATATTGTTTCACTAGATTTACTTTACTTCATGCTATATTTATCTTACTACACTAAATTAATTTTACTAAATTTAATTTACAACATGCTATTGAATCATGACCCTGCATTTGAAAAAATAGTCTAAATGATACCAAAACAACGCATCAGCCCAGCTAGTTGTATCAAAATAATCCCTTCATTCCATGACATAGAAAATGATAGTTTTTATTTTTTTAAATGTGTAGACCTTTTTTTTTTCTTTCTTTACACAATGTGCAAGATTAGCACAAAATATTATTAAACAGTTACTGAGCACTAACTGCTTTCTAAGTGTTGCTTTATGTATAATGTAAATAAAAAGAAAAAAAAATGCAGATAGAACTCAATTTGCCATACTGTTTACTATTGTCTGAACTCTGATAAATCTGTGCTTTTTTTAACATATGAATCTCCTTATATGATCTGACATTGGTTATAAAATAAACTACTTTTTCTATTTCTCATCTTCATTTTTAAAAAGATAGGAAATATTCCTGTGATAAAATAATTCTGTAAGCAATGGTCATGCGAAATGTCTTTTTCTCTACTTCTGACAAAATACTTGCAAGTTAAAAAGTTGATATGTGTCTAATAATATGCCTTACACATTGCTTTCTCTATTTTCTCTGTTGTTATACTTAATTGCAAGTCTACTGAGTCTCTCATTTTCTTTGAAAGGTGGTGAATTGTATTCCATAAATCTTAATCAAATTAAAACTGCCCTAAAATGTAATTAAAGCAATCTGAAAATGGCTGCCTCTAAAAGACATCTTTGTATGTCTTTTACCACTTACTACTAAGTGGTCTATTCTTGAACTCACACACTCCCCAAAAGATAAATTACAATATTTTGTGAAAGCCATCTTTTAATTGTGTGGCCATAATTAATCACCTAGCAAACAATAGCTACTGACAACTTAATGAAAATTCCTAATAGAAATTATTAAATCACTTGTGTGGTATTTTTTATGTACGTTGTGCTAGTTTCACAAGACAGCTGAATGTCCATGAAAAGAATATCTTAATATTCAGTATTCTTATAACTTCATTAACTATGACCCTCTTATCAGTGATCCATTTATATGCACATTACCAGGGCTATTGCCTCTTTTCCAGATGCTGAGACATCTGGGTCTTCCATAGCATCCTCCACCAAACAGTGTTTCTCTACTACTGCTGCATGCAGAGTATTTCTGGAAATCTTGCCAAACCACTCACAAACACACAAAAGTATGATAGACAATTTCCTGTAGAATCTTTGTGCATTTAATCCTATACTCTGAAAATGTTTGCATTTCTGTCTCCCCAAGTAAAATTTGAGTTGATCAATTAATTTATTTTTATTTATTTGTTACTTTATTTATCTTTGTATTTGTTCAAAGTGATTTGATGGAGGGGTAGTAAATCAATAAAAATTAAACTTCATAAGTGACTAGAGACTAAATTTACTCACATCACCAGTCATCCATGCATATGTGGTGAAATCTCCATAAATTCTCTAGAGATCAAGGCTCAGGGGAGTACCTCTGTTTAGAAATACTCCATGTGTAGCCACATACCAGTGTCAGTAAAATAACACTGGCCTGACTCCACAGGGAGAGAAAGATTGGACAAGATTCTGCTCTATGAGTCTTCTGACAAATTTTCATTTGTTATAGCAATAAACCATAATTGTGAGTATGAAAGCATTCAGTGAGTTCTGTGAGTCCTTCTAGTGAATTAAAACTGATGGTGATTTGGGGAAACCCTCAAACTTGCGATAGGTGTCATAAGTAAAAATGGTTTTATGTGGATTGTTCCCTTTAGGCAGTTGTATAATTCCTCATGATAGTGAGCTTCACATTTTATTATTGTACTCCTTTTCTCATCAAGGGAGTATCTTTTGATCTTTCTTGATTCACTATCTGTCTGCTATTTTCCTGGCCCATGAAACTTACTGAGTAATAAGACCTACCTGAAAGACCTGCATATGTAGATATCAAATTAGGGAGTTGCATGAGAAACATGCTGCCTGCTGAGGATTGAGATGGAATAGAGGGATGAAAGAGGATGATGAATTATGCTTCAGGAATTAGATTAAGAAAAAAATTGAGGGACTATGTGATGCAGAAAATGAAATTTATTGAGAATGAATGTTTTCTTCAGTATCTACAGAAAAGAAACAGATAATTTGAGTTCATATGTTTTCTATTTTATTTGGAAAGCATGAATTAGAGGCATGGTGAGGTGTGTTCCCAGAAAGAGCTGGTCCAGAGGGATTTGAATAAAACTTACAAATAATTGTATATTTTATATTTTGGAAAGGTAAAATCATAGCTTATGAGTAAAGAGTTAATAAAAACACATATATATATTTCCAAAAAGAAGGAAGTGAGAAATAGGAAATTTTCCCAGATTTTTATAAAGAAAGAGATAACAAAGATAATATTATTTAAGTATTAGGTATTTATTTAAAGTACTTTAATGTAGCAGGAAATTTTTTGAAAAAAATGATAAGTAAAATAAATCTTTAAATCTAGAACTGAAGATTTTGGTGAGATACCACCAAATAGTCTTCCATATTCAATTTATTCTATGGGATGCCTTTGTCATTGATTGACTAATACTTCCCATGTGATTTATATGGCTCATTTTTTGTGAATGTAATCTCAGAGTATGTAAAATGCCCTGAGTGATTTTGGAAGTTATGAAGGAATTCAGACATAATCTCTCATCTTGTAGTCTAAATTGTCTAATTGTTGACAAGCCATCATTTCATGGGCATCTGCTATCTTCCCTGAGAGTAAAATGAAGTGCTATGTGTTTCTTGAATGTGGTAGTTTCATTCCATTGCTGCAGGCATGTTCCCCAGCTTTAAATGGATTTATCTAGACTCATACTCAAGAGTCTCTAAGCTCCTAATCTTTCTTTCCTTTCTCCTAGTGAATATAAAATAAACCTGGAATGAAATGAGCTCATTATACTATTCCCTTTGAAATAAAAAGAACAGTAATACCATTCAGGCAGAAGCTGATTTTATAGCTTAAGGCATTTCTTTTAGTGTTTCTCTGTATTTCCTCTTGAGTACTAGTATATGAACTTGCCCAAGTTCTCCAGTCTAAGTCAGCTCCCTGTTAAACTTTTAAGCTCTGATTACACCTGGAAAAATTTCCCCTAGAAGAAAAGATTATGTCCTTGGCATTGACAATCTAACAAGTTATTGTTTTGAGACTTACTTTGGTTTCTGCAACTCACCAACTTCATTACTAAGAGCTCCTGAAGAGGCTATTCTTGTGGCAAAAATAACTATAATTGTACCCTTGAAAAATGATTCTTTCCTGCTTTTGTGTGTGAGTATAAGAAGGAATGGAAAAATTAGTTCAAATTTAGCTAATATTCCTCTAAATTCTCATTGAACCATATTCTCTTTGTATCTAAGCAGTTCCTACAGTTAAGACCAAGACATTTGATAGAGTATATTAATTTGCTTATTTTTCAGCTTCATTGAGGTATAATTGACAAATAAAATAGTAAGATATTTAAAGTATACAATGTGATGATCTGATATACACATTCACTCTGAAAGGATTTCCCCATCCCATCAAGTACATTAATTCTTTTTGAAAACTACATTATGGTGTTTCTAGGGGCCAAAATATAGTGTTAGTGTGAAATGATAATGATTTTAAATATTATGGAATTTATTTCTGGGATTCAAGAAATAGTAATCATTTTAGAAAACCAAAGTATTAGAAATTTAGATGTATCAAATGATGTTAAAAACCATACTGTAATCATTTTATTGTCAAGAAATTAAAAAAATCAATATTCTGATAACATATTTTAGCATCAGAAAATTAACATCATTAGATAAATATTTACCAAATATCTATTGATAGGAATAATGAGGAATGTATGAATTATGTGGGGCTTCCCCAGTGGCTTAGTGATAAAGAATCTGCCCACAGTGCAGGACAAGTGTTCATTCCCTGATTTGGGAAGATCCCTTGGAGCAGGAAATGGCAACCCACTCTAGTGTTCTTGCCTGAGAAATCCCATGGACAGGGGAGCCTGTTGGGTTACAGTCCATAGCGGTCACTAAGAGTCAGACATGACTGATTAACCAAACAACAACAATGAATTATGTGAGGTTTTTTTTTCTTTTTTTGCTCTTAAGGACAATAAATCATTGAGATTAGACCTAAAAGCAATACCTAAAACATCCTAAAAAAAGTGGTAAATAATGATGATAATTATTTGATGATGTAAGCATGATACATAGCACTTAACTGTGCATGGGGAACTATTTTTGGCACTTCAGTTATTTAACTTATTGTCACAACCAATCTAGGTGTTATTGTTATCCACTGTTTAGAAACATGTTACCCGATGTAGAAAAAGTTAAATTTTTTCAAGGTTGCACAGCTGGTAGATAGCAGGCTGAGATTTAAACCCCAGCAGTCTGACTTGAGAGTCTGTTCACTATCAGAAGTTACAAGGCAGTAAAATCATTGGCAATGAAGAAGTTAAAAAAATAAATAAATGAAAGAGTGTGATTTTAGTGCCAAGGAAACCTAAGACTGAATCTTGGCTCCACTGTTTTTAACTGTGTGCCTTAAGCTCACTGCAGCTAATCCATCATTCATAAAATTTTAACAGTTAACATATCTGAAACACTTACTGACACTTGTTCTAAGCAATTTATATGTGTTACTTCATCTTGTACTTTTAGTGAGACCATGTGGTTAAATGCTATTATTTCTCTTCCATTTTACCTATAAGGAAACTGAGTCCCTGAAAGTTTAACAATTTGCCTAAGATCATGTAACTTGTTGACACCCTCCCAAAGATAGTGTGTTTTCATAGTATACTTTCTTAATCACTATGCTGTCAAGCCCTAGTACAATGTAGGTGCCCAAAACAATGATGATAATATCCTTATTTTATATGTAATTATACATAATTGATGCTGTTTATATACAGAAATGTAGTATGTCAATGTAAGCAGAGAAACTTACATGTGAGAAATAAGACGTGTCAATGCTACAACAACCAACAATTAGCTCTGTGATGCAGTTTTTTGTTTTTTGTTTTTTTTTGTGATGCAGTTTTTAATTAACTTCAAGCACTCAGTTCCAAACTCACCTGAGCTACACGAGACAGACAACATAGATGTGTGCTGACTGAGGATCTCTGCATTTATTGGCCAAATCTCAGAGATAAAAGGATCTTTTTAGTATTTTGTTATGTTGAGTTTATATAGGAGGGATTGTAAGAGAGAGTAGGGATAACCACTAGACCATTCAGGTATGACCTAAATCAAATCCCTTATGAATATATAGTGGAAATGAGAAATAGATTTAAGGGACTAGATCTAATAGACAGAGAGCCTGATGAACTATGGATGGATGTTTGTGACATTGTACAGGAGACAGGGATCAAGACCATCCCCATGGAAAAGAAATGCAAAAAGGCAAAATGGTTGCCTGAGGAGGCCTTACAAATAGCTGTGAAAAGAAGAGAAGCAAAAAGCAAAGGAGAAAAGGAAAGATATTCCCATTTGAATGCAGAGTTCCAAAGAATAACCAGGGGAGATAAGAAAGCCTTCCTCAGCGATCAATGCAAAGAAATAGAAGAAAACAACAGAATGGGAAAGACTAGAGATCTCTTCAAGAAAATTAGAGATACCAGGGGAACATTTCATGCAAAGATGGGCTCAATAAAGGACAGAAATGGTATGGACCTAACAGAAGCAGAAGATATTAAGAAAAGGTGGCAAGAATACACAGAAGAACTGTACAAAAAAGATCTTCATGACCCAGATAATCAAAATGGTGTGATCACTCACCTAGAGCCAGACATCCTGAAAGTCAAGTGGGCCTTATAAAGCATCACTATGAACAAAGCCAGTGGATGTGATGGAATTATTTCAAATCCTGAAAGATGAAGCTATGAAAGTGCTGCACTCAATATGCCAGCAAATTTGGAAAACTCAGCAGTGGCCACAGGACTGGAAAGGGTCCGTTTTCATCTCAATCCCTAAGAAAGGCAATCCCCAAAAATGCTCAAACTACCATACAATTGCGTTCATCTCACACGCGAGTAAAGTAATGCTCAAAATTCTCCAAGACAGGCTTCAGCAATACATGAACTGAGAACTTTCAGATATTCAAGCTGGTTTTAGAAAAGGCAGAGGAACCAGATATCAAATTGCCAGTATCTGCTGGATCATTGAAAAAGCAAGACAGTTCCAGAAAAACATCTATTTCTGCTTTATTGACTATGCCAAAGCCTTTGACTGTGTGGATCACAAAAAACTGTGGAAAATTCTGAAGGAGATGGAAATACCAGACCACCTGACCTGCCTCTTGAGAAACCTGTATGCAGGTCAGGAAGCAACAGTTAGAACTGGACATGGAACAACAGACTGGTTCCAAATAGCAAAAGGAGTAGGTCAAGGCTGTATATTGTCACCCTGTTTATTTAACTTATATGCAGAGTACATCATGAAAAATGCTGTACTGGAAGAAGCACAAGCTGGAATCAAGATTGCCGGGAGAAATATCAATAACCTCAGATATGCAGATGACACCACCGTTATGGCAGAAATTGAAGAGGAACTAAAAAGCCTCTTGATGAAAGTGAAAGAGGAGAGAGAAAAAGTTGCTTAAAGCTCAACATTCAGAAAACTAAGATCATGGCATCTGGTCCCATCACCTCATGGGAAATAGATGGGGAGACAGTGGAAACAGTGTCAGACTTTATTTTTTTGGGGTCCAAAATCACTGCAGATGGTGACTGCAGCCATGAAATTAAAAGATGCTTAATCCTTGGAAGGAAAGTTATGACCAACCCAGATAGCATATTAAAAAGCAGAGACATTACTTTGCCAACAAAGGTCTGTCTGGTCAAGGCTATGGTTTTTCCAGTAGTCCTGTATGGATGTGAGAGTTGGACTGTGAAGAAAACTGAGTGCCGAAGAATTGATGCTTTTGAACTGTGGTGTTGGAGAAGACTCTTGAGAGTCCCTTGGACTGCAAGGAGATCCAACCAGTCCATCCTAAAGGAGATCAGTCCTGGGTGTTCATTGGAAGGACTGATGGTGAAGCTGAAACTCCAATACTTTGGCCACCTCATGCGAAGAGCTGACTCATTGGAAAAGACCCTGATGCTGGGAGGGATTGGGGGCAGGAGGAGAAGGAGATGACAGAGGATGAGATGGCTGGATTGCATCACTGACTAGATGGGTGTGAGTTTGAGTAAACTCTGGGAGTTGGTGATGGACAGGGAGGCCTGGCCTGCTGCGATTCATGGGGTCACAGATAGTCGGACACAACTGAGCGACTGAACTGAACTGAACTGAAGAGAGTCATGGTGTACTGGATTATGTTGATAGTCTTATCTTCCTTGTGTTCCTCATGAGTAGGATCATAAGGAATATTCAGCCAATTGCTGGGGGAAAGATGACAGGCTAGCTGGAAAATGAGAAAGACAGTTTTCTCAAAATAGCTTATTTCTCTCTAATAACTACAGCTTAAAAGAGAAAACTAGCTTATGAAACCAAATAATTTAAATTATTAGCTCTATATAAATTTGTATGTGTTGTGCTGAGTTGCTTCAATCTTGTCGAACTCTTTGCGACTCTATGGACTGTAACCTGCAAGGCTCCTCTGTCCATGGGATTCTCCAGTTAAAAATACTCGAGTTGGTTGCCATGTCCTCCTCCAGGGGATCTTCCCAACCCAGGGATCTAACCCACAACTCCTGAATCTCCTGCATTGCAGGCAGATTCTTTTCCACTGAGCTACTGGAAAAGCCACATGTATTTTATGTGTGTGTGTGTGTATGTGTTGATTTAGATGTGTGTCTGATTTGCTGTAGAAAAATAATTTGCCTTACTAGTTCGAATACCGACTTTGGAGGCCTATGTTATCATTTTTTTTTTTTCCTATGTTATCATTTTAAGAAGTCTGACTAACTGAGAACACCAGGCTATGAGGAAGCTCGTCACATGGGAAGACCATATGTATGTATTCAGGCTGACAGAAGACAGCTGTCTTAACCACCAGACATGAGAGTGAGGAAGCTTCTAGATCATATTCTTTTCCAGCTATTGAGTCACTCTGAGCAGTTAGTCTTCTCTGGACTGACATCCAAACATCATGGAGCAAAACAAGAAGTTGTTGCTTCTGGGCCTACCTGAACTCCTAACTCAGAGAATCTGTCAGTCACTAAGATGTGGATTCATTTGTTATGTAACTGTGAAAAGAACTATGTCAGGAATGACCGAGCTGTGACCAAAGACCTCCATGTTTGCTTCCTGTTCCTGACTTTTGCCGAATATCTAAATTAAAACTGCTGAATAGATGCTGAGTTGCCAAAAGGAAAGAATAATGCTGAGAACTGAACTTTTGCTGGCCTAAAGAAAATATAATTTTCCCTTGTAACACTGAGATGGATTCATAACCCGAACATATGTGTAGAACAATTTTACTCTCTAATCCAAATTACTAGTAAACAATTCACATAAGCCCGAATTAACTTGTTCCTTTTCCTCTTTCAAAATCCTACTCATCACTTCCCCTCCACCCCCCCAGCGGGGACACTTTTCTCAATTCTTCCAGAATCTCTGATCCCCAAATTGTAATTATAAAACCCCAAGTAAACTATCCTTTTGCCTGTTTAGTGTTCATAGTCCTTTTGCTTGACAGTACAATAATAGCTACAATAGATAGTCAGTGCCAAAGATGATGAGTGATTACTTATAACAAGCTTGTTCAGTTCCACATACATAGTCCTGGAGAGAAAATCACAAAAGACACAAATAGCTTGCTGGTTGTAAATGTGGCATTTTCCCAGAACTCAACTGCTGTTGATTAAGCAACAAAAGAAGGCACATTTTATGTCAGTGTGTGGTCTTCCTAAACCTTTTCCATTATAGATTTTTCAAATTGCAAACAAATACTCTTTGGGAAGTTTAAGCAATTGAAACTTTCTGTCAAAGCAAAAATTAGACATCCATCTTTCTATAGTCACTGAAGCAAGATTATTTAGGTATAAACTATTGAATTCAGTACCTTCTATACATGAAATTCAATATCTGCTTAGAAAATTCAGTTAATCTTGAAAAAAGATATTATCAATCACAGTTTAACAGTTTTAATAGTATATTTCATGATTTAATCTTGCCTAATCTTACCATAGTATCAGTAAATGATGTTTCACCATTACTTTTAAACAGATATGACACTTTTCTGCTTAAAATATTAAGCTAATTTCTATCTTATTATTTTCAAAATTCAAAGTTCAAAAATTTTGTGGTTTATCTCTAGGCAAATATTGAACCTTTGAAAAGTCAAAACTAGTTGATACATTTTCCCCAAAATCATTATAGAAAAATCCCAGTGCTATGTTTATGGACCAATTAAATAACTGCTTGCATCTATTGAGTGAAAGATGGCAACCAAGGATAAAGTTTTACTGAATTGTCTTGGTCACAATATATCATGAAGTATCCATTTAGGTACTAAACAGTGAGAATAATTGCACTAGGGAACTTCTTTCAAATATAAAAGAAGATTATTTTATTTTCCATTGTCTCTTTGGGATGGTTGAGCTTTAGTACGAAGACCTCTGAATTTGAAGTTGCCAGGCCTCAGCATAACCCTGATATTATTGGTAATCTCAGGAAAGATAGATAAACTCTTTAAGCCTCATCTTAGTTGTCTCATCTATACTTGAAAATAAACAAAAGAAAGTCATTGATAATCATGTAGGTTAAAGAAGAGTGTTTGACATGACTTCACTTCTGGGCCTTTGGAAGAATCCAGAAAAAAATTAAAAGTCTACAATTAATTTATTGCTGTGAAATACAAATCTAACCACAGGTTAAAACACTGGGAAAGTATATTTTGGGTTTTTGGACTCTATATGGAAGTTTGTTCCCTTGGACCCTTGAGTTTCCCTGGTGGCTTAGACAGTAAAGAATCTGCCTGCAGTGCAGGAGACCCAGGTTAGATCCCTGGGTTGGGAAGATCCCCTGGAGAAGGGACTGGCTACCATTCCTGTATTCTTGCCTGGAGAATTCTAAGGACAGAGAAACCTGGAGGACTACAGTCCATGGGGTCACAAACAGTCAGATATGACTGAGCAACTAACACTAATGCCACAGGGGAAACAAAAGGAAAGGAAATAAAAATCAAAGAAATGGAATATCAACTACATTCACAACTATATCCAACGAACATTTCTATGGGGTACAAGGTGGTTGTCATAACTCTTGTTTTTTCACAATTCATCTCTGTTTTTACTCCTCTCTCATTCTATAAGTAATTACATCTATATTTATATGTAATGGAATTACAGTCAATTTCTAAGTCTAGCATAGCTACAACATTGTTTAATAATTTCATTTGCTACTCAGATGAAGGAAGTTTAATTAGATTAGTTCTGCATACACAAAACAAACAAATAAAACTGACTCTGTTGGAATTATTGAATATATTGACCTGCAAATCTGTAATTCTAAAGAATTTTCAAATTAAATTTGGTACAAGCAATTCTGTCAAATATTGCCTTTACAAAATAGGTTTACAACTTCCTCCCATATGTATGAAATGGCTATTATATCTTCCTTACCTCTGCAGAAACATTACTTTACCAAAAAAGGTCCATTTAGTCAAAGCTATGGTTTTTCCAGTAGTCATGTATGCATATGAGAGTTGGACCACAAAGAAAGTTGAGAACTGAAGAATTGATGCTTTTGAACTGTGGTATTGGAGAAGACTCTTGAGAGTCCCTTGGACTGCAAGCAGATCAAACCAGTCAATCCTAAAGGAAATCAGTCCTGAATATTCATTGGAAGGACTGCTGCTAATGCTGAAACTCCAATACTTTGTCCACCTGATGTGATGAACTGACTCATTTGAAAAGACCCTAATGCTGGAAAAGACTGAAGCAGGAGGAGAAGGGGTCAACAGAGGATGCGATGGTTGGATTGCATCACTGACTCAATGGACATGAGTTTGAGCAAACTCTGGGGGTTGGTGATGGACAGGGAAGCCTGGCATGCTGCAGTTCATGGGGTCACAAAGAATTGGACACAACTGAGTGACTGAACTGAACTGAACTACCTCGGCTTACCAGGTTAATCATTAGATTTGTTATGCTCTGTGCTGACACTGGATTGATCTTTTTTTTTCTCCTAGACTTTTACATAAAAGTAAATGATTCCTGCAATATCACACAAGATTCAATGGGGATGCTGTCATCTCTGTCTAGGTTTATTATCAAGGATTAGGACATACCCTTTTAAAAGGGCCCAGAATGCTTCTCTGGTGGCTCAGTCGGTGAAGAGTCTGCCTGCAATGAGGATGACCTGGGTTTGACCCTGGGTTGGGAAGATCCCCTGGAGAAGGAAATGACAACCCACCCCAGAATTCTTGCCTGGAGAATTCCATGGACAGAGGAGCCTGGTGGGTTATACAGTCTATGGGGTCACAGAGTGTCGGACATGACTGAGGGACTAACTTTTACTTTCTTTCTTTTAAAAGGAGCTTTTGTATGTACTGGTAAATTGTAAGCTTTGGAATGTTTGAGCAGGCATTTGGCATTTCTTTTGGGAGTTACTGAATCAATAGTTACTTAATCAGAAGCTGTTATCTGTTGGGCCCTTTCTTTTGTGTTTAGGACATTACAGTTCCAGAAAAAGATCAGTAACTGCTTATTGAATGAATCACATATTCATTACTTCATTTCTGTGTTGAAAACGAGGTGTGGTACATAGTAATCATTAGATAGTGGCTTGAAAATGAATGAACACATTAATGAACACTATTTGATTCTTGCAGAGTCAAGAGAGAAAAATGATATTTGCAGTGCTACTTTCTGGCAACAGCCACGCTTGTCAATTTCTAGTGTGGCTGAATAAATGGAGCTCATAATCATGAGGCAAAAAGTAAACACAAAATTGCGATAAAATATTTAGACCACTATTTTCATCAGTGACATAGAATGATTAAATTTAATTGCTCTTGGAATATTAGCTTTTTGAAAAATTATATTTTATTTTTAATTGTAGAATAATTACTTTACAATGATGCTTTGGCCATGCATCAACATGAATCAGTCATAAATGTATATATATCCCCTCCCTCTGATAACCTCCTAGCTCCCTCTCCCTCTCCCACCCCTCCAGATTGTCACAGAGGGCTTTGGGTTTCCTTCATCATACAGCAACCCCCTACTTGCTATCTGTTTTACATATAGTAATGTGTATGTTTCAATGTGGTATGATTTGGAATATTACCTTTTAAAAAATTTGAATATCAAGTAGCTCCAGCATAATATTCAAAATAAGGTGCAAATACCAAAACAAAACAAAAAGTGAGTATTTGTAACTAAGAGTAGTAACATTCTTGGGTTATTTTATAAAAGGAAACATTTGTCTTCATTATTACTATGTCATATTAACTATAGCACCTAATGTATGAATAGCCATGAGTTTTGAACTGATCAATATAAAAAATAAAACAGGACAACCCTCCTGTCTTTCAACACTCTGGTACTTCTTTACTGCAGTATATATTAGCTCAAATTTATGTATGACGTTTCTGACAAGTTTATTGATGTGGAATAAAATATATTTTGAAACATTCTATTGCATTAGGTATTTACAAGTTTATAAATAATTGTTCCATGGTCAGTACACCTTAGTAGCAGTTTGACAATAGAAATTGTGACATTGTTTCTTTAATTATTTGATTATAGTTACAACTACATTAATTAAGACAATTCCATCCTTCACCAAAATTACACTTGCTAAAGTTAATAGATGTTTTACTTCAATTTTCATTTTGTATAATTAGGGTAATATATAATTTATGTATATATATATAATATAATATTTTCATAAATATATTTGATAAATTTTATTAGATCACATTTATAAAGTGATATTCATATAAAGTATTGACTAATAACTTCATCAGAAACATCATCATTATTATAATATTTGCTGTATTTTTCATTCTAACCACTCATCCTTGCAGAATTTGGCCCTGAAAAGAGGAGTAGCATTTCTGGATTCAATTCAGTTGCTCAGTCATGTCCAACTCTGCGGCCCCATGGATTGCAGCACAGCAGGATTTCTTGTCCATCACTAATTCCTGGAGCTTGGTCAAACTCATGTCCATCGAATCGGTGATGCCATCCAAGCATCTCATCCTCTGTCATCCATTTCTCTGCCTGCTTTCAATCTTTCCCAGCATCAGGGTCTTTTTCAATGAGTCAGTTCTTCACATCAGGTAAACAAAGAATTGGAGCTTCAGCTTCAGTATCAGTCCTTCCAATGAATATTCAAGACTAATTTCCTTTAGGATTGACTGGTTTGATCTTCTTGCAGTCCAAGGGACTCTCAAGAGTCTTCTCCAACACCACAGTTCAAAAGCATCAATTCTTCAGTTCTCAGCTTTCCTGATGGTCCAACTCTCATATCCATACATGACTACTGGAAAAACCATAGCTTTGACTAGATAGACCTTTGTTGGCAAAGTAATGTCTCTACTTTTAAAAATGCTGTCTAGGTTGGCCATAGCTTTTCTTCTGGATTAATATAGTACAATTCCTGTATCCTGGGTAGTTTTTGCTTGTTTTTTTTAAATGGTATATAATTTTGAAGACAATATTTACTTAGAATATAAATACAGCTATGTAAAAACTTGGGAATTATTTGACTGAGTCATTATGCCCTCAGACAACTGCAAATATTGCAAATATTGGAAACAAATGGTTTTTCAAGAAGACTTGTCCAAATCAAATTCCAATGAAGAAGTTACTCTCTCCCAAAAGTATTTTTGTGGTATGCTTAGAGCAGACAGCTGCATTCTTTCAGGAAGTCAGATTAAACTGAAAGTCTTCTGTGAAGCTGATAACTTTCCCCTTGAAATAGCACTCTAAGCCGGGAGGTTACTGGAGTCACATGTTAAAGAGCACTCTGAGATATTGTCTGTCTAGCCCTTTACACCTCTTTAAAGAGTTCACCTCCAAAGGAGGGGAGTCTTTTGACCTCTATATAAAGCATTTTGGAGGAGATTCAGC
Source organism: Cervus canadensis (assembly GCF_019320065.1). NCBI lineage: Eukaryota > Metazoa > Chordata > Mammalia > Artiodactyla > Cervidae > Cervus > Cervus canadensis. The sequence goes on from NC_057393.1 coordinate 43,868,446, forward strand.
ATTCATAGAAATATCTTCAGATATTTTCAGAGTTGCTTTCATTTTTTCATATTATACTTTCCACAGTCCCTCCAACCTGTCTCTTATCCGGTGTGCTTTCTAGTTGTGCTTCTGTTTGCACCATTTACCTTGACACACAAATTGATGACTTTTCCTAATTTACACTTCCCTCTATGGCATGTTTTGTTTTTAAGTATTAGCTACAGAGGTGCTGCTACTTCTCTACTGAGCATATCTTAGGATTATCTACTATACTTCAAGCAGCTGTTAATATGGCTTATTCTGTAGATGAAATCTGGACACTAAAAAATAATTTGATGAAGGCATTATCTCTTGTTAGGGTACACTGAATGATTGTTCCCCATCGTCAAGTCATTCATCATCTCCTCATGAATATAGCTTGAAAAGAAAGTAAAATAAAATCTATATTTTAAAATGTGAAAAAGTGAGATCTAATAGAATGAAACATTTGTTGAAGCTCATGCAAAAATTGAAGCCAATAATAATAGATATTGGCTCAACAGCTGAGATGCAGACACAACATTACTTCAATAGAAAAAATAACTTCATCCTCTTTAGCCCCCCTTTCTTTCTGAAATACATAAATTATTTTTCCTTTTTTAATGAAATTTGAGGATTCAGTAAATTTTACTTATACTGATTTTTTTCTCCATATTTGAAAGAAGAAGACGATTTTCTGAGGCTCTGATAAAGGCCTTAGTTAAAGGCTGGGTATCCTCATTGGCTAAACTTGGCTGAGGTGACATTTATCTTATCACTAGAATGTAGTTATATTTTGTAGGATTTGAAAGTCACAAGCTAAAATAATTCAAAGCAAAAACTCTTTTGTAGCGTTCAATCTCACAAAGACCTTAGGCTTCTCCTGTTTCAGTTGCCTGGGAATGCATACTTCATGCTATGTTCACATTCCAGGAAACAGGCCTGGGCTACTTTCTTAATTATATATACTGATGTAGTATAGTGTACTGAACCAAAAGATCTGACCCTTTAGCTGTATATATCAGCCCAGATTAGATGAGAGTATGCATCAATTATCATGGTTTTGAAATTCAAGTAAGAATTTTTTCTGAAAGATACAGTGTTATTATTCCATCAGTTCCCCTAGCCTAGACTCTAGATCAGTTCTTGGTCTTGTCCAATTTCAGCTCTCCCCATGTTCTCTCATTCCATTACAGTCAACTTGTATGAATATGTTTCAGATATTTAATCCATCATGTCTCTATATAATGAATGGGGTGTCAAATAAATAACAATTATTTTTGAAGGCCATTTATCAATATTATGATATAGGAGATACTAGACAGAATATAAGTAGCTGTGTAAGTATTTCAATTTGGTTTAGATTTATGATTTCTAAAATATTCTTTTGATCATATCAACTTAAAAGTTTAAAAAATCAATAAATGATATTTTTAAATTTAATATTAGCAAGTAACTAAATTTCTCCTCTTGCTAAAATCAATTTCAAAGCACATTAATTTCATTTTTAGTTGTTCTAATGTTTTCTACCCTGTGGATAGGGCCAGAGGTTAGGGATAATTCTACTAACCAGCTCTTGGGCATAGCTCACACTTGAATGTGTTTCTTAAGATTATTTAAGAGCAGAGAAAAACCTGGACACAACTGTAAAGTAATTAAGCCTTCTTTCTGAATCTAGTCAACTTTTCTTCCAATGCTCATCCCCCTATTTCTGGCTCATTATTCCCTCCTTCCAGGCACATGATGCCACAAGACAACTCTGTCCATGCCACTCTGAGGGGCTTAGTAAGTGGCTAGGAACCACACCTTCCTATACTCTTTTCCAGTGAATAAATAATTGCCTTAAGACAAACATTCATGAACATTTTTCTAAGAGGACAACTTCTTATAATACTCTGCTTTCAATAAGGGATTCATCTAATTGCTGTGTCTTCGATCAAGGAAATCATCACCTACACATGGATGTTTAATGTCACATGAAGAATAATCTGTGAATAATTCCCAGAAATCATGTAATTTTGATTGTATCTAATTCTACTTATACTTTTGAGTGGCTCTAATAAAGTTTTTGAAATCAATAAATTCCATGATTCTATTAATTACCATTCTAGTTCAGAGGAAATCAAGTCTATAGCATACTAATTTATGTAATAAACAATGATTTTTCTACCAAATATGCTTTTCTAGCTATTTTAATATGGTGAAAATATTTGCATGAAAACTGAGCATATATCAGGCCACTACCTAGATTAAACAGGCTACCTTTATTTTACTCCCAGTGAAAGAACTTTCTTTATCAATGGGACTGCAGTGGAAAAACAAAATGGAGTGACAAGGCAAAGAATAAGAGACCATTCTCAGGCATTTAGAAAATCAAAGTGAGACAGTCAGGAGAGGAGTGCTTGATTCATTTCTAAAACCATTCAAACTTGCTCCAAACATTTAAAAACACAAATAGCAGAAAAATGCACATTCGGTTGCTGAATTCTGTGTTGTCCAAATCTAATTAAATGTTTAAGGATGTAATTTTGGGCAATTGTGAATAGATTGAGACTTTTGTATTGAGCATATCAACATTAACACAAGAAGAGTTTGAGATTCACAGCTAGAGAACATGATTAGACACTCAGCACAGGGATTATGACTCGTAAATGGACAGGACAATAAATAGGTGCAAGGGTCACTTCAAATCCACTTTCGTGGAGAGCCTATTGTCTGGTGATGGAAGACTCATAGATATCACCAGCTGTATAATATTATAGTTATAATTATATAATATTATATGTTATATATAGGTATTTGTTATATATAGAGTTCCAACTCCATGGTACTTATTAAAAATAACCCTATTAATTAGCATCTATAGAATCCTTAACATGTGAGACATTGTGCTAATTAATTGCACTTATTAATGATTCTCAAATTTCCCTCTAGCTACATGCATTAAAATCACAATGACTCACTAAAAATTCATTTTCTTATAGGTATCCCAGGTATCCTGCATGAGAATATATGGGCTAGTACCAATTCTGCATTTTAACATGTATATCAGGTGATTTTTCAGCAGACTAAAGTTTGAGAAACTTTGACCCAGTTCTTCACTCAATTATTATATCAATAGAATGAAATAGGTAATATTATCCTTATTTCATAAGTAAGGAAACCTATAAAGAACAAACTAGTAGAAAAAGAGATCAGATTTGTGGTTACCAGAGGCTTGGTTTTTCAGAGGGAGAATTGGATGTATGCAATCAAAAGGTACAAATGTTACCTAACACATGTTTGTGTGCCTGACACACAGTGAGGCCAAACAAATCCAGGCATCAGAGTTTGGAACAGAGAAAGGTTTATTGCAAGGCAAAGCAAGGAGAACTGGTGGTTCATGCTAAAAAATCTGAAACTGTCCAGTGGTTTTCAGAGAAAAGTTTTTTATAGGCAAAATTTGGGGTGAGGGCTGCAGCATATGTTCTGATTGATTGGTGGTAAGGTAACAGGGAAAAGCTCCAGGAATCTGGTGGTATGCATGAAGTTAACTATCCTACATGTGGGTGGGAGCCTTAGTTCCTGTAGAAGAACTCAACATACAACATATTTCTTGAGGAGAAACCAGGACTGTATCCCAAGGCATCACTATCCTTTCTTGACTGCTCCTCCTTTGTTTCTCTATCCCCTGATTAGTAACTTTGAATCTGCACTTTAAAACTCAGGGAAAGTGAAGAAGGCCAAAGCCTATTTCTTACAATCAAGTAATTGGTGACGCAGAAAGGCTTTTGTGTCCAAGAGGACCCCACAGGGTCCTGCTCAGTTTCACAAACTTTCAATTATAAGATAAATAGGTACTAGAGATATAACGTACAACATGATAAATATCGTTAACACTCAGTTCAGTCACTCAGTCATGTCCAACTCTTTCTCACCCCATGGACTGCAGTATGCCAGGCCTCCCTGTCCATCACCAAATCCTGGAGCTTACTCAAATTCATGACCCCTCCAACCATCTCATTCTCTGTTGTCCCCTTCTCCTCCTGCCTCCAATCTTTCCCAGCATCAGGATCTTTTCCAATGAGTCAGTTCTTCACATCAGGTGGCCAAAGTATTGGAGCTTCAGCTTCACCATCAGTGCTTCCAATGAATATTCAGGACTGATTTCTTTTAGGATTGACTGGTTGGATCTCCTTGCAGTCCAAGGGACTCTCAAGAGTCTTCTCCAAAACCACAGTTCAAAAGCACCAGTTCTTTGGTGCTCAGCTTTCTTTATAGTCCAATGCTCACATCCATACATGACTACTGGAAAAACCATAGCTTTGACTAGATGGACCTTCATCGGCAAAGTAATGTCTCTGCTTTTCAATATGCTGTCTAGGTTGGTCATAGTTTTTCTTCCAAGGAGCAAGCATCTTCTAATTTCATGGCTGCAGTTACCATCTGCAGTGATTTTGGAGCCCAAGAAAATAAAGGCTGTCACTGTTTCCATTGTTTCCCCATCTATTGGCCATGAAGTGATGGGACTGGATGCCATGATTTTCATTTTTTTAATGTTGCGTTTTAAGCCAGCTTTTTCACTCTCCTCTTTCACTTTTATCAGGAACTCCTTTAGTTCCTCTTTGGTTTTTGCCATAATGGTGGTGTCATTTGCATATCTAAAGTTATTAATATGTCTGTCTGCAATTTTGATTTCAGCTTGTGCTTCATCCAGCCTGGCCTTTCACATAATTAGCACTAGTATATGTTATATACAGTGTCTGTTGGCTCAGTCAATAAAGAATCCACCTGCAATGCAGAAGACAGTCTACAACACAGGAGACTAGGTCCAATCCCTGGGTGGGGAAAACCCCCTGGAAAAGGAAATGGCAATCTACTCCAGTATTCATACTTGGGGAATCCCATAGACGGAGGAGCCTGGCAGGCTACAGTTCATGGGATCGCAAAAGAATCAGATACGACTTAACAACTAAAACACTATTACCATATGTTATGTATGAAAGTTATTAAGAGAGTAGATCATGAGATTTTTTTAATCACAAGAAAAATATATTTTTTTCATTTTTCTTTAATGTTGTATTTACATAAGATGATGGATATTCACTAAACTTACTGTAGTAATAACGTTATAATGTATTTGTTAAAACTATTATGCCATACACCTTAAACTTTTATAGTACTGTATGTCATTTATAGCTCAAAAAAAATAATATAACTTGAAACTCAAATGATAAATGCAAATATATTCAGTTATTTGAATACAAAATTAAAGCATCATAAATTAAAAGGGCCATATCTACAAAAAAAATGAGAAAAATAAAAGTTGAGAATTATGTTTCACTCAATGGTCTTTCCGAGAACTTCCAAGCCTCGAAGACAATCTTTCAGATAGCTCTGAGGAACTGTTCTGAAGAGGTAAGAGCCACTATAGATAAGAGTTTTTGCAATAGAGACAAGGTAGTCATCAAAAGATTACTGTTAAAAGAAAACCAGCTATCTCAAGTTAGTGAATTTAGCTCTTTTCTAAGTACAGGACAGTGTCAGAGTCTGAGTTCATTGAAATCATCCTTCTTATATGAACTTTAGCTATCTAGAGCCAGTATTCTGTTCTTTCCCATCGTGAGCCCCTTCAAGGTGTACCTTTGGAAGTGGTTGCAGTGGCTGAGGGATTGATGGAGGGCATCCTGTTTGTTTCTGTCAGGATTTCCCTTAAGGTTCATGACAGGAATAGCTGTAGTGGCTTTATGACTTCAACATCCTTTGTTTACTGATGGGGAGGCAACACTTTTAATTCATAGCTAATACATGTTTATGTATGTAAGTGTCTTGCTTTTTTATTTGTTGACTCTCCATGTATCTTTTGTTCTGTATTGTGAATTAAATCCTAATAACTATGAAGCAATAATATGTGATATGTTATAAAACAAGAATATTGAATTGAAGATATATAATAGATATTGCACTTTTCCCCTTGATTAGGACATACATTTATTCTTATGCTTACTGAGGAAGAGCAGGAGCTAATATTCACATGTGGATAATTCATTTACATTTACTAGCATGGAAAATAATCAGTTTGAGAAGGAAGGCCTGTCATAGGAATGGAAAAACAGGGTTAAGTCATAGAACCTGAGCTCAAACACAGGAGACAAAGCAAAGTTGAAAGCAATAGATACTTCTTTGAGTTAATGTGACAGAGTATCCAGGATGTGGATACTACAGTGGCAGTTAGAGTGGCAATTGAATTTCTTGGTTGGAAAACAAAAATACCCTGCCGTTTCTGATCTGCAGGCAAGTGGCCATATTAGAGATGTGGTTTTTCAGGCAATTTAAATGATGAAACGACAGGTGAGACACCAGCTCTAAACATAGGAGGATTTACTAAAGTCTATAAAATATAGGGTTGATGAGACAATCTGCCAGGAGGTGTGGAACAAAGGGATTTGTCAACAATAGTCCTTCTGTGACCAGGCAATAAACTCTTTTAGGCATAGCACTGGAACTGTTCATGGATACAGAGTAATTACAGAAGACTGCAGTTATCAGGGTCTGGTGACTGCTCGAGTCAGCAAAACTTGAATGGAAATAGTAAATAAAGTAATATTTGATAAAGTTTGCTTAGAGGCTTGCTCTCATTTTGCTGTTTTATTTGTAGGATGCTTCTTAATCACTTAGTGTCTGGAAGGTGAACAGCTTCTGCTAACACACAGCATCATCTTTTGCTGACAAGAGATAGAATTAAGTACAACAGAATTCCTAAAACAAACCAAATATTTTTGATTTAGATAGCAGTGTAAATTTAAATTAAACAGACCTGGCAAAGAATGAAAATAATGTTTTATCTTTGGTGAGCCTCTGATAGGAAGATTTGTTCAACTAGGTACAGGCGGTAGTAGAGGGATTCTCTTTAATTACTAAACATGCCCAAGTGAGTGAAATTGAAGCAGTTCGAGCTTTGGAAACTTGAATTGATCATTTTTTTCCTTTTTGGAATAATTGATTATTTTAGAATGGAGATATGAAATATAGAAGAGATGATGCTTAATATATGTTTTATTAAATGAATTTATCAAAAATGCATTTTTTAACTTTGATAATTAATGTTAATGTTTAAAGAATTATACTCACTCCATTTGTCCAAGTGGATTGCAGTGATAGAAAACAAGCAGAAAAATGAAGAAGGTAGAAATAAACAAATTAATCACCAAATGTGAGAACTGGCAACTGGCGTCTTGTACTTTGAGTCCAAAGAGCAGATACAGGGTCTTGTTTAAAGAAAATGGCCCATCTGAAGCAAACAAAAATCCAGGCTCACTTTTTGAAAGTGAGATAGACCCACTAACAGAAGGTTGATGTTTTGACAAAGTTTCCTACTAAAGGCAGCATTAGAAAGCTGACATAGATTAGTGGCCTAAATTTGGGATAAAATTATTGTTAACTCAAAATACTCAATCTGACATTGTCCCAGTATTGCACTGTACTAGGCTTACTAGGCCAGTAAACCAAGGATCCTTGAGGACAGGGCCTGTGTGCATGCTAAGTCGCTTCAGTAGTGTCTGACTCTGTGCAACCGTAGCCAACCAGGCTCCTCCATCCATGGGATTCTCCAGGCAAGAATAATGGAGTGGGTTGTCATGCCCTCCTCCAGGTGATCTTCCTGACAAAGAAATCACACCCTTGTCTCCTGTCTCCTGCATTGGCAGGCAGGTTCTTCACCACTAGTGACACCTGAAGTTGCAATGTAAGTACTGGATAGGGAAGGCGAGGGCTTCCCAAGTGGTGCTAGTGATGAAGAACCAACCTGCCAATGTAGGAGACATAAAAGACAAGGGCTGTATTCCTGAGTTGGGAAGATCCCCTGGAGGAGGGCATGGCAACACTTTCTAATATACTTCCCTGGAGAATCCCATGGACAGGGGAGTCTGGCGGGCTCCAGTTCATGGGGTTGCGAAGAGCTGGACACAACTGAAGTGATTCAGCACATGCACAGGGAAGACTAGTTACAGAAATCAAGGGGTGAAAAATCCAAAATGCATAAGGAGACGAAGAATAGTAAACCCATATAAAATAATATTCTGGATATTTATTCACTCAGAACAACAGGAAAATAATAGTGAAATTTGAAAATGAATTTAAAATCAATATGCATAGTCTCGGAAGTAAATTTAAAAAGCCATGAAAAATATAATAATACAATCTAAACAAAGATTAAAAGACAAGAAGGAAATAGTATTAAGATGAATGCGAAAACCAATTGCAAGTCTCAAAATGAAAAGTATAATAATTTCAATAAGAAATAGTAATTGGTTAATTACCAGTCAATGAAAAAGCATAATAAATACACCCAGACTCATAATGAATTGAAACTGCAGGACATCATTGTGAATATTATCACAGTGAAGAAGATATGAAAACAATTTGAATGACTTTAGATTTCTCATCATCACTGTTATTAGGTTCCAGGAAACACTGACCAATCGAAAGGGCTAAAGTGTAATAGAAGTTTATAACCTGGGAGGATAGCAGACTAGAATAAAAGCAAAATTAAAAGCATTTTGATATACACTTAAAAAATCAAGCAAAATACACACAGAGCTTCTTTGGAAAAAAGTATTAAATGATTAACTTTAGTAAGTAGAATTGAACCCCAAAGACACAGTGGAATGAATGCATCCATAGTAATGCTGATAAAATTGGCTGTTAGAAAAAATGTGACTGTAAATTTTTTTAATAGTAAAGAAGTATGTGGGGAAGGCCTGGGAAATGGATGCTAAATAACTAAGTAAATAAATTGGCAACTTCTTTCTTATTGGGAGGAAGATAAGCTGTTAAACAATTTAGACTTTAAAATTATGTATATATAAGGATAACTAACAAAAATGGAATTACAATGAATTGCTTCAAATGTCCCCCCAAATTTTAAAAAAGGGTGAAGAGCATAGATGAGACAAACTTATCAGTGAAATGGAAAACAGGAAATTAATAAGGGAAAGAAAGTGAAACAAAGATAAAAACAGTGAAGAGAAATTCAAGAAAATCCCTGACAATTCAGTGGTTAAGACTTGGGGCTTTCACTGTCATGGATCCTATAATACCAAAGTTTATAATGGTCTAGCTGAAGGAGATTTTAAAAAAGGTGAATGTTTCACTGTTTGGTAATAGTTTTTATTAGAATACGTTTCCTTTGTCTTCCCCAAGACCTTAGTAAAGTTTCTCAGCTTCACAAGTGATTTGGCAAGAAATCACAGAAAGGGTGCAAATTTATATGGGTGCCAGAGTACAATAGTAAATTAAAAAAAAAAAACAACAACACAGTATATGTTGAACCAAGAGTCTATTACAGTGTATTTAAAGCACTAAGAGGATTGAAATCCACTAGGTAGGACTTTACAAAAATCTGGACATCTCTGGATTTCCTTAGGCTATGGTAATAAGAGTTGTGGGAGAAGTTTTGAAAACTGTTTTCTAGGTTTTGCAAGACATTAAATCTGCCTGGTAGTTAGGTTTTTGAAATAAAATAATGAGGAGGGAAAAATTTGGTTGTGTTTTTAATTGATTAATTCTATAGTAACATATTGAGCTGGCCAATGACACTGCAGTTCTGTTCCAATCACCTGGCCTTGGGGAAGATAAGGACAATAGCAAATGGAGCCAAAAGCATAATTTGTTTTCATTTCCTGGGTGAACTGACCTTAGTTTCATCTTGGCAGTCATCCTGAGCTTACCATCTGTGCAAAGGAAATATTATAGTGTGAGAGTCAGGAGTTCACAGTTTAATATTGCTTTATCAGCTTATTTTACATATAATGGTGTCTTAATTGTTATCAATAAACTGCAAGCTTATGACTACCATTCTTCCTTAGATATGTCTTCCTGACTTATTGAAAATGTATTTATTTCCCAATCTGACTTTTCTATGAACTAATACCTATATTACTATATGACATAAGAAGTTATCAGAATGAGTTTTCGAGAAATAAGTTGCATATACATCATTTCCAATAAGTTTTTGACAGTTTCACCTGAAAATGATCCGGGACTTGTTACGCAATCAGGTCTAGCTGCTTGCCACTCAAATATCAATACCCAAAGAAGCAGTTGTTAGTAGAAAGGAAAGTTTCTTTGAATCATAATGCCAGCAATCTGGGAAGACAGTGGGTTCAAGTGTCCCCCAGAAGTCACCTCTGAAGATTCTGCTCTGTCATGAAACCTTTTAAAGGGAAAAAGGGAAGTAATCTCAGCAAATCTTTGAGGTAGGAGGTCAGAGTCATTGCCCTCCACCGCTGTGTGCAGGCTGGTCGACTTCTTGTGCTTTTTCTTTTGATGGTATGTTGCTCATACTGGTTATTTGTGAGGTTACCGAAGGGGAAGATAGAGAATAGATCTGGTCATCTGTTAATTACTTATTCTTTATTTTACTTCTTCAGCCTGTGGAATGAACCGATAAGATGTGCAAGGTATTGTGTGATAAAAATATGTGAAAGACGTGCTAGGGCTGGAGAGGAATAGAGCATAGGGATGCTTGGTTTATGGTTAGCGACAAAACAGAAGGGGCCTCGTGCAGAGAGCTTTCTTGCAAAGTGCTCTTTCCTGCCCAAAGCTTCTTATAATTCCCATTTGTCAGAACATTATTCCATTTCTATGAGATCATGGACAAGGGTCCGTCTTCTGTAACTTCTTCTTGCTGACATAGGGTGTCCTATGCTTAGAGTGGAAGATGTCCACGTGGGTCTGTAGCATTTCTTGGCTGACAGGTGTAGTTGCTTATTTACATATGTGGACAGAACAAACTATAGTTATTTGGATGGCCACAAAGATGTAGCTTATTATGAGCAACAGTGTTAATCCTATTCTCTTACCAGTTCTTGGAACTGTGCTAACCATAGACTCAATATTGCTCAAGATGGAGCAGTTTATGTCATAACTACAGTTGGGTCGTCATGCAGTCAGTTTCCCATCTCCCCTCTGGCGGCAGTTACAGATTTTATAAAACAACTCAGGGGATGTGCATCAGGCCAAGGAATTGTCTAAATTAAAAAAAAAAAAAGAAAGAAATAAAGAAACTGCTGGCAATGTTATTTTGGATTAAGTTTGTTTGGAAAGTACATTAATCAATCTTTGAAGTACCATTTATCATGATTAAGGGAAGCCACATGAATTATAGTTTTTCTCTTAATTTCAATGTGTATAAAAAGTAAAGACACATTTATTTAATTATGTCTACTTATTTTTCACCATAGTCATGTGATTTTCAAAGGAGACTCCCATAAGTGTTAAGTAGCTTTAATCCCCATATAGTTCTTTAACTACTTTAGTTGGAGAAAAACTTAAATTGATCAGTGTCTATTAAGTTTCTTTGACTTACTAGGAATGTACTCTTTGCATGGATGAATAAGACATTAAAGACTCACAACTCTGAGTATATTGGATTATTTTCTCCTTTCTGTTCTTTCATGATTTGGTTTTTAAATGTGACTAATTTCATATGTGTGTCATGGATTTTCCATTTAAAAGCATCTACAATTTCAGACAAACCCCATCTGGAAATCTCTTAAACAATTGCTTAAATCCGTCTTTGCCTGTGACAAAAAGAATAAGTTAGTGTTATTAATTGACTTATTCCACTGATTTTGGATTTTAACACTAGAAAAGGCAGAACCATGGTAAAGTTAAAATACAGTTTTTGTGAGAGATAAATTAGAAAGTACTTTTTAAACTTTCATCATATATTTAAAAGTCTGTTTCAATCCCAAATTAAGAAATGACCAGGTGACATTGCTTTCTCCAATTGAACAAAATATCTATTTGCGTTGATTTAAAAATCAAGCATAAAGATCACTCAAAGATCATGGGCATTGGTCACATACAATGCCCAATTTAATTGCTCATCCATTACTCTAGATTATGTTGCACCAAAAACCTTGAACTAAATTTACATGAACTTGTATGTACTATTATTTATGGTCTATAACTTTAATTAATGATGATTTCATATTTATAAAATTCCAAATGTATGTGCTTTTTCCTATAATCTCCCCTGTAATGATTTCATCATTACTAATCATCTACAGTTCTATGATTTGCTTACCCATCCATTTTACATTTATCTCTTTAATTAGAAAAATCATTTTAAAGTTAATTTAATAGAAATGTGGCTTAAAAGTAAACTTAGCTGGTTTAATCAATTTGATTAAACCACAGAGCCCATTTTATTTTTTGAAGGATCAACATGTGTTAGGTCAGTAGTCTCACAAATTATTTTGATAGTCACACAGCATATGTACATAAAGGTTTTATAAGATTAAATATTTGTCTTCCCTCATCTGACATTTCTCAGATGAGTCAATTGTAGTATAAAGATAGGGAGTGCGGATTTAGGAGTCAGATTTCTAATGTTGAATGCTGGATCCTCCACTTATTATGTTTATGTCCTAAATTGAGGCACCCAATCTATCTGAGCTCTAGTTTCTTTTCTTGAAATTATTATTAGATTATTTGTCCTCTAAACTAAGAAATAATAATGCCTCTAAAAGGAGTTTTTAAAATAGCATTATCCAGTAAGAATAAAATTTAGCAGTGAAGCACTTTAAAGTGACCATTTCAGAGCCAAAGAAATAATCTTTTCCTAATTGGTTCTGTCATTTATAGGTATTTGCCAAAAGTACAATTTAAAAAAGATGTGAGGTTACAAATTTGTATTAAATGCATAGACTATAAATCTCAAAATGTTCAACTCTTTTATGAAATTGTTTAATTATGACCATAACATAATTTTTAGAACTGTAAATATTCACAAGATGTTTCAGTTTTAAAATTCTACTAAGTTGAAATAGATATAAATTAGTCAACAAAAAAAGGTTTAAGGATGAATAGGTAGAAGTCTCTTTTTCAAAATGAAGATGAAATAATGAGGCACAAAACAAGACAAATCATTAAAGAGCATTGAAAATAATTGAAAAGATAAGACATAAAAAATAAATTAGCAATAAAAAGTAGCAAATATTCAATATTTACTAAATGAATGGTTTAAAAAAGAATCTAGCCATGGCATCCATACATTTTAAACATGAGCCTTTACTTTGATTTAATTTATATAATTGCATGTTTTTGTTAATTCATTGATTCTGAAAGTTATATTGAAATTCAAAGCTTTATTGTATTGCCTTTAAAAGGACATTGAGCTAGATTCTAAGGAGGCCTTACAAATAGCTTTGAATAGAAGACAAGCAACAGGAAAAGGAGAAAATGAAAGATATACCCATTTGAATGCAGAGTTCCAAAGAATAGCAAGGAGGGATAAGAAAGCCTTCCTCAGCGATCAATGCAAAGAAATAGAGGAAAACAATAGAATGGAAAAGTCTAGAGATCTCTTCAAGAAAATTAGAAATACCAAGGAAATATTTCATGAAAAGATGGGCACAATAAAGGACAGAAATGGTATGGAACTTACAGAAGCAGAAGATATTAAGAAGAGGTGGCAAGAATACACAGAGGAACTATACAGAAAAGGTCTTCATGACCCAGATAATCACGATGGTGTGATTACTCACTTAGAGCCAGACATCCTGGAATACAACGTCAAGTGAGCCTTAGGAAGCACTACTATGAACAAAGCTAGTGGAGGTGATGGAATTCCAGTTGAGCTATTTCAAATCCTAAAAGATGATGCTGTTCAAGTGCTGCACTCAATATGCCAGCAAATTTGGAAAACTCCACAGTGGCCAGAGGACTGGAAAAGGTCAGTTTTTCATTCCAATCCCAAAGAAAGACAATGCCAAAGAATGCTCAAACTACTGCACAATTGCACTCATCTCACATGCTAGAAAGTAATGCTCAAAGTTCTCCAAGTCAGGCTTTAAAAATACATGAACCATGAATTTTCATATGCTCAAGCCAGATTTAGGAAAGGAAGAGGAACCAGAGATTAAATTGCCAACATCTGCTGGATCATCAAAACAAGAGAGTTCCAGAAATATATATACTTCTGCTTTACTGACTATGCCAAAGCCTTTGATTATGTGGACCATAACAAACTAGAAAATTCTTAAAAAGATGGGAATACCAGACCACCTGACCTGCCTCTTGATAAATCTATATACAGGTCAGGAAGCAACAGTTAGAGTTGGACAAGAAACAACAGACTGGTTCCAAATCGGGAAATACTGGACTGGATGAAGCACAACCTGGAATTGAGATTGCAGGAGAAATATCAATAACCTCAGATATGCAGTTTACACCACCCTTATGGCAAAAAGTGAATAAGAACTAAAGAGCCTCTTAATGAAAGTGAAAGAGGAGAGTGAATAAGTTGGCTTAAAACTCAACATTCAGAAAGCTAAGATCATTGCATCTGGTCCCATCACTTCATGGCAAGTAGATGGGGAAACAGTGGAAACAGTGACAGCCTTTATTTTCTTGGGCTCCCAAATCACTACAGATGGTGACTGAATACAGGAAATTAAAAGATGCTTGCTTCTTGGAAGAAAAGTTATGACCAACCTAGATAGCATATTCAAAAGCAGAGACATTATTTTGCCAACAAAGGTCCGTCTAGGCAAAGCTATGGTTTTTCCAGTAGTCATGGATGGATGTGAGAACTGGATTATAAGGAAAGCTGAGTGCCGAAGAATTGATGCTTTTGAAGTGTGGTGTTGGAGAAGACTCTTGAGAGTCCCTTGGACTGCAAGGAAATCAAAGTGGTCCATCCTGAAGGAAATCAGTCCTGGATATTCATTGGAGGCACTGGTGGTGAAGCTAAAGCTCCAATATTTTGGCAGATGTGAAGAGCTGACTGTTTGGAAAAGACCCTGATGCTAGGAAAGATTAAAGACATGAGGGGAAGGGGATGACAGAGGATGAGATGGTTGGTGGCATCACCTACTCAATGGACATGAGTTTGAGGAAACTCCAGGAGTTGGCAATGGCAGGGAGGCACGGCATGCTGCAGCCCGTGAGGTTGCAAAGAGTCGGTCACAACTGAGCAACTGAGCTGAACTGAACTGAGAGTTAGATTTGCCTGGATTCAAATTCTAATTCTATTGCTTAGAGTTGCATCTTACAGGGAAAGAAGTTTAATCTCAGTTTTCTCATCTGTAGGAAGGAATAATAATAGCTAACAACTTAGAGTTAATTAGATAAGTCAAAGAGTACACTGTGTGATCCATACTAGCAATTCAATAAATAATCATTCACAATGTGCCAGGCTCTGTGCTAGACCATCATGATCCCAGGATGAAAAACCCATTGTGAAATACAGAATTTGCATAGGTTATATATACTTAATCTCATTAGTGAAAATAACCTGAATTTCCCCTATGTTACTTATTAACCTTTGTGAATGAGGAAATTTTGCTGTTATTACCCTGGAGTATCACACACCATTGAGTGAAGCAATTTTCCACAATCTATGCTTGCAAGTTCTTCTGGTGAGTTAATAATTTCTTGAAGTCCCTGTCCCTACAGAGTGAAATGTTTTATGAGTGTGTGTGTGCATACCATGTAGCCTATCGCAAATTTGGTGAAAGTGTCTTTAGTCACTTTTGAAGGACAATATAGCAGACTGAAACTTGCCTGTTTATAAAAGTAATGAATTTTCTTGAACACAAGCTCATTTTGGGAAATTTGGCATTCGTGGTTTATATAGCTAACTGTAGGAGACCAGAGGAGAACCAAACCTCTGTGAACCTCATGAGCTTTTGTGAATGTTGACCTAGGGCTTAGAAGGAGAGAGAATTCAGAGAATGTAGACTGCCATGAAAAGGAATGGATATACTTTATGGAGTGGATAGAAATCTGTCTTCAATTAACAATGGTCAAAAAATGTTAGATGGTGTGTTAAGTACTAGAGAGACAGCAGTGCTAAGAAAAATAACAAAAATAGAAAAAATCTTACACCTTATGAGAAAGTTTTCACTTTCATGGAAAGAGGAGCTAAGTTACTAATCACAAGTAACTGATACTTTATGAGTGACAGCAGAGAAAGTATATCTTGCTTGGAACTTGGGATCACATGGTAAGAGCTTTTAACCTGTCAGGGGTCACAGGATTTTCAAAGGGAACAAATGTGCATGAGGACTGGGATAACATGTGAGTAAACTACACCTTTAGTAGGGCCAAGTGTTTCTCTGCATACACTGGAACCACCTATAACTTTAGTTCTTTTTTCTAGCATCTTTGACTCATTAACAGAACAGTTGAACAGCTTTTTTTTTTTCTTTTATAGCTTGCAATAGTTCTCTTTAATGATTTTCTCAATTATGAGAGGTATGATATTGCCATAGTTAACAATGCCCTCCATATGAAATAGCAGAAAAAATATGCATTGGTCTCTGACCTTTGTAATTTCCTGAGTGATAGGAATGTCTAATGTAGAGTTCCTAAATCTCTTAGAATTTCCTGGATAATAGGAACATCTTTTTTTTTTTTTTTTTCCTAATGAGAAGACTCTTGTGGACTCTTGGATGGGGGATGGTCACTAGAAAGATCAAATCATGATTAGAAGCTTGGAACTTTTAGCCCTTTATCCATTCTTCAGAGAGGAGACAGGGGCTGGAGACGGAGTTAATGAATAAGTATGCCTATATGATGAAACCTCATAAAAATCCTGTGTTACAGAATTGCTTGAGATATGGAAAAATCACACATCTGGTGTGAAAAGTGAAGCATGGTTCTATGAGGTAGAGGAGAAACAAGAAATTTTCCTGTATATCCCTCAACCTCATCCTCTCACCCCATAGGGACAGTCTTCCTACAAGCTCTACACCAACTAAGGTTCTTGAACTAGTTGGGCTAGCTGAGCATAAGAAACTACTGTATAATTATTGTGTAGTCTTTAGTGCAAGTGAAAGTGTTAGTCACTCTGTCATGTCTGACTCTTTGCCACCACATTGACTGTGGCCCACCAGGGTCCTCTGTCCATGGAATTCTCCAGCTAAGAATACTGAAGTGGGTTGCCATTTCTTTCTTCAGGGGATCTTCCTAACCCAGGGGTCTAGATTTTATCTGGACCTTATATTGGAGTTCTATTTTTAAGGATCATTTCATTCTCTTTTATGGATTTCTTTAATGTTAACAACATAATCTTTGATTTACCACTGCACTGTGCGTATGTCTGTGTTCTGAAACATGGGTGAGATGCAGAGCATTATTTACAAATGTTCTCTTGTGCATTAATGTACAGGCATTAGGAAGGGAACTGCATAGACACTACTGTGCAAAGAGAAATAGCTTTCACGTGAACAAGAGCAATACATTCTTAAAATCCTCTACTCCAAAATGGTTGAACAAATTAGTTTTTAAACATTGAATAAAACATCTTAGCTCAGACCACATCATCAGACTTAAAACAAATAAATTAATGTAAAAATTCCAAAAGTTAGAGGACTAAATGCAAATTTTCAGCCAAATGGCCAAACACATAGCTTTTCTTTCTTTTTTTTTTTTTTTTACTTAAATGCTCTTCATAATTTAGGAAGATGCTACATTTAAGTACACATGTTCTAGTAATATCAGAGATGTTTTATGGCTTATGGGAGTATTCCCTGTCACTACTTAAATTTCTACTTGGTTTAATATTAATCTTTCAGGTTATGTACTGAGTAGTCAACAAAGGTCTATCTAGTCAAAGCTATGGTTTTTCCGGTAGTCATGTATGGATGTGAGAACTGGACTATAAAGAAAGTTGAGGGCTGAAGAATTGATGCTTTTGAAGTGTGGTGTTGGAGAAGACTCTTGAGAGTCCTTTGGACAGCAAGAAGATCCAACCAGTCCATCCTAAAGGAAAATCAGTCCTGAATATTCATTGGAAGGACTGATGCTGATGCTGAAACTCCAGTAATTTGGTCACCTGATGCAAAGAACTGACTCATTGGAAAAGACCCTGATGCTGGAAAGATTGAAGGTGGGAGGAGAAGGGGATGACAGAGGATGAGATGGTTGGATGGCATCACTGACTCAATGGACTTGAGTTTGAATAAATTCTGGAAGTTGGTGATGGACAGGGTGGCCTGGCGTGCTGCAGTCCATGGAGTTGCAAAGAGTTGGACACGACTAAGCAACTGAACTAAACCGAGCCTCCTGTTTAATGTAATGAATCTGTTTCTCACCCTCTAGAGTCACAACAATCACTAAATTCTGTCATTTCTGTTTCCTAAATCATTCTCTGGATCATCCTTTTTTTTTTTTTTTTCTTTTTCGCTCATATACCCTAGTCTGTGTTATAAGTATTTTTCATCTGGATGATGCAGATCACCCCCTGATTGATATTTGTCAGCACTAAGTGGAATTGTGACCTAATTTGCCAAATTTGTCTTTCATGTGTTTCAGCAATGCTTATGTTCCAAGTAAGAAATACCTGTGAAATGCCTAACTGGAAAGTACATTTTTGCCACCATTTTGTGGTTTAAATAGGACTGATTTCATTATAGAATATGAAAGGATGAAAATAAGGTGATAAAAATAATACCTAACACATGTACTGTGCTTAGTTGCTCAGTTGTGTCCAACTCTTTGCGACACCATGGACTGTAGCCCACCAGGCTCCTCTGTCCATGGGGATTCTCCAGGCAAGAATACTGGAGTGAGTTGCCATGCCTCCTCCAGGTTATCTTCCCACCCAAGGATTTTTGAACCCTGGTCTCCTGCGTTGCAGGCAGATTCTTTGCCATCTGAGCCACCCACCAGAGAAGCCTGATACTGGAGTGGGTAACCTATACCTTCTCCAAGGAATCTTCCCGAGCCAGGAATCAAACCTGGGTCTCCTGCATTGCAGATGGGTTCTTTACCAATTAAGCTACCAGGGAATCCTTACCTAACACATATTGAATCCTTAAGGTTTACATGTATCAATTCATTTAATACATACCACAACTCTCTCAGATAAGCATTATTGCTAATCCTCATTCACATAAAAGAAAATTATAGTCCATGGTCACACCATTAAGTGATGGAGCTCTTTTTTATTCTGTTCTCCAGTGAAACCTTCTAACATAATAATTAACAGAATGAATTTAGAGCCATGCAGACTCGTGTTTAAGTCCTGCTCCACCATTTGGCACAGATATTGTTACTGATTCAAATATTCAGTAAATGTTCAAGGAATAAAAAAACAAACATAAAAAAAAGCAAAAAGAAATGTATCATTATCACACTTATAAAAAAAACATATTCTTTTTCAATGCTGGAAACATCCCAGGATAAGGGAAGTGTACTGACAGATCAAGGGTAGACACATAGGGATACATGGTGTCTGAATAAACAAATCTCTTGATAAACATTTGTCTGTGACCTGCATCCCTTCAATGTAAATACACTAGAAGTCACATGGGTGCTTTTAAGGAGTGATTCCAGAAAGGCATAAAGTCATTGCAGGTAACATACAACCATGATCATTTAATCCTTACCATGGAAAATTAGCAAGTGATTTTACCTCTTTAAGTATGAAGCTGGATGCAAATTGATATTTCTTCCTCTATTTTTCCCTCTCTCCTCATCCCTAATCACCTTTGTGCATGTGTGTGTTCTCAGTCATTCAGTCATGTCCTACTCTTTGCAACTCCATGGACTGTAGCCCACCAAGCTCCTCTGTTCATGGAATTTCCCAGGCAAAAATACTGGATCATGTTGCCATTTCCTACTCCAGTTGCCATTTCCTACTTCCTGACCCAGGGATCAAAACCACGTCTCCTGTGTCTCCTGCATTGGCAGGCAAATTCTTTGCCACTGTTGTTGTTCAGTCCCTGAGTCATATCCAGCTCTTTGCGACCCCATGGACTGTATCACTCCAGGCTCCTCGGTCTTTCACTATCTCCTGGAGTTTGCTAAAATTTATGCCCATTGAGTCAATGATGCTATTTAACCATTTCATCTTCTACCACCCTCCTCTCCTTTTGCCTTCAATCTTTCCCCGCATAAAGGTCTTTTCCAATGACTCGGCTCTGTGCATTAGGTGGCAAAAGCACTGGAGCTTCAGCATTGGTCCTTCCAATGAATATTCAGGGTTTCCTTCTCCAGGAGATCTTCCCAACCCAGGGTCAAACCCAGGTCATCCGCATTGCAGGCAGACTCTTTACTGACTGAGCCACCAGGGAAGAATTCTAGGTCCTTTTAAAAGGGTATGTCCTAAATCCTTGATAATAAACCTAGACAGAGATGACAGCATCCTCACTGAATCATGTGTGATACTGCAGGAATCATTTACTTCTATGTAAAAGTCTAGGAAAAAAAAAAAAAAAAGATCAATCCAGTGGCAGCACAGAGCACAACAAATCTAACGATTAACCTGGTAAGCCGAGGTAGTCCAGTTCAGTTCAGTTCATTTAAGTCACTCAGTCATGTCTGACTCTTTATGACCCCATGGACTGCAGCATGCCAGGCTTCCCTGTCCATCACTAACTCTCAGAGTTTACTCAAACTCATGTCCATTGAGTCAGTGATGCCATCCAACTATCTCATCCTCTGTTGACCCCTTCTCCTTCTGTCTTCAATCTTTCCTAGCATCAGGGTCTTTGCCAGTGAGACAGTTCTTTGCATCAGGTGGACAAATTATTGGAGTTTTAGCATCAGCAGCAATCCTTCCAATGAATATTTAAGACTGTTTTCCTTTAGGATTGACTGGTTTGATCTCCTTGCAGTCCAAGGAACTCTCAGGAGTCTTCTCAAGTACGACAATTCAACAGCATCAATTATTCAGTGCTCAGCTTTCTTTATGGTCCAACACTCACACCCAAACATGACTACTGGAAAAACCATAGCTTTGATTATATGAAACTTTGTTGGCACAATGATGTCTCTGCTTTTTAATAAGTTGTCTAGGAGCAACTTTCATTTCACTTATGCACATTTCTATCAAATACTCTTTTAGCATATTCATTATATTTATTTTTAAATGATACTCAAATTTGTTTCTTACTACTACAAAGTATAGGTTGAACAGGATTTACATATTTTAATTAGATAATTTGAAATATCCAGAATGGCAATGTTGCTTGAAACCCCAAGGGGATTAAATGTGAGTGAATGTCTAAGTTACCTATCCTATTTGTGTTTGTGTCTGTGAGAGTACTAGAGCTATCAGATCTCCCAAGAGTCATAGGATGACATAGGATGACAATATTCACCTCTTCTCATAGTTTAAGGAAGAATTGATTGCATCATTAAACAGCTAGCATTTCTTAATTTAATGAATAATACCTGTTTAAAGAACTTGTGCATATAAATGTTAAATGGTATTTTTTATTCTTATTAACTTTTTTTTTCTATTTAAGCTATCAGTAACTAAATTTATGGACACCTTTTATTGTAGAATGGGTAGTTTAGATGCGGTTGAAAATATATCCCAATACATTTGAAGTAAGTCCATAGAAGAAAAAATGCTACAAAATGTATGCCTTAACTTTGACAAATGTGAATCATTTCCATTAATTAACCTGTAGAATAAAGTAATAGGTAACATAGTTGTGACATCTGAAGACCAGTGATCTTTCCTTATTCATTTATTTCCCACAGAAGAACCTAGGAATATGACTGAAATATGTAAGATTTCACCAAATACTTCCTTAATGAAGAATCACAGGTTGTTTGTGTATGTGTGTGTGTGCATGGGTATATGTATGTATGCACATGTAATTACCAGGGAAGAATGAGATGCAAAGGTGTTAAAAAATTTCTAACTACATCTAGCTGAAACTATTTCATTGAAGGGAATAAACTCTCTAATCATGGCAAGTATCTTTCATGGTCACTTCCAATTCCTTTCTTGTTTCCCTAACTGTGCTCATAAATGTCCTTAATAGAGTACATGGGCCAGTGGAAATTTTAGGAGGCAGATTAATTTTTGTAATTTTCCTGTGATATTCACAATGCAAGACAAATAAATGCAGGGATAGTAAGGTGTTCACATCATCCAGAAAAATAGCCAGTTGCATAATAGTCAGGGGCTTCCCTGGTTGCTCAGATGGTAAAGAATCCACCTGCAATGCAGGAAACCCAGGTTCAGTCCCTGGATTGGGAAGATCCCTGGAGAAGGGAATGGCTACCCATTCCAGTATTTTTGCCTGGAGAATTTCATGGGCAGAAGAGATGGGCAGGCTACAGTCCATGGGGTCACAAGGGGGTCATGAGATGAGCCGGACATGACAGTATAGCTAACACTTCACACACTTCATAGTTGAGTTTCCTCATTTTATGTACTCCTGCTGACTTATACTTAGAAACTTGCAAATCTCAGGCGGTGCTATTATTAATTTCCTGCCAGGTTTCATGGCATGATTACCAGAAGTGGTGGCCTTCCCACTGATGAGCTGTTCAAGTATGACAGACTCAGTTGGGGTTCCATTCAGAACCACATGTCTCCTGAATTCAGGAGATGAGAGACAACCCTAAGAATTAGTCCATATTATCAAATGGTAGGGGAATTATTGTCGTTCTATTTATTTGTTTATTTATTTATTTTCCATTCATTCAAATTTGCCCAGCATGAAATTGATCTAGGGATAGAGCCCATATAGTACTAACAGTAACTAAGATAATATAGTCATTTTTTTTCCCCAAAATTTTCCACCTCTTAGGTAGAAGAACCTTATTAAAAGAGTCACAATGACAGCCTGCCTTCCTTCTTTAGCTTAGCATATTGGATAAATGTATTTTCCAGAAGAGTCAGATTTGATCCAGTCTTTCATTCTTAAGGATAATCTACCTGTATTATTTATAACTAGGGATAATGATTGGCTTGAGAGAGACTGCCCCCTCATAAAAATGGGTCTTGCTTGTGAGATACATTATGAAAAGCAATTTGGTTTTTATATAAATATTAACTCAAATAAAATCACATCTCAGTTTTCTAAATCTTTCAGCTTTTAGTATGAAAACTTGCAAATCTCTCCTCCTTTACTCTATATTCATTCAATTTGTGTGAGGTGGTGCAAATTAAGAGATTTCCTTCCAGCACAGGGCAATTTAATATGGAGGTTGCAGGCTAAGATGTCATTTTCTCCTTTGAGGACATTTTCTAGTGCCTCATATATTTTTCCTGTGACATGGAAATGCTTTTACATACAACTTCCCAATTTCTACTGATATCGAATGAATAAGAAATATCTAAAAGTTATTTTTTTCCTACTTCATAGAGAGACAGCATACTAAAAATCTAGATTCTATTGTTGCTGATTTTCAGTATTACAGTGATTGTGCATTCTTTAAGGTTATCATAATTCAGATATGTATATTTTCTTTAGCTTAATATTCTAACTTCTCCCACTTAAATAATAAAAGTCATACTTTTTTTAAATTTTTCCCCCTGTCTTTATATAGTTCTCAGGTCCTCTTGGTAACTATCACACATCTCTTAAACAGAAGAAAACCTGTCCATCATTCATAAAGTCTGTATGGGAGGGGAAATTTTATATGGCTAGGCAGGCTATCTCAGTGAGTCCAATTTCACAAGCCATTAACATTCTGAAAAAGGAAATTCATTTGAATGTCTGTCGTATTCTAAAAAGAAGGACAAACTATTGGGAAATCTTATTCAGTTGACCTCTTAACAAGGACAGAGGAATGGAAGATGAATTCACATTATTTATAAAAAAAGTAGAGGGCTTTTTTTTTTTTTTCAACAAGCATTCATCAAGAATTTCAAAAATTTTCTTATTGTCCTTGATGAAATCCCTAGAACAAATTCCAGAAAGCAATATGGCTGCACAGAGAGCTTGCTAATGAACTAGAGAAAAACAGGAATATGCACAAAATATGAAATGACATTCAAGTCACTACAAAGAAATTCATAGAGGTCTAGAGTTGTAAAATTACTGTCAGGAATGCTAATGGACAAATAACTACCCTTGTGAACAATGTCAAGACCAAAAATTAAGTGCATTAAGCAAATAAAAATAGCAACTGTGCACAAATAAAGTAGTTCCTGCTTCTGGTGTCATTATTCAATAGATGTTAAAATCAAATGTAAATTGTTAACTGTTCCTCATTCTCCTCCTCCTCTTTTTCTTTCCCTTCCTCTTTCTCTTCCTTTCTCTCACCTTACTTGTTCTCCCTACTTTCTCTTTCATATTATCTTTTTTAAAAGTGAAAAAGAATCATATAGTGAGACAACCAGAATTTAGAACTCTTATGTCAGAAGCAATAAGCATAGGATCCAGTCTGAGAAGTGAGCTGTGAGATCACAGTGAGAAGACAGTGTCAATATTTATTCATTGATTTAGTGTTAATAACACTGATGCTCTGCTACTGTTACCATCATGATTGGGATAGACAATAACTGCTTATTGAAGATTTTGGCATTTAGAGACTAGGTTTTATGAAATTGTACAACAGCTAAGTATCAAAACTAGAATATTAAAGAAAATGTCTCTGAACCCAAAGCCCAGACTTAACCACTAAAATATATCACATTACAAGGAGAAGGAAAAAGTTGTTTGAGGAGGGAGGTTGCTACTTGTTTATTTAGAAATCCAGAAATGCTTTACAGTTTAGACTAAATTTAGAGCATCCTTATTGAGGAGAGTGGAATTCTAACAAAAAATATTTCAAGAGAAGTTGCAGTTTTGAAATTTTGGGACTAAGACAATTTTTTTGCCCTATACATGTAAAAGAAAAGTCAAAGTTTGAGGAAGTCTCTGTGATGTACATGAGCCTGGCAGTCTCTCCAACATGTCCCACTTTTATTTCCTTTCTCATCCCTTCTGGAAGAACGACTCTTAGCAGGACTTGTCACCAAGTCTTGTACATACACGTCATATGATCCATACCTGGGAGACCAAATTCTCTCCACATGTCAATTATGACTCATGTGGAGAAATCACTGACAGAACATTTCAGTTCAGTTCAGTTGCTCAGTTGTGTCCAGCTCTTTATGACCCCCATGGACTTTAGCTTGCCAGGCTGCCCTATCCATCACCAACTCCCAGTTTCCTCAAACTCATGTCCATTGAGTTGGTGATGCAATCCAACCATCTCATCTTCTGTTTCCTGCTTCTCCTCCTTCCTTCAATCATTCCCAGCAGCAGGGTCTTTTCCAATGAGTCAATTCTTCACATCAGGTGGTCAAAATATTGGAGCTTCAACTTCAGCACCACTCCTTCCAATGAATATTCAGGACTGATTTCCTTTAGGATGAACAGGTTTGATCTCCTTGCAGTTCGAGGAACTCCCAAATGTCTTCTCTAGCACCACAGTTCAAAAGCATCAGTTCTTTGGTGCTCAGCCTTCTTTATGATCCAAATCTCACATCCACACATGACTACTAGAAAAACAATAGCTTTGAATAAATGGATCTTTTTTGGAAAATTATGTCTCTGCTTTTTAATATGCTGTCTAGGTTGGTGAAAACTTTTCTTCCAAGGAGCAAGCATCTTTTAATTTCATGTGTTCAGTCACCATCTGCAGTGACTTTGGAGCACAAGAAAATAAAATCTGTCACTGTTTCCATTGTTTCTCCATCTATTTGTCATGAAGTGATGGGACCTGATGCCATGATCATCATTTTTTGAATGTAGAGTTTTAAGCAATTTTTTTCACTCTCCTCTTTCATCTTCATCAAGAGACTCTTTAGTTCTTTTTCAATTTCGGCCATAAGGGTGGTGTCATCTACATATCTGAGGTTATTGATATTTCTCCTAGCAATCTTAATTCCAGTTTGTACTTCATCCAGCCTGGCATTTCGCATGATGTACTCTGTATATAAGTTAAATAAGCAGGGTGTCTGTATAGAGCCTTGATGTACTCCTTTCTCAGTTTGGAACCAGTTTGTTGTTCCATGTCCAGTTCGGACTGTTCCTCCTTAACCTTCATAGAGGTTTTCCAGGATATAGGTAAGGAGGTCTAGTATTCCAAATTCTTTAGGTAAATTTTCCACGATTCGTTGTGATTCAAACAGTCAAAGGCTTTGGCATAGTCAATGAAGCAGAAGTGGATGCTTTTCTGGAACTCTCTTGCTTTTTTGATGATCCAACAGATTTTGGCAATTTGATCCCTGGTTCCTCTGCCTTTTCTAAATCCATCTTGTACATCTGAAAATTCATGGTTCACGTACTGTTGAGGCCTGGCTTGAAGAATTTTGAGCATTACTTTGCTAGTGTGTGAGAGGAGTGTAATTGTGCTGTAGTTTGCATATAATTTGGCATTGCCTTTCTTTGGGATTGGAATGAAAACTGATCTTTCCAGTCCTGTGGCCACTACAGAATTTTCCAAATTTGCTGGCATATTGAGTGCAGCACTTTCACAGCATCATCTTTTAGGATTTGAAATAGCTCAGCTAGAATTCTATCACTTGAACAAGCTTTGTTTATAGTCATGCTTCCTAAGGCCCACTTGACTTTGCATTTCAGGATATCTAGCTCTATCTAGGTGAGTCAACACACCATTGTGGTTATCTGGGTCATGAAGACCTTTTTTGTATATTTTGTATAGTTCTTCTGTGTATTCTTGCCACCTTTTCTTAATATTTTCTGCTTTTGTTAGGTTAATACCATTTCTGTCCCTTTTTGAGGCCATCTTTGCATGAAATGTTCCCTTGGTATCTCTAATTTTCTTGAAAAAATCTCTAGTCATTCCTATTCATTGTTTTCCTCTATTTCTTTGCATTGATCACTTAGGAAGGCTTTCTTATCTCTCCTTGTTATTCTTTGGAACTTTGCATTCAGATGGATATATCTTTCCTTTTCTCCTTTGCCTTTTGCTTCTCTCCTTTTCTCAGCTATTTGCAAGACCACCTCAGACAAGCATTTTGCCTTTTTGCATTTCTTTCTCTTGGGAGTGGTTTTTTTTTTTTAAATTTTTATTTATTTATTTATTTTTTTTGTCATACATTGATATGAATCAGCCATAGATTTACACGTATTCCCCATCCCGATCCCCCCTCCCACCTCCCTCTCCACCCGATTCCTCTGGGTCTTCCCAGTGCACCAGGCCCAAGCATTTGTCTCATGCATCCCACCTGGGCTGGTGATCTGTTTCACCATAAATAGTATACATGCTGTTCTTTTGAAATATCCCACCCTCACATTCTCCCACAGAGTTCAAAAGTCTGTTGATCACAGTCTCCTGTACATTGTTATTTACCTCTGTCCATAGTTCTTCAGACACTCTGTCTATCAGATCCAGTATCTTGAGTCTATTTGTCATTTCCACATATAACTGAAAAGGATTGATTTAGGTCATACCTGAATGGCCTAGTGGTTTCCCCCACTTTTGTTCAATTTAAGTCTGAATTTTGCAATAAGGTGTCATAGTCTGAGCCACAGTCAGCTCCCAGTCTTGTTTTTGCTGACTGTATAGAGCTTCCCCATCTTCAACTGCAAAGGATATAATCAATCTGATTTTGGTATTGACCATCTGGTAATGTTCATGTGTAGAGTTGTCTCTTGTGTTGTTGGAAGAGGGTGTTTGCTTTGACCAGTGCATTCTTGGCAAAACTCTACTAGCCTTTGCCCTGCTTAATTTTGTACTTCAAGGTACAACATTTCAGGAGATCTGAAACAAGAAGGATGAGATATAATGCTAGTTAGTAAGTAGGTATATTCAAATACCTTAATGACATTGATACGTGGAAAGAATGTATCAGAACCAAATATAGAATAATATGACTAGAGTAAATGTAAATTTCTTTGTTTGTGTCTAGATAGATGACTGTTAAAGAAAAATAATGTGGCATGGCTTAGCAGGTGCTTGAATGACAACATAGAAATTTTATATTTTATAAGAATCAATGTGCATCCATACTGCAAGATCATGAGCTCTTGAGTGAACAAAAAATAGATTCACTCAGAGGCCTGAACTATTTCACATGATCTTTCTGAATTCCTACTTCCCTTTTTTCAACAGTAGATATAATTACAGTAATTTTACAAGAAGATATAATCTATTACAAAAGTATAAAGCTCTTGACATGTAGTAACCATTTAAAAAAAGTCTGACTTCCCTACCTCTTTATCAAATCAGTAAAACTTAGGCAAAGTGAGACTGCATCAAAAAAATTTTAAAAATTTAAATGTTAAGTGCAAGGGCAATTATAATCTTGGTTTATCTTGCAGGCTAGAACAAGCTGGAATAACTTCCTGGGAGGCAGTGGGCTGATCTGACTCAAAATCATATGAGTGGGCTCCCCATATGAGTGGGCTCATATGACTCAAAATCATGCCACACAGGAGGCAGGGGGAAAATGAATATGTTAGCAAGATGGAAGCTGTGCACATTTAGTGAAATTCAGTCCAAACCTCTTGTGGTATAGGGTTTGTAATTTTGTAAAAAAATTTTGTAAAAAAAGAGACCTGGTGTTTTCTCCATAAGAAAAAAAAAAAAAAAGCCAAAAGCTGTATTTTTATTTGAACTGAAAACTCATTTTGAAATATTAGGTTCTTATCTCAGAAATACTGGTTAGAAAATAGCTGATGATAGATTGCATTGACCTGGTAAAATATTATGACTAATCACCATAGTGTGATGGCACCAGGGAGGACTCAGAAAGCAAGCACATCACACAGGACCAAACCACCAGCCTTTGTCTTGTCAAACTTTAGCTGCAAATCTGCTACTGTCTTCTCTCTCAGGGAGTACAATCACATGTTTTTGTTGGTTTGTTTTGTTTTCTGCTTTTAATAGTTTTATTAACTGGAAACATTTTTTATTGGAATATAGTTAATTTAGAATGCTGTATTAGTTTTTGCTATGCAACAAAGTGAATCAGTTATACGTATATATATATCTACTCATTCTTAGATTCTTTTTCCATATAGGTCATTACAGAATATTGAGTGGGGTTCCCTGTGCTATACAGCGGGTCCTTAGTAGTTATCTATTTCAAGGCCGGGGGCGTTCAGTTGCTAAACAATGTCTGACTCTTTGTGACCTCATGGACTATAGCAGGCCAGGCTCCTCTCTCCTCCAGTATATCCCAGAGTTTGCTCAATTCATGTGCTTTGACTTGATGATATTATCTAACTATCTCATCCTCTGCCACCTTATTCTCCTTTTGCCTTCAGTGTTTCCCAGGATCAGAGTCTTTGCCAAAGAGTCTGCTCTTCGCATCAGGTGACCAAAGTATTGGAGCTTCAGCTTCAGTATCTGTCATTCCAATGAATATTCAGGGTTCATTTCCTTTCGGATCGACCAGTTTGATCTCCTTGCAGTCCAAGGGACTCTCAAGAGTCTTTTCCAACACCACAATTAAAAAACATCAATTCTTCAGTGCTCAGCCTTCTCTATGGTCTAACTCTCATATCTATACATGACTACTGGAAAATTCATAGCTTTGACATATGGACCTTTGTCAGCAAAGTGATATCTCTGACTTTCAATATGTTGTCTAGGTTTGTCATCCCTTCCCTTCCAAGGAGCAAGTGTCTTTTAATTTCAAGGCTGCAGTCCGTCTGCAGAGATTTTGGAGCCCAAGAAAACAAAATCTGTCACTGCTTCCACTTTTTCCCTTTTATTTGCCATGAAGTGATGGATCCTGGTGCCATATTAGTTTTTTCGAATGTTGAGCTTTAAGCCAGTTTTTTCACTCTCTACTTTTCACCATCATCAGGATGCTCTTTAGTTCCTCTTTACTTTCTGCCATTAGCGTGGTATCATCTGCATATCTGAGGCTGTTGATATTTCTCCTAGCAATCTTGATTCCAGCCTGTGATTCATCCAGTCTGGCATTTCATATGGTGTACTCCGCATGTAAGTTAAATAAGCAGGGTGACAATATACAGCCTTGTTTTACTCTTTTCTCAATTTTGAATCAGTCAGTTGTTCCATGTCCAATTCTAGCTGTCACTTCTTGACCTGCATACAGGTTTCTCAAGAGGCAGGTCAGGTGATCTGATACTCCCATCTCTTTAAGAATTTTCACAGTATGTTTTGATCCACACCATCAAAGGCTTTAGCATAGTCAATTAAGCAGAAGTAGATTTGTTTTCTGAAATTCTTTTGCTTTCTCCATGATCCAACCAATGCTGTCAATTTAATATGTGGATCCTCTGCATCTTCAAAACCTAGCTTGTACATTTGAAAGTTCTTGGTTAATGTTCTACTGAAGCCTAGGTTGAAGGATTTTGAGCATTACCTTGCTAGCATGTGAAATGACCACAAATTTGTGATAGTTTGAACATTCTTTGCCATTGTTCTTCTTTTGAACCAGAATGAAAACTGACATTTTCCAGTCCTGTGGCCACCGCTGAGTTTTCCAAATTTGCTGGCATATTGAGTGCAGCACTTGAACAGCATCATGTTTTAGGATTTGAAGTAACTCAACTGTTAGCTTTGTTCATAGTAATGCTTTCTAAGGCCCACTTGACTTCACACTCCAGGATGTCTGGATCTAGGTGAGTGATCCCACCATTGTGGTTATCCATGTCATTAAGACCTATTCTGTATAGTTCTTCTGTGTATTCTTGCCACCTCTTATTAATGAACATTTGAGTGCATGTGTCTTTTCTAATTACAGTTTTCTCTGGCTATATACCCAGGAGTGAGATTGCTAGATCATACAGTAGCTGTGTCTTTAGTTTTTAAAGAATCTCCATACTCTTCTCAATGGCTGTACCATCTTTAAATCTCTTTCAAAGACAGGAATAGAAGCAGCAGGGGTGATGAAACCTTCACTTAAAGGCTACACTGATCACAAAAAGAATGCTGCTGATGTACATATTGTTAGATGAAGAGACACTTGCACGTTTTAATTCATCAATCCTTACTCTATAAATAAGTCACTGTGCAGCATTTTCTGTCTGCTCTGAGGCAGGACAGAGTGAGATGACAGAAAAAAATGATAGGACAGAAAGAAAAATTCCATGTTAAAAGCCTTTTCTTACATGCTGAAAATTTTTCTATCAAAAATAGTTGTATTTCCACATTTGTCAGTTAACTTTATTTTTCAGTATACAATATAACTGGAAGGGGAGCTTCCATGACAAAAAAAAAAAACACAAAAAACCCAAGACTGAAGTATTTTGGTATTATTAGCAAACTGTGTTTTTATTTAAAAACAGTGTTTTTAATGAAAATATGCATCACAGTATGAGAAGTTGGCTCCATATGACAGATGATTTGGCTTGTTTCCATTAGGAGAGATGTTAAGAGCAATTAGAGCATAAATTGAACCGTAGGGGCTGTGTTCATTTGAAGCAAAGGATGCTCTCAATTACAATATGATCGATAGGTTAGCTAGCTCTATACTTGTGATACATAAAATAGGACATTATTAAACTTTATCCCTTCCACGTGACTCAATTTACATGCAATTATGTAATGGATATAAAGGTACAGAGCCTCCTGAATACAACCAGTAAGCATCTACTTTAATTTAGATCCTCCTAATAATTTCTCTTTCCTCTTATTTAGATTTCCTCCATCCTGTTGAATTAAATATTATAGTTCAACTTTAGGTCTAGACTTTTCTTCCAATGCTTCCCTTCCATGGATTGTAATCTTAGCAAACTGAATCTTTATTAATCACAAACTATAATTCACAGCAGGTTATTACAAGGATAATATGGAAAGTAATTTCCTCTGGGCCTTTTTTTTTTTTCATGACTAATATCTCCAGTGTGATATAAACTACAGGATTTTGATGAGTTTCCTATTGTAAAATATTGTAATCAGTGAAATATAGTTGATGGTTTCTGGGAAATTGTCTATTTCCCATTACATGCAAAGCAACCTATTTACATCCTTCTGTGGAATTTTATTGTGCTATTACTAACAATCAAAACAAATGTTTACATTAACATTAATAGTTTGGAAGATAGTTACTGCAATGTATAGCAATTTTTCTAGCTAAATTGCTTTTTTTCAACTACCTTAAAAAAAATCTGTGCCTCGGAGGAAAATTTGCTCCTGGCAAATGAGCTTTGGAATCAGAAGCTGTTTTTCTGCTAGTTTTTTTCAGAGTTAATGATTTTTTTTTTTAGTCTTTTAATAAATTGTTTCTTTTTATTTAATTTTTCTTATCAAGAAAACTATCTGAGGAAAATTTCTGATAAATTTTTTGCTTTTGCAAGAGAAATGTACACATGCCCAAGCAGACACAAACAGAGGGACTGATAGAAATTTAACAGAAAATATTTGTCTTTCTCTAGGATCCAGAATTGAGAGTTCCTTGGACTGCGAGGAGATCCAAACAGTCAATCTCAAATGAAATCAGTTCTGAATATTCATTGGAAGGACTGATGCTGACACTAAAACTCCAATACTTTGGTTACTTGATGCGAAGAACTGACTCATTTGAAAAGACCCTGATTCTGGGAAAGATTGAACGCAGTAGGAGAAGGGGATGATAGAGGATGCGATGGTTGGATGGCATCACTGACTCAATGGACATGAGTTTGAGTAGGCTCTGTGAGTTGGTCATGGACAGGGAAGCCTGGAGTGCTGCAGTCCATGGGGTCGCAAAGAGTCAGACACAACTGAGCGACTGAACTGAACTAAGGATCCAGAAATATCTGGGCACATCTGATGTGTAGTTGGGATTTCCTACAGTTTTTAGTTAACTGTAGTGATTTTCCTGGATAGATAAGTACCTGTGTACTGAGTGTGTTCACCTGGACATTTGGTCACTGAAGGCTGATAAGAGCAGTGTGGTATCTGTGGCTTTGAGAATTCATACCCAAAACCTATGAAGAGTGCAATTACCTTGCAACCTGAAGGACTTATTTTTATGGTGTCTTTTCTGGGAGATAATGAATATCTTTTTGTATATCCACTACATAGTCAAGTAACTGGAACATAGCACGTGTTCAATAAGCATTTGTTTTATTAGTAAAGTGTTGAGTTAATTAAATTACTTGAGTATGTGTGGTGACTGCCTTCATACTTTTAATGTTTCAGATGCTGGCTCAGTGTGACTGGAATATGGTACAAGGAAATGAACAGTTTCTGAGTGCAATAGTAAGTAGTAATTTGTAGTCTTCAAATGTTACCCAAGGAAGAACAGTATGAACCACTGTAGCATAAGTACTGACTTACTGTCTATTGTTCTAGTCTAGAAGAGCTTGCCTGGAGTCAACAGAGTTGAACTCATATGTTCTAACCCTTCTCTCAAGAGGGCTCCATGTGTATTAACATCTGTATATTGTGAAATACTAATACATAGTCTTCTAGAACTTCTATCTATATTCTAAGGTACTCTCTCCTCATTGGAAATTCAAAAGCAGATGGAGTGTAACCTAATGTAAGATGTAGCCTAATGTGGCTTGAAGTGTGATCTAGCAAGTTCATAGTTGTGTGGCTTCCAGGGCAATTAAAATAGTTTGATGCTCAAGGTCTAAAAAAGAGAATAACAATCAAGGTAGTAGTGAGGCTTTAGGATAGATGCAAGGGTGATCTTAAGGGCCAATAAAATCTACTCAATATTTCTCACAGATGTATAATATAAATGGTAGTATAATGTATATATAATGTAAATGGTAGTATATTTATTTGTTGTAAGTCAGGCTGTAGGCTAGGAATCAGGGTCATCTATCTAACTGGCTTTTCATTCTCTGAGACAAGACTGTTTTTTCTAAATGATTAAAGCAGTACTATTGTTCAGTTGGACTTCCCTTGTAGCTCAGTTGTTAAGAATTGGCCTGCAATACAGAAGACATAGGTTCAATTCCTGGGTCTCGAAGATCCCCTGGAGAAGAAAATGGCAACCCACTCCAATATTCTTGCCTGGAGAGTCCCATGGACAGAGGAGCCTGGTTGGCTACAAACTATAGGGTCACAAGAGTAAGACACAGCTTAGCGACTGAACGACCACCACCAATGTTCAGTTCAAAGAGGTCTTACTATGGAATAGACTCCCTGTTGTGCCATGATGCTGAATGTGTTCAAATAATTGACAGCAATTTCTTCTAACACTTGCCTTTTCCCACTTTAAATGAAGATCCCTTTACAGAAAAGTAAATGATTACTATAGATGGAGAGAAACTGATTTTATTGCTACAGTTCATTAATTGGGAGGATTCAATTCAAACCATACCCTGACTTCTTGTAAATAAAAATGATATAAGCAGCAAATCTTTAGCAAGAGCCTTGATGTGGTTCCAGCAACAATTTTGTTTCAGACAGGTCAAAATGGTGAGAATTTCTTTCCTTCTATATTTTGCTCTTAGAATAAATTTATATTTTTATTGAAAGAGTAGAAATGTTTAGATTAGAAGCAAATAATAGAATAAATTATGAGATCTGAAGTACATCAAATATGAAAAATATCAGTTAATTGTTATAATAAACATGAAAATTAGCAATAATTTATTACAATGGTCAATAAAACTGCCAAAAATAAATATATTAGCAGCAGTAAATAACAATTATTATAGGAGATCAGATGCAACTAATCACATTAAATGCCCTAATTTAGGTATATTTGAAAGAAGTCATTAATTGTAGGGTTTGTGGATTGAAAAGAGGACTCAGGTAATGGGACAAAGAGAGTATGTGATATCTGAGGCTCAGGAAGTGTCCTTCACTAGACAGAAATTATAGGGAAGGCATTTCAGGCTGAATATTTGATGGACTTAAAAGAAAAAAAAAATCAGGTGTTATCCTGTGTTGGCTGGATTTAAAAGGCTTAAATAGCCCAGTTCCTTTTAACTTGTCAGTACCACGACACACACTGGCATCCCCTCAGCAATGCTTATTTGCAGAGCTGCCTTAGCACAGCCTGAAGTGCTTTGATACAGCAGAAATGAGTCTGCCCAGAGATGTTTACTGAGCCATCACTAGGCCATGGAATGTTTCCTAGTTGTGTTTAAATGCTGCCAGGAAAACCAGTTTTAGGATACAGTCCAACATTCTCTATAAACCCTGTTTTCTCACCCTTGCTTTGTTTGCTTTGGTAAGCATGAGAACGTGAACTGCTATTCAGTTATTTGAACATTTTCTCATTGATAGACGTATGGTTTGTAGAATCTGGAAGCTTTATAGAGGAAAGATATTTTATCTATAATTTTAAGCCACTACTAATTTGAGGTCCTTCTCCTATGAATTTGACCTTAGCTTCCCCAGGCTTTAATACTTGTGAGTTTAAAAAATGTCACAATAATAGGAATAATCTAAATTCCAGCATCTTCTTCCCACATATCTTTTCATAGTACTCTACACACTTCCCCTTGAGATGCAAACTAAAATCACAATGAGATATGAAACACATCTATTAGGATAGCATCATCATCACCTCCAGCAAGGTCTATTGGAAAGTTCCTCATACATTATAGCAAATAAACATCTTTTAGTTACATGACACTATATTATTTTGCAGACATGTATATTCTTGCTACTGAAAATTATATGACTAACATAATCACTACTATTTCTCCTGGAGTTTGGGGTATAATTTGCAGCCTATTAAAAGTACCCTTTTAATGACACAATTCTGAGTGTTGGCAAACGTTTACAGCTGTAACCACTGCCACAATCCAAATGGAGAATACTTTTGTTACTCCAAAGAGATGCTTAATGCTCCTTTTTAGTTAACCCTCTGCCTCTGCCCTCAGTTCTTGACAATCATTGCTCTTTTTTAATATTGCCTTTTTCCTCAGAACATCATATAAATAGAATTATAGAGCATAAATTTTCATATCTTTGTCTTCTTTAATTTAGCATAATGCTTTTGAGATATACCCAGTTTGTCGATTATTCAATTTCATCCATTCATTCATTTACTTTTTTTTTTCTGAGTTATCTTCCATTTAGGAATGTGCCATATATGTTTACCCATCCACAAGTTGATGGAAACTTGTTTTTTTTCTAACACAAGTCTTTTTGTAAATATATATTTTCACTATTCATAAGAAAACAGGTAGCAGTAGAATTGCTGTGTTATATGGTATATATAGTCCATGGGGTCGCAAAGAGTCAGACACAACTGAGCAACTAAGAATAACACATGGTATCTTAATAAGAAACTGTCCAACTATTTTCCAACTTTGTAGTAGAGCAAAGTAGCAGTTCTAGGTTTTCCTCATCTTCTCCAGTACGGCATTGTTAGCTAGAGTTTTCTTGTGCCTTGTTTAGTTTTTGTTTGCTTTTGTTTAGTTTTGCCATTCTAATAGATATGTTTGATATTTAATAGTGACTTTAATTCATATTTCATTAATAATTGTTTTGAGCATATTTCCTGTTGCTATTTGTTTCTATTTTCTGATGAAATGCCTGACACATATTTTTCACATAATTATGTATTTGTATATATTTGTGTGGATGTGTTAGTATATATTATTATATTAAGGCATATGTTTTATATACATTAAATCGTTTACCAGGTAGGCATTTTAAAAATACATCAGTTTCTTTTTCTCTTTCTTAACTTTCTTAACAGTATTATTTGAAGAATAGATTTCATAAACTTAAATGAATATCAGTCTATCAGAATTTATGACTTTTCAATGGTCTGTGATTTTTTTTGTGTGTTTGAATCAAAGTCACAGAAATTTGTTCTGTATTTTCTTGTAAAAGTTATAGGTTTTACAGAATATGGTGCTGTTCATATATATAGTGAAGACTATTTATAAGGATGATCAAAACAAAAATAACTTTATCAATAAAACAGAGAGGAAAAAATATTTCCCTGTAGTCTCAATGTTAATCAAGGCAAAATCCTAAACCTCTTTAACTTTGGCCATGTTTTCTCTGCTGAATCACATTGTCTCCCAGGTAATGATAATGTAGTAGTAAAGCATATCAACAACTGTCAGTAGTAAATCTCATCTCTTATAGTTATATTTGAGGAGAATTTCATTTCATAAATAAAAATAAAAATTGATATTAATGAGATCAGACAGCACCTAAAGAAATTCCAATAAATTCAGTGACTTTTAAAAAAATCTTCTCAAGGTTTTGGTTGCTTAATATCTACATTGAACTCAAAAAATAACTGGATGCTTAACATAAGCTTATAAATAGAATCTGAACAAAAATATCAGACTTTAAAAAATATTTACATTATTTTTAGATTACATTATTTAATTTCTATAATGTATACTTATAAACACAAATTTTTATTTTCTTTATCTTTGAAAAACTTGTAAAGGACAGAGATGGTAATTATTCACCTAGCCCTAAAATACTTCTTTTCCTACAGTTTTAAAATCAAGCAAAGATTTCATATTAGTAAATTGAAAATCATGACACAGTTACAACATATCGATTAACTAATGGCTTGAAATAAAAATAATGGTAACATATGGAAAAGTTTTTTTTTTTAATATCATGGCTGGGGTTTTGGAATAAGCATCATAATCATTTTTATTGTCTTAAATTTAGTTTATCTATATATAGTTAAAGGTGTTTCATAAAAGTTTGTCTTCACAGATTTGTCATATTTTATTGAAACTGCCTTGAGTTTCTCTTTTAGTAAAATGCATGATTGCAACATATCTGTGTTATATCATCAAAGGAAAGCATCCACCTGAAATAACTCACTGATATGTACTTAAGAGTAAAATAATGACAAATGAGTACAAATTTTTCTGAAACAAAGTTTTCTGTCTTTGTGCTGTTACTGAGCATTCCACATGTTTACATTCAGTCTCCCTAACTAGTAAGATAGCCTTGGCCTG
Source organism: Cervus canadensis (assembly GCF_019320065.1). Classification (NCBI taxonomy): domain Eukaryota; kingdom Metazoa; phylum Chordata; class Mammalia; order Artiodactyla; family Cervidae; genus Cervus; species Cervus canadensis. The sequence goes on from NC_057393.1 coordinate 43,905,960, forward strand.
ACCCAATTATGGTACTGAGCTGGCAATGTTTACTACATTTTAGATGTAAAGAAGTTGCAAATATAAGAAAAAAGTAATGAAAACCAATCCAACCTAAGCCAAATCAAAAAGAATTTTATTGTTTTTTTTATTATTTGTTTTTATTAGTTGGAGGCTAATTACTTTACAATATTGTAGTGGTTTTTGCCATACATTGACATGAATCAGCCATGGATTTACATGTGTTCCCCATCCCGATCCCCCCTCCCACCTCCCTCTCCATCCCATCCCTCTGGGTCTTCCCAGTGCACCAGCCCTGAGCACTTGTCTCGTGCATCCAACCTGGGCTGGTGATCTGTTTCACCCTTGATAGTATCCTTGTTTCAATGCTATTCTCTCAGGATATCCTACACTCGCCTTCTCCCACAGAGTCCCAAAGTCTGTTCTGTGCATCTGTGTCTCTTTTTCTGTTTCACATATAGGGTTATCGTATATGCAAATCAAAAAGAATTTTAAAAATTAAACAAGAAGAAGGGACTTCCTTGGTGGCTCAATTGTTTCCTGATCTGGGAAGACCCCACATGCTGCCGAGCAGCAAATCCCTGCATCACAACTATTGACCTGTGTTCTAGAGCCCAAGAGGGGCAACTGTTGAGCCCACGTGCCACGGCTTCTGAAGCCCGCACCCTAGAGCCTAGGCACCCTAGAGCCTATGCAGCCTAGAGCCTAGGCACCCTAGAGCCTAGGCACCCTAGAGCCTAGGCAGCCTAGAGCCTACGCTCCATTGAGCAGAGAAGCCACTGCAGTGAAAAGCCCGGGCACCGCAGCTAGAGTAAAACCCATGCAGCAACAAAGACCCAGCACAGCCATAAATTAATTAAATTTTTTTAAAAAAAGAAAATAAAGAAAGGAGCAAGACTCTGGCTCAACAGTTTCTCATTTAAAAATTGATAGTGTTATTAAAATATGAAACTATAAAAACAAAGTTTTAAAAAACAAAGGGTTCCTATAATGATATATTATATTGGCCATTTTTATTGTAAACAATCTTAGATATGGCAATAAAGAATAGCAAAGATATGATGAAGCTAAATTTACTAGATTTATGATGGACTTCTTTATGCTTTTAAAGCAATAATTTAATATCAAAAGCTTTTAGTAATTATCTCCTCTAATCTCAAATCTTTTCACTTGATAAAAGGCATTTCTGAGTTTCTAATTACTTCCAATGTCCTAGGCTTTCTGCATCCAAGTAAATGAAAAAGACTTCAAGAAAGACCAGACCCAGCTGAATGGTTGCTGTTAAGAGACACAAAATAAAAATATCAAGAAAAATAGGCATAGATATCATTACAAATTACTGTAAATTTTGTGAAATAAATGGACCACATTTCTACTTTAGTTGTTAATCATGGGGAAGCAGTTAGAAAAAGCTTTTGGGGGAAAGGTGATACCTAATCTGTTACCTGAAAGATAAGGACACATTAGTGTGAAGAGTTTAGGAAGAGCAATCCTGATAGAGGAAATGAATATAAGGTCTTTAAGCAGGGGTCAGCATAATATTTTAGAAGAACTGAGAAAAGATAAAGTGGCTGGCACAGACAGGTGAGTAGAGAGGATGCCCATGTTTAGGATAGAGATAAAAACAGGGTGAAAACACACAGTGCTCTGTTTAGCCTGGCTTATTGTTGTTACTAGTGCAGCTGCAAGTTTTTTAAAGTATTTGTGCTATGCCTGACACAACCAGAATTATGCCACTCTACTGGAGAATGGATTGTAGGTGGAAGTCTAAAAAGAAAATTTCATTTATTTGCATATGCAATTAATATAGATATATATTACACATATGTAGTGTGTCTATAGGATATGTATTCCCTGGAGGAGGGCATGGCAACCCGCTCCAGTATTCTTCCCTGGAGAATCCCATGAACAGAGGAGCCTAGTGTGCTACAGTTCATAGGATTGTGAAGAGTCAGACACAACTGAGCAACTAGCACCCACATACACACATAGTATACATATTATATATATATATTGTTTTTATTATGCAGTTGTTAGTCATGTGCAACTCTTTGAGACCCCGTGGACTGTAGCCTGTCATCCTCCTTTGTCCATGGGATTTCCCAGACAAGAATACTAGAGTGGGCTGTAATTTCCTTTACCCAGGGATCGAAACCACGTCTCCTGCATTGGCAGGCAGATTCTTTACCACTGAGCCCCCAGGTCAGCTCATATATACATAAAGCATATATGAAGGGGATATGCTAATCCTCCATCAGATAAGTGATGATGCCTTGGGTGGCAGCAATTGAGACGAAGATAAAAGAATGGATTCATGAATTCATTGAATGTAGATTTGAATGTAGATTTCAGGTATTCAGATCAAAGTGGTTATAAGTGAAGTGTGAAAGTCGCTCAGTCTGTGTCCGACTCTTTGTGACCCCATGGACTATGCAGTCCATGGAATTCTCCAGGCCAGAATACTGGAGTGGGTGGCCTTTCCCTTCTCTAGGGCATCTTCCCAACTCAGGAATCGAACTCCAGTCTCCCGCATTGCAGGCAGATTCTTTACCAGCTGAGCTACAAGGGAAACCCAAGAATACTGGAGAGGGTAGCCTATCCCTTCTCCAGCAGATCTTCTCAACCCAGGAATCGAACCCAGGTCTGCCTCACTGCAGGTGGATTCTTTACCAGCTGAGCCACACGAGAAGCCCAAAGTGATTATAATAGCAAATTAAATATTTTTATCACTAGATTCCCAATAAATTTGAATTTCATCAACTTCTGGTTTTGTGCAAAAATACAAAATTAAATAAAATATGAAAAATTCTATTAAATTTTAGCAATGAGTTCAGGCATAAGAAGTCAATGATGGACCTACACATCCTAGAAAGCTAAGATAAAAGGATGTAATGTAGAACCATGCCTTTATGTTGTTGGGCAACAATTAGATTCAAATGTTCTGAAGATTCAACAAATTTCAGTTCTTTTCATGGTAGATATAACTATTTTTAAAATAAATTCAACTTCATCCTTGAACCTCTTTTGTTGTTTCTCATTCCCTTCCAGTCTGCTACTTCTTTGTATTTTTAATAACTAACTCAGGAATATTTTCTATCTTCAATTGTCTAATAGACACTGTGTAATGTAACACTGTATTATTTGGAAAGAGCAATGCTTCATGCTGGCCTATTGAACCTAATATTTTTTGAAAGGCACAGAGAAAAATGAAAGAACTGATGGCACGTTCAGCTAAAACACAATATTGGGTTCCCTTCAAACTCAGTTTGGGTTTCTTATCTACTCTTTTTTCCTAGTTTCATTTTCATTTCAATAGCAGACAGTGGGAAGGGAGATAATAGTAGGTTTAGTGTCTTTTTGGTTAAAAAAAAAAAAGGCATTAACCAGCTCTACATCAAGTTAAGGCTTTTTTTTTTTTTTTTTTCTCTCTCTCTCTCTCATTAAGTTAAATACCAACTACTTTTTTATTAGCTCACTCTACACATGACATCTTCCCAGGGTTCTCTTTGGAACCCGAGGCAACCCAATTGGGGATATACTAAGAAATTACATCAATATGAGAAAATTGATGTACTTTCCACCGAAATCCCAATGCTAAAAGGAATTATCTTGCTCTTTTAATATGATCTGCATAAATGGTCTGCAAGATGCTTACTTTACTGCAAGCGGTACTGCTTTGAAATGAACACTGAAACGTGAAAGTCGCTCAGTCGTGTCAGACTCTTTGCGACCCGTGGACTAGTCCATGGAATTCTCCAGGCCAGAATACTGGAGTGGGTAGCCTTTCCCTTCTCCAGGGATCGAACGCCGGTCTCCCGCATTGCAGGTGGATTCTTTACCAGCTGAGCCACAAGGGAAGCCCAAGAATACTGAACTGGGTAGCCGATCCCTTCTCCAGCTGCTGCTGCTGCTGCTGCTAAATCGCTTTGGTCATGCTTGACTCTGTGCGACCCCATAGACGTCAGCCCACCAGGCTCCTCTGTTCCTGGGATTCTCCAGGCAAGAATACTGGAGTGGATTGCCGTTTCCTTCTCCAATGCATACATGCATGCTAAGTTGCTTCGGTCGTGTCTGACTCTGTGCGACCCCATGGACAGGAGCCCAGGAGGCTCCTCTGTCCACAGGATTCTCTAGGCAAGAATACTGGAGTGGGTTGCCATTTCCTTCTCCACCTTCTCCAGCAGATATTCCCCACCCAGGAATGGAATCAGGGTCTCCTGAATTGCAGGCAGATTCTTTACCAATTGAGCTGTGGGGGAAATGAACACTATATTAAGTTTAAAAAATGTATGCAAAAACATGGTATTATCATAAGCCATTTAGTCAAACTCCATTTCTAACAGTGGTGCTTAATTTGGCTGCTGAATGAAGTTGCCCTATTACCTTCTTTTCTTCTATAAATTAAAACATCAAATAAATATACAAAAGAAAAGAAAAAAATGCTTAGTCAACAGAAAATAATTATTTCTAAATGATAATGCTTTATGCATAGAAGAAAAAAAAATTCTGTTGGTGCAATATCAAAACAGTTTCATTGCTGTGAACTTACCATAGAGACTAAATACTTCTTGACTTTAACATTGTCAGAGATATGAACAGGTGAGTCACTTGTACTTCAGAAGACTTTGCTTATTAAATCTGAATGAAAAATAAAATTTGAAAAATATATTTTTTGTTAAAATGGACTTTTAGTTTATGGCTCATCTAGATCTAGTGTTTTCTGTTTTGGAAGATTATTACTTAATGATTCAAGTTATTTAATAGATATAGGTTTATTCAGATTATCTATATCTTTTAAAATGTCTTTGTACAGATGGTGTTTAAAGGAACTGGTTCATTTCATCAAGGCTGTCAAATTTCTGGGCAGAGTTGTGCAGAGTAGTACCTTATCATCCTTTTCATGTCTGTGGGTTCTGTAATGCTGTTCTCTCTTTCTTTCCCAGTATTAGTAGTTTGTATTCTCTCTCTCTTTTTTTAGTAGTTAGCCTGTCTTGAAACTAAGTTATTTTATGAATCTTTCCAATGAACTTGGTTTTGTATTTTTTGACTTTCTCTATTGATTTCCTGTTTTCAGTTTCACCCATTTCTGCCCTAATTCTTCTTACTTTTTTACTTCTGTTTGCTTTAGACTTAATTTGCTCTTGTTTTCTACTTTCCTATGATAGATTAGATTATATTATTGCCTTTAAATTTTTTTTCTTTTCTGGTATATTTGATCCACCCATTAATTTCCCTTTAAGCACTTCCAGCAGTGTGCTGGACGGGCTTTCCTGATAGCTCAGTTGGTAAAGAATCCACCTGCAATGCAGGAGACCTGGGTTGGATTCCTGGAAGATCCACTGGAGAAGAGATAGGCTACTCACTCCAGTATTCCTGGGCTTCCTCTGTGGCTCAGCAGGTAAAGAATCTGCCCACAATGTGGGAGATCTGGGTTCGATGCATGGATTGGAAAGATCCGCTGGAGAAGGGAAAGGCTATCCACTCCAGTATTCTGGCCTGGAGAATTTCATGGACTGTATAGTCTATGGGATCACAAAGAGTCGGACACAACTGAGCAGTGTACTGGACCTGTCAACATTTTTGTATAAAGATCAAGGATACAATTACTGGATCCCATGGTAAAAAGGGAATTGACTTTTAAGAAACAGTCAAGCTTTCTTCTGGAGTAGCTGTACCATTTTGCTTCCCCCACAGCAATGAATGGGACTTCTTATTTTCGCCATCCTCACTAGAATTTGGTGTTGTGTTTTAAATTTTACCTTCACTAGTTGATATCTAGTGGTGTCTCATTGTTGTTTACATTTATAATTACCTAAACCATAACTTTGAGCAACTTATCACATGCTTATTTGCATCTGATGAGGATTATATTCAGAACTTTTACTTGTTTTTTTTAATTGCATGTTTTTCCCCCCTTCTTTTCCTCCTCCCTCTATTGCTTCTTCTTCCTTAAGTAATATTAATAATATTAATATGGGAAGAAGATTGGCATTTAGGTATTCTTTACGTAATGTTAGTTAATAACACTATCATTCAAACGTAGATTCAAAAACTTGTTAAACTTATTCTCCAGTGCAAAAATTAAAGAAAAAAATTTGGTGATCAGTGGTTTTTTGATTGTTCAGTTCAAGGGGCAAGATGTTACTTTGCACAAGACTTTTGGGAGGTTATCTTTCCTTTTTCATTTTCATCCATTTTTTTCCCCTCAGTTTTCAATATTTTCTTGGTCAAGATGAAAGAAGTAAAACAGTTAGACATGTTTAGGCTTAAGAGCAAATCTGAGCTCTGATGCCTGACTCTCAGCAGACTAAGCTGGAGTTCTCCTAACTGGGCTGATTGTGACGGTGCTGACAGAGGAGAGGTGTCCTTGTGACGTACAGTGGTGGGGAGGCAGAGATTCTAGTGTAGCCACGATGGCTATCCAGGAAAACGGAAGTTTCACAAAGACCACAGTGGACAATTCAGGGAGGCTAACTTCTACTTCTGTTTAAGAAGCAAGGTAATAGTTCTGGTATATTACTGAAGAAACTTTTGGTATTAGTTTTGTTTGTGATAAATGTGATCCAAACCCCTAATCTGATTTCCTACAAACATCTTGGGGGTAGTGATTCTTGTGTCCTCCTTTCATACATAGAATTGCTTAAGGTTTCTCTAGATACCAATTACTTTTCCCCTGCCCCGGTCACTTGAATAGAAAAACAGTCTCAGACCAAGTTATTTTAATACATGCTGCAATGATGTAATTAAGGTATATGATAAAGCGGATATACCTATGAACAGTGGACCAAGATCTAAATCGGTTCTAATGTTTAAACTGTAGAAATGCTTGTACCTCAATAGGTAGGAGCTCTTTGATGTTCTAGATCCCAAACAATCACAAATACTAAGACTCCTGATATAAATGTCTCATTTTATCAATTTGTCAAGATCAATACAGCTCGAAAGAGGTGGTAAAAAGAACGTAGAGTAAACTAAAAGAAAGCAGAAGTAAGTAATTCATAAACGCATATTAATGGTAATGAAAGGGGGAAAAAAACAGTAGATATATCATGTAATCCAAGAGTTAGTTCTTAGGAAAAAATACAAATGAATACTGCACTTGTTATTGTATTTTCTGTATTTTATGATACAGAAGAATCTTTAAATCATAACGGACCAATTTGTCCAACTCTTTATCTTGAACACATTTGAAAACCTAGATGAAAGAAACATTTTTCCTAGAAAAAAATAAAGCTTTCCAAAATTGAATTTTGTAGAGAAATAATTATAAACAGATTAATTATGAAAAAATAATTAGAGAAAATTGTTGAATACCAAATAATTCTTCACCAAGGAAGAACCAGGCTAAAATTGCTTTTCATTCTTTTAAAGATCAGATAATGCCTGTATGACTTAAATACTCCAAACATTAAGTGACAGTTTCCATTTTAAAAGATTGATGTTGGTCTTGAACACTGTTGCAGTTTACATCAAAATATAAAACTACTGCCAAATTTCACTTATGCATATTGATGTAAAATAACAAAATTATATTAGCAATCAAAAACCAAACCAACAGCACATTAAAAAAAATACCAAGCCATGAAAAAGCAGAATTTATTTTATGACTAAAAAGGTGGTTCAATGTTAGATAATGTATTCACATTATTCACTTAAGAATAGAACTAAAGAGAAAAATCATGTAATTATCTCCTTAGATGCCAAAAGGAATTTGCATGGAATTCAACACTCATTCATATAAATGTACTCAGTGAAATTGAAACTGACAAATGCATTTGCAGCATGATTTATTTTCCTCAGTCAAAATATTTAAAAATATGAGGGACAAGACAAGAATCACCATTCTCTCCACTATTACTTAACTTTTTTTTTTTTTCATTTTATTTCTCATTTGACTTCTTTAAGCCTCCACCTTCTAATCTGTAAAGTGAAGGCACTGACCTATGACCTAAATAGGATCCTGAGTAGTTAATATTCTATATCTTTTTTTTTTTTTTAATTAGTTGGAGGCTAATTACTTCACAACATTTCAGTGGGTTTTGTCATACATTGATATGAATCAGCCATAGATTTACACGTATTCCCCATCCCGATCCCCCCTCCCACCTCCCTCTCCACCCGATTCCTCTGGGTCTTCCCAGTGCACCAGGCCCGAGCACTTGTCTCATGCATCCCACCTGGGCTGGTGATCTGTTTCACCATAGATAATATACATGCTGTTCTTTTGAAACATCCCACCCTCACCTTCTCCCACAGAGTTCAAAAGTCTGTTCTGTATTTCTGTGTCTCTTTTTCTGTTTTGCATATAGGGTTATCGTTACCATTACTTAACTTTATGTTGGATCTTAATTAACTAATTCAATTAGAGAAGTAAAAGCAATTAGAGTTGTAAGAAATGGAAAAGAAGTATATATTTTGTAGATCATTTAATTTTTTATTTAGAAAAACAAAAAAAATCTATGGAAACCCTTTTGCACTCAATAATATAATTTAATGATGTAGAATGTTATGAAACCACTCGATGCATAGAAACAGAAACTAGTAAGGATGAAGAAAGCTGTAGGACTAATGTAAAACATAACACTCCTCTACCATTATTTAGAAAATATAAACAACAGCACATGTTCTGTTCAGTTCAGTTCAGTCCAGCCACTCAGCTGTGTCCAACTCTATGCGACCCCATGAACCGCAGCACTCCAGGTCTCCCTGTCCATCACCACCTCCCGGATCCACCCAAACATGTCCATTGAGTCGGTGATGCCATCCAACTATCTCATCCTCTGTCGTCCCCTTCTCCTCCTGCCTTCAATCTTTCCCAGCATCAGGGTCTTTTCAAATGAGTCAACTCTTTTCATCAGGTGGCCAAAGTATTGGAGTTTCAGGTTCAGCATCAGTCCTTCCAATGAACATTCAGGACTGATCTCCTTTAGGATGGACTGGTTGGATCTCCTTGCAGTCCAAGGGACTCTCAAGAGTCTTCTCCAACATCAGCGTTCAAAAGCATCAATTCTTTGGCACTCAGCTTTCTTTATAGTCCAACTCTCACATCCATACATGACTACTGGAAAAACTATATCCTTAACTAGATGGACCTTTATTGTCAAAGTAATGTCTCTGCTTTTAAATATGTTGTCTAGGTAGGTCATAACTTTCCTTCCAAGGAGTAAGCGTCTTTTAATTTTATGGGTGCATTCACCATCTGCAGTGGTTTTGGAGCCACAAAAAATAAAGTCAGCCACTGTTTCCCCATCTATTTGCCATGAAGTGATGGGACTGGATGCCATGATCTTAGTTTTCTGAATGTTGAGCTTTAAGTCAAGTTTTTCACTCTCCTCTTTCACTTTCATCAAGAGTCTCTTTAGTTCTTCTTCACTTTACAAACCAGAAAAAACAAATTAGCATAATATTTTCTAGACAAGAAAAATGATAAAACTATTATGAAGCACATGAAAGTAGATTTAAACAGTGGAAGCCCATATTATGACTTTTGGCTAGGAACATTCACATCTTTTTTTCCCAAAAATTATTTGTAAATTTAATACAATCACAAAATAATCCCCAAATAACTCTTTTTTCAAGAATTAGATCTGAGAACTAATATGCTAATTTAGAATAAAAACACAAACAACAATTATACTGGAATATAGTGGAAAAATAAGGCTAACAGTATCATTAATTAAAAAAAATACTCAAAATTTTATAATTAAATCCAGATTTTGCTGCTTGGAGATATATCAATTGTAATAAAATTTACAAAAAAATGTGAAAAGCACATTTGGAAATTTAATGATAACAATGTATTTCAAGCCAGTGGGAAAAGATGAATTTTTAAATAAATGGCATAGGGATAACCAAATAGCCTTGAGCAAAAAGACAAAATTATTTTTGCTTCAATTTGGACTACTTCTTAGTCTCAGGACACTTAGTCCTCCTGCCTCTTTTTTGACTTCTCTCCTTTTTTTTCTCCATCAACTCAGCAGCCAGCACTGCCACATGATTCCAATTTTATTAAATCATTTGCCTAAGTACATTACTACTCTTGGTCAGTAACATTCCTATGTAAGAAAGTATACAGAAACAGACCTATTTTTTTCAGAAATTTTATGTTTCCATATCCTAAAATAAAGCAGTTTATTAACAACTAACTTGGAGCCTGAATGAAATGTCTGATTCTGGATTCTGTCATCATGGTCCATGCCTTCAGTATACATTACATTTAGTAAAACATACAGGGTTTTCTTTGGACTGTCTACCTTAAAAATAGTGAATGGTTGAGGAAGTGAGAATATTAGGGCTTGTAAAAGTATGCATATAATTACAGAGTTTCTAAAATTTTGGATATATTCTTCAACTGCTTAAAACCCTAGGGAGCATAAACTACTTTATTCTTTAACACAGCTTATCCATCTTTTGGATTATTAGTTTAAAGAAGCCTCTGCTTTCAAGGCTAGCATTTAACAATGTTAGCTTTCTTACTGTCTCTATCTTGGACTCAATTTGCTCAGCAGGCAGTTACCCATTTGGTTTTCATACCAGCTGGAGGCATCATTATATTGCATTGAATGAGACCTTAGCTATGTGCAAGAAAGTAATCTAACAGCATTCTTACTGAAATAAAGTTCAGAGAGGACTTTATAATTCCTCTCCTGAACTCAATATAACAAGCTTAACAGGTGATTCAAAAAGTACTTGCAGTGCATAAGCCCAGAGGATCTTGTTCAGCATGGTGAGATTTCATGAACAGAATATTCCCCCCTCATAAATTATAATGCTACAGCAACACTAAGTACTGTACTTTGTACTAGCTCTTTTTCTTTTTGTTGAAAAAAGTATGTCAAACATATACAAGCACATAAATATTTTAAGCCATTTTGTAAGGACTTAGTAATACTATAGAAATGAAAATATACTGACCTTTGAATACAATGCATATTTTTAAATAAAAGGAATTCAGAGCTTTAAAAACATCAACATTGAAACTAGGGGAAATTTAAAGTCATAAGATAACTATCAATTATAGATAAGAAATTACCTTTAAATAGCAGTGTATGATTCTGATGTTTATCTTTAAATGCTAGAATGTTATATTACTAAATACTCTGTAGAAATTGACTAATACGTGATTCAGTATCAACATTCAAAAACTAATTTGTCATGTTGGAGAAGATTCTTCAGAGGCCCTTGGACTGCAAGGAGATCAAACCAGTTAATCCTAAGGAAATCAGTCCTGAATATTCATTGGAAAGACTGATGCTGGAGCTGAAGCTCCAATACTTTGGCCACCTGATAAGAACTCACTCATTGGGAAAGATCCTTATGCTGGGAAAGATTGAAGCCAGGAGGAGAAGGGTATGACAGCAGATGAGATGGTTGGATGGCATCACTGACTCGATTGACATGAAGTTGAGCAAGCTCCGGGAGTCAGTGATGAATAAGAAGGCCTGGCATGCTGCATGCAATCCATGAGGTGGCAGAGTCAGACATGATTGACTGAACTGAACTGATGTAAACTTTGTTTCATTTTAAGAAATTATAAGCCACATTGCAAAACTTATGTACAGTCTCATTGGTTGGTAAGTAAACTCTTGGCTTCAACATAGAGAGTCAGTGTTTGTTTGTTTGTTTGTTTTACTGCCATATGCATGTGTTGCGTCCCTTCAGTCATGTCCAGCTCTTTGCAACCCTATGGACTGTAGCCCTCCAGGCTCCTCTGCCCATGGGATTCTCCAGGCAAGAATATTGGAGTGGGCTACCATGCCCTCCTCCATCCCTGACCCAGGGATGAAACCCACATATTACCACCATATGTCAACTTTAATTTTTGTTCATTACTAAATACGTTTTCCTTCCGAAAGAACCATTTTCATCATTACTGCATTACTGTCCTGGAATCTCACTGTTAGATATTATTTCCTATAATTCCAGATGAAAAGTTTTGGCATTTTTCATTTTTTATAATTGTTTAGGCATCTTGATCTTGAACATGTTTCAGTACCTCTCTCTCAATATTTGATACAATTAGAGATTAAGAAGTATAGAGAAAATTGGAATGATTCTATCAACAACCTAATTGATATGCATAGGGATTAGCACCCAATAATAAAATATAAAATAAATACTAAAATGTAAAATAAAATGAAAAACAAAAACAATAAAAAGTTAGTCTTAAGTGCACATCAACCAAAATGTTTTTATACTTTATTCTAAATTTAAATTGGGCAAAAGTCTTGAATGGAAGAAGTTAAAAGACTTCACTTCTCTTAGCAAAAGAAAACATCAGGTGGTCTGTAAGAACACTAAAAGGTATTTGCCATAATTACTCACCTAGAGGTGCAAATTAAAGATACAAGGAAATGCTAATTCACACCTGTGAGAGTGAGTATAATTAAAAAGCTTGAAAACCTCAAATAATGATTAGGAGTCAATTTGCAACTCATAGCTTCCTGGTGAGAGTGTAAAATGGTAGCACCACTTTGGAAAATAGTTGGGAATTTATTATAAAGTTACACATGCACCTCCCTTGTGACCCAGTAATTCTACTCCTAGTTATTTGTCATTCAAAATTTTTTTTTCTTAATTTGTTTTTTTTTAATTGAAGGATAATTACTTTGCCATTCAGAATTGATTACATGGGTCTATACAAGAACTGTATAGAATATTTACAGCAGTTTTATTCATAACAGTCAAAAACTGAAATGAGGTATCAATAGAATTGATAAATAAATTTCACTATACTCATGCATTGAATATTGTTCAACAATAGTACTAGCACATGCAACATTAATAAATTTTAAAAACATGCTAAACAATTGAAAATAGATTTAAGGAATATTGCATAATTTCTGTATATGGAATCTATGTTGAAAGAAATGGAAATATTGTTTGCTTGGATGAAGCACATGGTTTGGCTGGGGAGAAATAAGAAAGAATTTTCTAGGTTGATGAAAATATTTTATCTTGAAAAGGATATGGGGTATGTGTAGGAAGAAAAAATGTTTTCATCTACTCATATCTCCACTCTACTTTTGTTGGGAACTCACCATGGTTGCAGACCCTGATTTTCAAGTCATTGTTGACCTTGAATAAAATTTTTTTTCCCCTGAAAAAAGTAAATGGCAGTCTATTTGTTTTCCCTTGTGACTCAGTCAGTAAAGAATATGCCTGCAATACAGGAGACTGCGGTTCAGTCCCTGAGTTGAGAAGAGCTCCTGGAGAAGGAAATAGCAACCCACTCCAGTACTCTTGCCTGGAAAATTCCATGGACTAAGTATCATGGCAGGCTACAGTCCACAGGTTCATAAGAGTAGGACAGAACTTAACGACTAATCCAACAACCACTATTTGCTTTAGGCCAATAATTTGAAAATTGTCAAGGAGCAAGTAATAAGTGTAAGATGATAAGGACTGGTCTCAATAACCAATACATCAAATATTTGGCTGTCATAGTTGGTAACAAAGACAAACATTTCTTTCATGGTAAGGTGCATATCTTTCCCATATTTTAAAAGTATTATGACTTATATGTTGCTTAGAATTTAATGTTCTTTAGGAATTTTCTCACAATAAAATTAATTTCAAAATATTAATTCAACCTCAGCCAGTAACTGTGTACTATTATATATTCCCAGCCTGTAAAATGGTTTCAATTCCAATATGACAAGTGAAATCCTACTGTACCTTTATTCTTTTTTTTTTTTTTCCACTTAAATACTTAATTAAAGCAGGTAGCACCATCTACTTGTGATTTGGAATGCTGGGTCAGAAATAAGAACTGTTGGCTTTTGAATAGCATGGGGCAATTTTCATTCTGGCACTTAGGGAATTAACCCATGTAATTCCCATTAATTTTAATGGGAGTAGTGTAGATAATCCATAGACCATTAATGCATCCTTTTGGAACTTTTCACAATAGATTAGCTCAATGTTACATAGCACAGATGTTTAATTGGAGATGGATGTAATATCAGAGCTGAATGCATTAAGACAAGACCAAAGAATAAAAAATCAATTACTTGCAAAGATAATAAGGTCTGGAAAATAAAATGGGTGCTAAATTTGGCACTGATTTGAAACCTATCACCAGCAGAGCCATGGTTAACTATCAAGTGAAACTAATCCACATATTATTTAGTCAGTTTGGGACTAGATATGTCTTTTTCTTTTTCTTTGTTTGTTAGCAGTGATTCAGAGAAACACTTTAAAAAATCTACTGTCAGTATTTTGGCACATGTGTGATTCAGCTTCCATAATAATTAATTTTCCCATCAGTAAATCTTATAGAGCCAAAAAAGCCCTCTCAGATCTCAATTTCAGATATTTGAACTCAAAACTTTCATCATTATTATGACAGCAAAATATTCCCAATATAATTCGGAGCGCTCTTCAGAAATACTGAATGGTTTGCTTTTTATGGTGTTCAGTGAAGTAACAGGGCCATTATCTTGTTACATTATTGAAATAAGGTTGAGAAACTAGAGTTGTCCAACATAGCTAGGTTATCTTTTGTTAGTCACCTTTATCCAACAATCTTCCTTTTTTTTCTAGTCAAAGGAGTTTTGCAGTTAGCAGCAAGATGTGTGATGATACAAACTACTTCAGATAGAAAATTTTAGTTAATCGTGATTTTGCAACATAGTAATAAGGTACATCATTGTGAATTTATTACTTCTGAATTTATTACATATACATCATACGATCAGTAATGAAAAAATTTCACTTTCAGAATTTAAATGTTAATTTGTTGTTTATGTTCTTCACTTGTCTGGATAGTTATAGTCTCATGATTTAATAACAAGTAAACAGTGGTGGCTGAGACGGTAAAGCGTCTGCCTACAATACGGGAGACCCGGGTTCAATTCCTGGGCTGGGAAGGTCTCCTGGAGAAGGAAATGGCAACCCACTCCAGTATTCTTGCCTGGAGAATCCCATGGATAGAGGAACCTGGTAGACTACAGTCCATGTGTCGCAAAGAGTCAGACATGACTGAGCGACTTCACTTTCACTAAACAGTCATAAGCTTAACCATTAAATATTTTTGATGTTATATAATGTACATTGCGAATGTAGGATTCTAATTTGTGGGGTAAAAATGCTAAACCAGTCATTCACTCAAATACCTGTTTTAGCACTTTGAAAAATTTTATGGCTATTCTCTATGTGGTTAAATAATGTGTGCAGTTACACATAATTTATTCTTAAATACTTATGTAATCATTATTCTTAAATACTTATGATTTATTGAAAGTCATGAAATATTAGTAAATTATCTATCCTATCTGAGACTTTCTATTTTATAATTGATAGGTAATAACAATATGTGTATTTTAAACATTATTATTATTATTTTATTATTAACTATTATATATATAATTATATATAACATATATAATTTATAATTGTATATACATGTTATATATAACTAACATTATAACATTATTATTATAATTTTCCATCTAGAATATAAGAATTTCATCATGGAGTATATGGCCTCCATAAAAAGGCAAATATTTGAACTGTTCAAATGTTTATATTAAGCACTTTAATTTTCTTATGTACTAAAAACCTAAATAAAGAAAATTTTAAGTTATTTTTATTTTTTTAAGTATATTTTAGCACTGCTAGTAATTCAAGTCACTTGTGAACTGGTTTTGCACTTCGCCTGTCTGATTTATTCCACTAAGTACAATAATATCTAGATTCATCTGTATTGTTGCAAATGTCAATATTTCATTCTTTTTTATGACTGAGCAATATTCCATTGTGTATAGATAGATAGATTCCACATCTTTTTAGTCCACTTATTTATTACTGGACACTTGGGTTGCTTTCATAGCTAGGCTATCATAAATAGAGCTGCTTTGAACACTGGGTGTGTGTATGTTTTTGAACTAGTGTTTTCATTTTTCCAGATATATACACAGGTGTGGAATTGCTGGATCAGATAGTAGTTCTTTCTTTCTTTCTTTTTTTTTTTTTAAGCCATTTTCCATAATGGCTTCACCCGTTTACATTCCCACCAAAAGTGTACAAAGATTCCCTTTACTCCGTATTCTTTGTTACTTTTAGGTTTTTTGATGACAGACATTTTTACAGATGTGAGGTGACATTTCATTGTGGTTTTGATTTGCATTTCTCTAATAATTAGTGATGTTGAGGATTTTTTCATGTGCCCATTAACCAAGTATATATCTTTTTTGGAGAAATGTCTATTCAGATCTTCTCCCCATTTTGATTTATTTTTTTAATATTGAGTATGTTTGTATACTTTTGTATTAACCCCTTGTCACTTCATTTGCAAATATTTTATCCCAATTCATATTGTAGGTTGTCTTTTTCTTTTGTTGATGATTTCCTTTGCTGTGCAAAGTCTTTTAAATTTAATTAGGTCCTTTTTCTTTAATTTTACTTTTCTTTTGCCTCAGAGATTGATTCAAGAAAATATTGCTGTGAGTTACATCAAAAAGTGTTATGTTCAACTTATAGGAGATTTATGATTTCAAGTATTACATTTAGGTCTTTAAAACACTTTATTTTGTGTGTGGTATGAGGGAAGGTTCTAATCTCTTCACTTTATAATCTTGATATATCTTGTTTTTTGTTATTCAGTTGCTAAGTTGCATTTGACTCCTTGTGATCCCATGAACAACAGCACTCCAGGCTCTCTGTCCTTCACGATCTCCCAGAATTTGCTCAGACACATGTCCACTGAGTCAGTGAAGCTACCCATCCATTTCATCCTCTGTCGCCCCCTTCTCCTCTTGGCCTCAATCTTTCCCAGCATCAGGACCTTTTCCAATGAGTCGCTCTTTACATCAGGCGGCCAAAGTATTGGAGCTTCAGCTTCAGTATCAATCCTTCCAATGAATATTCAGGATTGATTTCCTTTAGGATTGATTGGTTTGAACTCCTTGCTGCCCAAAGGATTCTCAAGGGTCTTCTCCCGCACCACAGTATGAAAGCATCAATTCTTTCTTATCATGCCACAATAGGAAACAATGCATCTACTCAGGGTGGCACAGCTTTCATGAACTAATGTCTGTTTATGTTTGATACCATCTTTCATCAAAATATTTATGTTCACTACAGTATTTCCAAATTTCCAATGCTAAATTTAATGGCATGTCTCTTTGAACTATGTGCAAACATTATTGTTTAGCATGCATCCTACAGATATTTTTAAGGAGAGGCAATACATATTGGATAGATGTTCATAGAATTACCTAGCCAAGTTCATTCCTCAAGTTGCTCATAAATTTTCGAGGAGGGAATATTGCTTATCCAGAGTAACTAAAATAATATAAAACTATTTCATGAAGTCTTAATAATTTTATATAGATTCGCAGAGGTAATGATTATTAAGTCATACTGGGAAGAATTATTATGATATTTTAAGCTGAAATTTTCTAATATTAACAAATTGCTGTCCTTTCACTTGTGTCTGTTCCAGAAAGAATCTTTATTAGTAGTGTCACTACTAAAGTGTCACTTTAAAGTGTTAATTTAGTAGTGTCATTAACAGCACATAATGATCTAAATGGAAACTGGGATGTTTGGAATGAAATCATTACCTCAGGACTACAGAACACATAAATTGCTAAAAACATTTTGATGGAAATTGCTGTTGAGCTGAACTGACTTAATGTATGTTTCCTTCTGTTTTATAGGTTTATTATTAATAATCATCTTAAAGTTTGTGATGTTTAATGCACTGAAATATTAGCCTGAGCAAATAATTGGAAAAGTCTTAATTTGCATTGACTATAAATCTCTTTGAAGAAATCTGAGAATAAAAGAAATGGCAACAAACAAGCAGAATTTCAATAGTCAGTTTAAAACACAGTATACATAAAACTACATTTATTTTCTCACCTTTGATGATGGATATTTTTGTAAATTTATTTTATCTATATCATGGTCAAACTGTGTATGATTTCAAGGATTTCCCACTATTATAAATGCTATTTTCCTTTTTAAAGTAGTTGGCATTATTAGCTATAATAATTATCCTTTTTGTTAACTGCTGCTGCTGCTGCTGCTAAGTCGATTCAGTCGTGTCCGACTCTGTGCGACCCCGTAGACAGAAGCCCACCAGGCTCCTCTGTCCCTGGGATTTTCCAGGCAAGAGTACTGGAGTGGGGTGCCATTGACTTCTCCGTTTGTTAACTAGGAAAGAAAAATTTCGAATAGAACAAGAAGGGAAAAACACTAAAATATCTATAAATTCTCCTCTCTTCTTCTCATTTTTGTCCATTAATGCAACATGGGCTAGAAGTAAAAGTAGCATCTTCAGTTCAGCTCAGTTACTCAGTCATGTCTGACTCTTTGCAACCCCATGGACTGCAGCACAACAGGCCTCCCAGTCTATCACCAGCTCCCAGAGTTTACTCAAACTCATGTCCATTGAGAAGGTGATGCCCTCCAACTATCTCATCCTCTGTCATCCTCTTCTCCTCCTGCCTTCAATCTTTCCCAGCATCAGGGTCTTTTCCAATGAGTCAGTTCTTTCCTTCAGGTGGCCAAAGTACTGGAGTTTCAGCTTCAGCATCAGTCCTTCCAGTGAATACTCAGAAGTGATTTCCTTTAGGATGGACTGGTTGGATCTCCTTGCAGTCCAAGGGACTCTCAAGAGTCTTCTCCAACATCACGGTTCAAAAGCATCAATTCTTTGGCACTCAGCTTTCTTTATAGTCCAACTCTCACATCCATACATGACTACTGGAAAAACCATAGCTTTGACTAAATGGACCTTTGTTGGCAAAATAATTTCTCTGCTTTTTAATATGCTGTCAAGTTTGGTCATAACTTTTCTTCTAAGGAGCAAGCATCTTTTAATTTTATGGCTGCAGTCAACATCTGCAGTGATTTTGGAGCCCCCAAAATAAAGTCTGTCACTGTTTCCATTGTTTCCCCATCTATTTTCTGTGAAGTGATGGGCCCAGAAGCCATAATCTTAGTTTTCTGAAAGTTGAGTTTTAAGCCAACTTTTTCACTCTCCTCTGTCACTTTCATTAAGAGGCTCTTTAGTTCTTCTTTGCTTTCTGGCATAAGGGTGGTGTCATCTTAATATGCTATTTTATTTATAAATATAGAGATAATAATCTGAGCTGAATTCATAAGTCATTTTATCCAGAAGCCTGACTTAGAGTTTAATTATTATGCAATAAATGATTGTGATTTAACATATAAAATATAAATTTTAGGTTTTCCAAATTTTTGAACTAATTTTTTTATCTACTTATGATGGCTGAGTTTTTGTTGCTGTTTAGTTGTGGCAAGTGGGGTATAACTTTAGGAACTGTGTCATTCCCTCCAGAGAATTTGCTCTAATATGGATATTTTACCATCAATATGGGTAATTTGTTATGCCTATATGTCACTAATACTTGGATTTCTGAAGCATTTTTAACTATAAACATAGATGATTTTCTGTCTCAGTTAACAATGCTCTTTAGTAAAAATATACATGACACTTCAAAATGTACCTCTTCAAAAACCAGTGGTGAAGAAATAACCATTATTGGGTTACCAATTGTCTTAGTCTGCTCAGGCTGCTATACAAAATACTGTAGATTGGCTAGCATTTATCTTCTCATATTTATGGAGACTGGAAGTCTGAGATCAGAGTTCTAGCATGGTTGGGTTCTGGTAAGACCCTCTTCCTGGCTTGCAGAGGAATGCCTTCTTGCTGTGGCTCACCCAACCATTTCTTAATGCAGTCACTTAGTGAAGGAGAGAGAGAACTCTATCTTTTCATGTGCTCATAAGGGCCCTAATCTGATCATGAGGACCCTACCCTTATGACCTAATCTAAACCTAACCACCTCCCAATATCATCAAATTGGGTGCTAGCCACAACATATAATTTTGGAGGGATACACATATTCACTCCACAATGTGTATTTTAAAGAAGTGAAAGTGCAAGTTGCTCAGTCGTGTCTGACTCTTTGTGACCCTGTGGACTATACAGTCCATGGAATTCTCCAGGCCAGAATTCTCTTCTCCAAGGGATCTTCCCAACCCAGAGTTCAAACCCAGGTCTCCTGCATTGCAGGCAGATTCTTTACCAGCTGAACCATAAAGGAAACCCAAGAGTACTGGAGTGGGTAGTCTATCCCTTCTTCAGTGGGTCTTCCTGACCAGGGATACCCACTGAAGAAGGGATAGCACAGAGTCGGACACGACTGAAGTGACTTAGCAGCAGTAGCATCCTGCATTGCAGGCAGATTCTTTATCAGTTGAGCTCTCAGGGAAGCCCATATTTTAAAGAGATGGCATATTTTGGAGTAATAATTAAATATATGTTCAAACATATTTATTCAGTTCAGGTCATTTGCTCAGTCGTGTTCGACCCTTTGAGACCCCATGGACTGCAGCATGCCAGGCTTCCCTGTCCATCACCAACTCCCGGAGCTTACTCAAATTCATGTCCATTGAGTTGGTGATGCCATCCAATCATCCCATCCTCTGCTGTCCCCTTCTCTTCCTGCCTTCAATCTTTCTGGAATTCTCCAGGCCAGGATACTGGAGTGGTTAGCCTTTCCCTTCTCCAGCAGATCTTCCCAACACAGGGATCGAACCCAGGTCTTCATTGCAGGAAGATTCTTTACCAGCTGAGCCAAAAGGGAAGTCCAATATACTTGTTAAATATCACCTATTATAGTAAGATGGATATGTATTTTAAATAGTTCTTCTACTCCTGGACATCACAGTCTAGTAAGGACAAAAGGAGTCAAAAAGCAAAAATGATAATATGAAACATGATAATGAAGACTTTAGAAAATAAAAAATACAATACCAAGGGTAAATCCTTAATGCTGATGCAAAGGTTATGGTAGGACCATGGAGAAAGTAATATGTGAGCTTAGCCTTTTTGTGTGTGTGTGTGTGTGTGAGAGCTTGGTCTTGAAAACAGTGAGAGAACATTCCAAGAAGAGAGCACTGCCAGTTTTTAAAGTTATAAAATATTGTGGAAATAGCTTGAAATGAAGAAGAGGAGATAAAAGGATGAAAAATTTATTTGGACATATTAGATTGAAATGCTTTCATGACACCTAAAAGGAATCATAAATAAAGCAGTCTTATATGAAAGTCTGTACCCAAGAGTAGAGTTCATGGCTGGTATACAAAACTGGCAGATATAAACAGTATTGAAAGTCACAGGAAGAAATTTTAAAGTAGGCATTTGAAAGCTTCATATTATAGGCTAGGTAAGTATCTGAGAATTTAAAGACCATACAGTGTCTTCCACAATTATTCAACTTCTCCTTTGTGGCATATAGCATGAAGAATATGACATAAATTAGTAGTGGGCATGACTGTCTTCCAGTAAAATTTTACTTATAATTTATAAATTTATAAAATTTTGATTTGATCAGAGGACCAAACGTGACTCACATGCCATAATTTGTTGATATCTGTTTTAAACACGAACTGTCTTAGTAAACTAGTGATCAACACTTATTATTTGTCACATGGACTATTATTCTAGTTTTCTAACTTATTTATTTTGACTTCAACTTTGTATCCTTACAATTATTCTAATTAGAAGCAAACTGCGGCTCTGGACCTGCTCTACACCTCCACGCATCTTGGAAGGTGTGAAGGAAAATTTTAAGATGGAGGAAAGCTGATTGTGTTTGTAGACAGAAGACAAAAATAAATGTAGAAGGAGATATTGTATATACATAAGGGAAAATGCATCTAATTGCTAGATTAAACTCTTGCATAGTAAGTATGTATAACAGCCAAGAATTTCTATATTACCAAACAAGAATCCAAATTAAATGAAATCAAGCCAAATTATATATATATATATATATATATATATGAAAATGGAAGAGTAATGCTAGTGAAAATTGATGAATGCCTACAAAAAAGGGAACTAAACTATAAATAGAAGAAAGATATGGTATACAAGAACTAGGATACTTTCATATTGTTTATATCCTACTAGTATGCATCAAAACAGCTGTGAAAGTGAAAGTGAAGTCACTCAGTCATGTCTGACTCTTTGTGACCCCATGGACTGTAGCCTACCAGGCTCCTCCATCCATGGGATTTTCCAGACAAGAATGCTGGAGTGGGTTGCAGTTTCCTTCTCCAGGAGGTCTTCCCAACCCAGTGATTGAACCTGGGTCTCCTGCATTGTAGGCAGACGCTTTACCATCTGAGCCACCAGGGAAGTCCATCAGAACAGCTAGCTCAGTAGCTGTTAAAATATTAAAATATTTTTGTATTCTTGGTAAAATTAAAAAAAAAAAAAAGATGACTGCCTCTCTCAGACTATCAAATTTCCTCTGTAACTGAAACCCCTCTACATTATCTATAGGAACCTCTTGACTCTGTATGACTCATCAATTCAAGGCTTCCTGTGAAACAGGGAGACTGTAGGCCCCAATTCTAGCCCTAAATAGTGTGCCATTATCACAAATTCATATTGTTTTGAAATTTTAGATGTTTGAATATCATTCCTGATTCCACCAAAGCAAGAAGCAATGATGCAAACTTTATAAAGTTGGCTTGACACAGGTTACCTGGGGACCATGACTCATAAATCAAAGGCCAAATATAGAGGTGAATTCATGAAATTAAACCCATTTAGATACAGACCAAAAGTGCTAGGATCATAGAGACTAAAACAAATCAGGTGAGAAGTAATGTAGAGTAAACCGTATGTAGAGATATAGACAATTTTAAGGTTATAGCATGGGATTAACAATTCTTTTCTGACTCATTTTGGATTATTGATCAAAGTGGCACCTGAGAAAAGGGAGGTGAGCTGGATCTATTGAATCTGCTGAGATCTACTGAGTGCTTTTTACATATAGAATGTCAAATAACCAATATGTTTTTCCCTTTTATATAAATTTAAGGGCCCCACAGGCAGATAGGATACTTTTATTACAATCACAAACAGACACTCCAGAAGGAAACAAAACCCCGGAATAAATCTTCATCTAGAAAACCTAGAAGAAGGTCCCCCTTCTCATCTGAACCTGCTGGCCAAGAACTTGTAAAACAGACTGTGGTTTAGATTTCAAACATTGCCTGCCACCTTGGTCATCACCCTCCTATGATCTTGTCTGAGTATTCCCATGCAGGATCTAACCTACACATTTGTACATAGTCACTATGATGAGTCCCCATTTTACTCATGACATTCAGAGTTTGACTGAGTTGATTATACTAACTGGTTATATTGACATGGAATAATCCAGTCTGTGTATATAGGTTTTATCTGAGCGACTGAGGAAGAGCCAGGCAGAATTCACAACCTCTACATATATAGAGTTTTGCAAAGCACACTAAATTATTCATCTTGTTTTCATTTATTTTGTGCTGTCCTTAGTTTCATTCTCAAGAAATATGTGAGAGTTTGAATCCACAGATTTTAGGCTTTGGGCAGAGAGGTTTCACAGTTATTTTAAAGTTAAAGACCTTTCATTGTATCATTTCTCCCCCACGGTAGTTCTGAGCTCTTATGGAGACTATTTTTCCCGTGTTCATATACACTGCTTTCATAAATCTCCTGGACCATAATCACACTTCATCTTGTTCATTCTGTCTGCCCTTTACTGTAAACTTCTTTCTTATAAAAGTTAACTAAATTTTCATATATATACACAATACAAGCAAAATGAATCATTTATGAGTTTAGATTGCTGAGATTATGGCTATCATAGGCAGTCATTGCAATCTTAAAATTATTAGGGAAAAAATGAATTTTATTCTTCAAATAGGCCCATGGACTGGCTTTGGCAATGTGTTCTTAGATCTCCAAGACCCTGTGAAGGTGCAATACATCACAAGGGAAATGACTCTCTGGTTTTCTATTCAATATATCACTGGTACAATGATCCTTTAATAATACATTGCCAAGTGTCACATATCAAGAGAACACTGTAGAGCAAAGAAGTCACTTTATTTATTTATTAGTAGTGTCACTGCAGAGTCACCACTTGATGCTCAGGGTCATGAGCTCAGATAGCAGATTCTATACCATTGTTATCATGATAAGCAATATCCTTAATGTCAAATTCAACATAATTAAGCTTTCCTTGAGGATCCCCAAAGAGTAATTGTGATTATTTTGATGGAGAAGTAAACATTGCTTTATGTTGCTAAGTGCTATGCAGAAATTTTAATATAATTATTATTTTAATAATTTATAGCTGTTTTTTAGAACCTATTCACACGTTTATGAATTGCTTATTTCTTAATCGTTTGGTTGATATGCTCATTTTTTTGACTGAAGATATTTTATATGTTGTTTAGGTGATATGTTCTTATTAAACTGCTACCTCTCTCTCACCTACCTAAAATAACACATATCTTTTCCCTGAAGTTTGAAAATGCAAAGCCTATACAGTAAAATGGTCCTTGGCAAAAGATTCATTTAACTGATTTATATTTTTTGCACAATAACTTTCCTCTATTTAGTTATTTCCATGATTTCTATATCACTGTTTCCAAAGGACCAGTTTTCACTCTATGTAATCCTATAGAAACCTGCGTTAGAGAGTCAAGAAGAAACTATTCTATTTCTATGTTCCACTGAGAAGATATTTTATGTTTTTGTTGCCTCCTCCTGAGACCAATATAGTTACTCCTGTTTCATCAAATGAGTGCTTGAAGAAGATATATAATCTTAAAAATATGATTTAAAGAAAAAAATCATTGAGGTAACTAATATGATTTTTGAAAAGAAAGAAACACTCATTGAGAACAGAATACTCTGTGATACTATGTCTACTCTGATATTAAATAATTCCTTTTTAAAATTATTACTGGAACTACTAAGAAAATTTTGTAAAATCAGAGGATAAAAGATTAACATATAGAAGTCGATTATTTTTTTGCTAGTGACAAAAGTTGAAAATTAAAACTAAAAATATGTTTCAAAATATCAAATATATTATAAATTAATTTACATATGAAAGATTTAACAAAATACATGTACCCTAGTAAACTAAAAAGCATAAGACCTCTCTGAGTGAAATTAAAGACCCAAATGCAAAGATATACTACATTCACAGATATGAAGACTCAAAGTTATTAAGATGTTAATTCTACCAAAATGATACATAAATCCATGTCAATCACAATCAAAATCCTAGAGTTCTATTATTGTAGAAATTGACAAGTAGAATCTAATATGTGTATAGAGCCCAAGGACCTAACCTAGGTAAAACAACTTTGAAAAGAAATAGCCAAGTGTAGTCTAATTTCAAGACTTTCAAAAAGCTACAGTAATCTAGGCAGTTAGTTTGGGCCTATGTTTAAAAACATATACCCTTGGAAAAGAGACAGGTCTTTTGTTCCTAAAACAAAATTTAGATTAGACATTCAATTACTATACTTTCCATTAACACTAACGTCTAATGGTATGTTAGTAGAAAACACAAGTTCAGTGTAATCAAAGGGCATATTTTTACAAGGCAATTGTTTCTTAATGGGGTTTTGGTGAATTCGAAGCTTGACTTTTTACCTAGCAGACAAAGATTTGAAGTTACTAATTTTATGTTGCATAGCGTATTTGCAAAAAATATAAAATATAATACTATTGAAGTCAAAGTAAAGAAAAATGATTAAAGATAGAATAAGACATGGTACAATTTTTTTTTATTTATGTCCAAAATCAGTGATTTATTTCCAATTAAAACATCATCCATGATGCCAAAATATTGTTGTTAATTAGAATTTTACATGCTTTGCTGGTTTTGTTATACCTTTGTTAATTTATTTTGGCCTTATAGTTGAATAAGCATTTAATTATTCATATAATATTAACATCAAAATAAATACAATTTAAGTCACTGTAAAGGAAACAATATAATTGTGTTTTGTTAAAATGACTTATTCATTATTCAAGTTTGAGGAAGCTGATTAAAAATAGGATGAAAATATATATGTAGATAAATAAAATATATTTATATGCAAACAATACAAATAACGGAGAAGTCAATGGCACCCCACTCCAGTTCTCTTGCCTGGAAAATCACATGGACGGAGGAGCCTGCAGTCCATGGGGTTGCTAAGAGTCAGATACGACTGAGCGACTTCACTTTCATTTTTCACTTTCATGCATTGGAGAAGGAAATGGCAACCCACTCCAGTGTTCTTGCCTAGAGAATCCCAGGGACGGGGGAGCCTGGTGGGCTGCTGTCTATGGGGTCTCACAGAGTCAGACACGACTGAAGTGACTTAGCAGCAGCAATACAAATATACATCTTTATATTTCTACAATGCATTTCTGTTGGCAAAATAGTACATTACATTATTTTTTCCTCATATTCTTTTGTGAGAAGCCACTTTTATGGCACTGTCCCCAAATATATATTATGACCTTGAGCAAGACCAATATGCCACACCCTATTATTTGGTAAAATGGAAATTATACATATTTCCATATGCACATTGATTTGTTATATCAGCAAAATAATTGAAAGTGACATACAGTCAAGAGCAGTACACCCGTGAACCACATCTATAGAAAATATGTTCATCTCACAAATTCAATAGGTTATTCAGATGGAAATATGCAAAAAAAAACTTACAGGGGCAAAAGCAATAGTCCATCTGCTTCCTGATGCTTTTATTTTTGAATAATCATTGCATTTTGGGTCATCCTAAAGAGGTGATGATTATTGTCAGGTTGCTAATAGAGAGCTCTTAAAAAAATTATTTATTTGTGTTTATTTATTTTGGATACATCTGATCTTAGAACTGGACATGGAACAATGGAACTGAACATTCCTGGTTTGAAAAGGACTGACACATTTCACTTTAAGAAAACACCAAATTTGTTTTTCCTAGCCATTTTGGGAAAGCACAGATCAATAAACAAATTTTAGAACTTAATATTTTCAAATATTGAAGAAATTTTGTTCAAAATATTGTGAAGAATTAATGTATTCCTAAAGTATTCCTTGTAAATAATATTTGAAACCATCTTTCAGTTTTCATCAATATGGATCCTATAACAATCTGGATAGAAACAAAATTTGCATTTTTAGTGAGTTTGGTTTTCCAAAATATAATTCCTTACTTCTTTGAACTATATAGTTGTTTTTTTTTCTTAATATTATACCATTCAGTTCAGTTCAGTCACTCAGTCATGACCGACTCTTTCGTAACCCCATGGTCTGCAGCACGCCAGGTTTCCCTGTCCTTTACCAACTCTCTGAACTTGCTCAAACTCATGTCCTTTGAGTCGATGATGCCATCCAACCATCCCATTCTCTGTCATCCCTTTCTCCTCCTTCCTTAAATAGTTCCAAGCATCAGCATCTTTTCCAGTGAGTCAGTTCTTCCCATCAAGTGGCGAAAGGATTGGAGCTTCAGCTAGCTTCAGCGTCAGTCCTTCCAGTGAATATTCAGAACTGATTTCCTTTAGGATGGACTGGTTGGAACTCCTTGCAGTCCAAGAGATTCTCAAGAGTCTTCTCCAACACCATAGTTCAAAAGCACCAATTATTTGGCTCTCAGCTTTCTTTATGGTCCAACTCTCACATCCACACATGACTACTGGAAAAACCATACCCTTGACTAGACAGACCTTTGTCAACAAAGTAATGGCTCTGCTTTTTAATATGCTATCTAGGCTAGTCATAGCTTTTCTTCCAAGGAGCAAGCGTCTTTTAATTTCATGACCACAGTCACTATCTACAGAGATTTTGGAGCCCATGAAAATAAAGTCTCTCACTATTTCCATTGTTTCCCCATCTATTCACCATGAAGTGATGGGACTGGATGCAATGATCTTTGTTTTTTGAATGTTGAGTTTTAAGCCAGCTGTTTCACTCTCCTCTTTCACTTTCATCAAGAGGCTCTTTAGTTCCTTTTTACTTTCTGTCATAAGGGTGGTGTCATCTATATCTGAGGTTTTTTTTTCTCTCCCAGCAATCTTGCTTCCAGCTTATGCTCCATCTGGACCAGCATTTTGCATGATGTACTCTGCATATAAGTTAAATATGCAGGGTGACAATATACAGACTCGACATACTCCTTTCCCAATATGGAACCAGTTCACTGTTCCATGTCTGGTTCTCACTGTTGCTACTTGACCTGCATACCATTCCATACATATTTTACTTCAGAACCTCTTTATCTCACTCCTTCTTCCTATTTTCTCTCCTTTTCTCTCCATATCTCTAGCTCTAGTAAAAAAATATGCTTAATAGGCAACATAGATTATATAAGGCCACAAGAGTCATTTATTTTGGTGCTACTCTGATTTATGAGAAAACAGTTACACAGATCCTTTTCAGTATAAGTCAAAAGAATTCTGGGTATTCATTTTCAAATACAATTCCTACTGAGATCTACCTTCTTACTGTTGTTCTCAGCAATTCTCACCTGAGCAGTGTCACCACAATAATTAGATATGTTTACAACAGCTCAATTCAGGCAAAGTTTTTCTGTTTAAGCTTCTTTAAAACATCCTGAGATGAAATGTACATCATCTAGGCTGCTATTCACAGCCCTCTACAGTCTGACCATACCCAGCCTGCCCTTCCTTTTCCTCACCCTTCATCTTATATTTTACAAATGGCACAATCCCATGATTACTTCTCAATAAACCATTTAATTTCACATTTTGGTAGCTTTCCAGTTATAATACCTTACTACCCAAAACTTTGCATCTTAATTTTCTCTTTTGTAACATTTAAAAATCTCTTATTCTAAAATGAGAACTTTACTATGACTAGGATGGTAGACATTTTAATGTCCTTTGTATAACTAAGACCAAATATAGTAGTAGATAATGAGTAAATAAACCATTTTGAATGAATAAGTTAATAAACCATTCTCCTAACTGGCTTTCCCTATGAATTTAAGTTCAGTCATTCCTCTTTGAATGCATTACCCTTGGCCTCGTAACTATGCAAATGTAAGGTTTGGATTCTGCTCTACCCAATTTGTTCTTTAACTTCATGTACTAGTTGGGATCAGGTATGCATGTGGAGAGTTTCCACTTAGATTGAAGACTAGGTAGATTTTTTTGGTTATTTTTCTATAACTAGTTAATTTACCCTCAAATGTGGTAAATGATTACCTCAGCAGTATTCTGATTTTCATCTATTACTTAGATTCTAGTCTAAACTAAGAATCTACATTTAATCATCTATTGTTGCTGGTATCTGGACATAAGCAATCTCACTAGTGATTTATATTTTCCATCCTATAGCTGTTCTTGTATGATTGAATTAGGTGATCATTTATCAAAATGTCCATGTAGGAAAAATAATCCAAACAACATACTCAAATGGTAGAAATATGCACATGCTTGCTATGGGGCAATCACCATAATTTTCATGGTATTTTTAAAAATTTATTTATTTTTTAGTTGAAGGATCATTGCTTTACAGAATTTTGTTGTTTCTGTCAAAATGTTGTTTTCTGTCTTGACATGAATCAGCCATAGGTTTACATATATCTCCTCCCTTTTGCATCTTAATATAGCTTTTCTTGTTATTCTGGGCATCTTAAATTTAAGGTTCAAACTTATTAAATGTCACTACAAATAATGCTTTAAAATAAAATATTAAATTTTCATAGGTACTAATTGTTAGGCTCTAACCAAGACAGGAGGTGCTATAGGAAAACCAAGAAACTATTAGAAGCAGTGTCTTATTTCACTTGCAAATGACTTAGAGTATACTGAATATATAAGACTAATTTAAGTGGCATGTACACAAACAATATGAAACAATGTATTCTGTGATGAACAAAATGCGAAAATTTCAAAAGAAAATGGGGTATGGAAACAGATGTTAACCAATCTCTTCAGTAGGTTGTTTTAAGCATATACTATGTATTGATTGGGCTCCCCAGGTGGCTCAATGGCAAAGAATCCACTTGCCAATGCAGGAGATGTAGGAGATGAAGGTTCGATCCTGGGGATGGGAAGATCCCCTAGAGAAGGAAATGGGAACTTACTACAGTATTCTTGCCTGGAAAATCCTATGGAAAGAGGAGCCTGATGGACCACAGCCCATGAGATCCCAAAGAATCAGACATGACTGAGCAACTGAGCACATAGCATGTATTAACTAAACAATTAAATGTTAATAATATATATGAAAACCTATGGTTAAAATAGTAAGATAAAAAAAAAATTCACATTCTTGTCCTCTACAGATTGCAATTTATTGGGGACAGATCTTTATAAAATAGGATGCAACTCATGAGAAACACTGGGCTGGAAGAAGCACAAGCTGGAATCAAGATTGCTGGGAGAAATATCAATAACCTCAGATATGCAGACAACACAACCCTTATGGCAGAAGGCAAAGAACAATTAAAAGGCCTATTGATGAAAGTGAAA
Source organism: Cervus canadensis (assembly GCF_019320065.1). NCBI lineage: Eukaryota > Metazoa > Chordata > Mammalia > Artiodactyla > Cervidae > Cervus > Cervus canadensis. Next base: position 43,936,288 of record NC_057393.1, read on the forward strand.
GAGGAGAGTGAAAAAGTTGGCTTAAAGCTCAACATTCAGAAAACTAAGATCATGGCATCCGGTCCCAAATAGATGGGGAAACAGTGGAAACAGTGTCAGACTTTATTTTGGGGGGCTCCAAAATCACTGCAAGTGGTGATTGCAGCCATGAAATTAAAAGATGCTTACTCCTTGGAAGGAAAGTTATGACCAACCTAGATAGCATATTAAAAAAGCAGAGACATTACTTTGTCGACAAAGGTCTGTCTAGTCAAGGCTATGATTTCTCCAGTGGTCATGTATGAATGTGAGAATTGGACTATAAAGAAAGCTGAGCACCGAAGAATTGGTGCTTTTGAACTGTGGTGTTGGAGAAGACTCTTGAGAGTCTCTAGGACTGCAATGAGATCCAACCAGTCCATCCTAAAGGAGATCAGTCCTGGGTGTTCATAGGAAGGACTGATGTTGAAGCTGCAACTCCAATACTTTGGCCACCTGAAAGGAAGAATTGACTCATTTGAAAAGACCCTGATGCTGGGAAAGACTGAGGGCAGGAGAAGGGGAGGACAGAGGTTGAGATGGTGGTTGGCATCACTGATTCAATGAACATGGTTTGGTAAACTCCAGGAGTTGGTGATGGACAGGGAGGCCTAGAGTGCTGTGGTTCATGGGGTCGCAAAGAGTGGGACATGACTGAGCAACTGAACTGAACTGACTGATAGCTAATTTGCAATTACATTCCTTGCTAGTAAGGACAATGACTTACTATTGTTAAAGCATATAGAGGAGCCTGAACTAGTTAGGAATGTCAAGTAAGTTTACATCAGAAGTAGTGTTTTGAGGCACTAAACCTATCCCTCCTTCTTCACTTCCATTAAAAAAATATTTTGTCTTGAGGCTGGACTTCACTGTCTAACTGATAGTTCTGATTAACAAACTCAGAAGTGATAGAATCCTAGAATTAAGCAACAGACACACTCATTTCTTTTTATCATTTGGATTACAGATGTGATTCTTGAGGCTACAACAGCTTTTTTTTTTTTCTGCATGAGTTAAACACACACACACACACACACACACACACACACACACACACATGTCCTCACCATAGAGAGGATGGCAGGATGAAAACAAAGTTTGTGGAATATGTCTTTATCACCTGCATCAGCCCCAGATTGCCTACCACCATATTTCTTGTTTTTGAGAATTTTTGATGTACTATTGCACAAAGCACTATGAGCTGAGTTACTATCATGCATGTTTAAAACATTGATTCACTGATATGATATAATTATGCTGATAGTCAAAGGGTTAGTGGATGAACTAAGCTATTGAGGTAAGAAAGATTATTCCCAGGAGAGAATGTTCCTACTTAAAAGTAGCTCTTACCCCTGGCTTTCCTAAAGCTCTTCCCATCTTGCTTAGAGCATAGACATTAATAAAAATGAAAAATTAATATTTTATTGTGAAATATACCACTTGGGAGATATAATAATTTTAAAACTTAGATTTGCAATGCTTAGGATAATGAGAAAACTTTAAAAAATTTTAAATTCCATATCAAAACATATTCATGATTCCACCAATCACAGCATATTATTTGCACAGATAAGCAATATGTGCTCATGGCAAATTTGAGGGGCTAACATTCAGCAAAGATGAATATAGCTAGAGAAGAAGCGATAATGTGAATTACTATGATTTGGGTAGGTTAGAAACAAGTGGTTTCCTTAAAAAAATGCATCAACATTTCATAAATCATTAAAGTATTTTATCCAAGGAGTGACATTGGCAATTTTACATTTAAAAAATATCACTTGGGGATTTTTATTCCACACGTGAGGAGCTTGGAAGTTGCCACTCCTTACTAACATCAAGTAAAAAAAAAATGAACAGACAAACTAAAAAATCAACAACTCTTCTTGGATCCGCTGGAGAGGAGAGCACACAGCAACCCATTGCTCTCAAGCTGGGAGACAGACAGGTAAATGCAGTGAGCAATGACTTACCTGAGCAGAGACTGAAGAGCTGAGCCATAGGAGAAAAGAGAGCCAGGGTGGGAAAGCCTGAACTATTATTGATGAATAGCTGGAAACTCAGGGTAAACAACTCGGAGAGTTAAAAATCTGCAAGGGGATCCAGTCATAGGGATGCTTCCACAATATTGTAAGATTTACCTCCTGGAACTTGACCAGTCTCCCATAGAAAATATTTAACACAAATTCCTTTCTGCTTCTGATAAAGGAAGAAAAAGGAACCATTTTGGAATATAGCAAAGAACTCCTTCCTCTTAACAAGGCCTGGTTTCAGGGAAATTAGTTAATATGAAATTCACTGACTTGGGAGAAGGGAAATACCCAGCTCCAGGCCACTCTAGTCATACTGTCATACAAAAGGAGGGGTCGAAGCAGAAACACTTGTGAAGTTCACAGTGCAGAGGCATAGACTCACTAAAGGAGTGGCCCTTAATCATAGACAGTAGAATCTTTTCCCTACCCGCCTAAGTCACCACCATATTAAAAAAGACTGATTTATAGCAGTACCTGCTAAGGGGTTCATCATGTTCAGCTATCAAAAACAATTACAAGGCACACCAGAAACAGAATTTGAATATGTGAAAGGATGTTGAGGAACCAACCTGATGTATATTTCTGCTTCCATGCATATAACTATAAAAGTTTTAGTACATTATTCATATAAATTTTACTTAAATCCACATGAGGGTAAACTGCTTGGAATGTATCATTGAATAGTGCTATCAAAATTCTTCCTATATGGTAATCAGACAGAGAATAAAAATTAAAGATGGTTAATGAAAACTTACTTAGTTCTTGACACGTTTTAAACAGACAAAACATACAGAGACCTCTTTCAGGGTTCTATTTTATTAAATAGGCTAAAATAAAACAAGCACAATAGAAGACCACATCAAATTCTATCATTTTGTAGGGGAAAAATTAAAAAAATCCAAATTTGTCTCCTCTTACTTGTCTTATATTTTTCATTTTAATTGTTTTTTATTTTGATTGTTTTACAATTACAATACATCTTTTCTTCATTTTTGAGGATGAAGAAACAGCCAGTAACTTCATAGTAAATTTCAGTAGTGAAAATAGACAATGTGAAGAATGTTAATTGATTATGTTTTGTTGTAACACTCAGTGGTTATGAACCTCCAGGTGTGCTGCATGCAAGAGAAAAAAAAAATCCTTTATTCCTGCTGTTCATATTATAAAATCCATCTAAGCCTATCACACCCAAGAACAGAGGACTTACACATTGCTATTAAACATTTTGCCCAAGTTTTTATTATCATGTTTATAATTCTTAGCACACAGAATAGGTAACAAGAACGTGATTTTTAAAAGAAAATAAAGAATACAGTAAATCTCTTTATTTAAAAGATTGAGATTGTCAGGAAGGAGGGCTGAGAAGTATAAAGAAGCAAAAAGCGGTATGGTGTACAGAGCATCTTTGGCTTTAGATGGACTTTGAGGAAGGTTTCAGTTCTCTCACTTTTAGGCGTATGGTTTCTTGGAAGCTGCAAAAATGGGAAAATCATAGTGTGTGTCCTACAAATACACTGTGCCTTAGTCAACTTCATATTGACCCTAAAACTTGGATGTTTTGAAGAATAACTTCAGACAAGTTGTCTTTATTATAGTGACTAATGCATCAGTTCAGCAGTTCAGTCGCTCAGTCGTGTCTGACTCTTGGTGACCCCATGAATCACAGTACGCCAGGCCTCCCCGACCATCACAAACTTCCGGAGTTTACTCAAACTCATGCCCATTGAGTCGGTGATGCCATCCAGCCATCTCATCCTCTGTCGTCCTCTTCTCCTCCTGCCCCCAATCCCTCCCAGCATCAGGGTCTTTTCCAATGAGTCAACTCTTCGCATGAGGTGGCCAAAGTATTGGAGTTTCAGCTTCACCATCAGTCCTTCCAGTGAACACCCAGGACTGATCTCCTTTAGGATGGACTGGTTGGATCTCCTTGCAGTCCAAGGGACTCTCAAGAGTCTTCTCCAACACCACAGTTCAAAAGCATCAATTTTTCAGCACTCAGCTTTCTTCATAGTCCAACTCTCACATCCATACATGACCACTGGAAAAACCATAGCCTTGACTAGACAGACCTTTGTTGGCAAAGTAATGTCTCTGCTTTTTAATATGCTATCTGGGTTGGTCATAACTTTCCTTCCAAGGAGGAAGCGTCTTTTAATTTCATGGCTGCAATCACCATCTGCAATGATTTTGGAGCCCCCCCAAAATAAAGTCTGACACAGTTTCCACTGTCTCCCCATCTATTTCCATGAGGTGATGGGACCATATGCCATGACCTTAGTTTTCTGAATGTTGAGCTTTAAGGCAACTTTTTCACTCTCCTTTTTCACATTCATCAATAGGCTTTTTAGTTCCTCTTCACTTCCTGCCATAAGGGTGGTGTCATCTGCATATCTGAGGTTATTGATATTTCTCCCGGCAATCTTGATTCCAGCTTGTGCTTCTTCCAGCCCAGCGTTTCTCATGATGTACTCTGCATATAAGTTAAATAAGCAGGATGACAATATACAGCCTTGACATACTCCTTTTCCTATTTGGAACCCGTCTGTTGTTCCATGTCCAGTTCTAACTGTTGCTTCCTGACCTACATACAGGTTTCTCAAGAGGCAGGTCAGGTGATCTAGTATTCCCATCTCTTTCAGAATTTTCCACAGTTTATTGTGATCCACACAGTCAAATGCTTTGGCATAGTCAATAAAGAAGAAATAGATGTTTTTCTGGAACTCTCTTGCCTTTTTGATGATCCAGCAGATATTGGCAATTTGATCTCTGGTTCCTCTGCCTTTTCTAAAACCAGCTTGAACATCTGGAAGTTCACAGTTCACGTATTGCTGAAGCCTGTCTTGGAGAATTTTGAGCATTACTTTCCTAGCGTGTGAGATGCAATTGTGTGCAATTGTGTGGTAGTTTGAGCATTCTTTGGCATTGCCTTTCTTAGGGATTGGAAGGCAAATGGACCTTTTCCAGTCCTGTAGCCACTGCTGAGTTTTCAAATTTGCTGACATATTGAGTGCAGCACTTGAACAGCATCATCTTTCAGGATTTGAAATAGCTCAACTGGAATTCCATCACATCCACTAGCTTTGTTCGTAGTGATGCTTTCTAAGGCCCACTTGACTTCACATTCCAGGATGTCTGGCTCTAGGTGAGTGATCACACCTTTGTGATTATCTGGGTCATAAAGATCTTTTTTGTACAGTTCTTCTGTGTATTCTTGCCACCTCTTCTTAATATCTTCTGCTTCTGTTAGGTCCATACCATTTCTGTCCTTTATTTAGCCCATTTTTGCATGAATTGTTCCCTTGGTATCTCTACTTTTCTTGAAGAGATCTCTAGTCTTTCCCAATCTCAAAAATGACAGAATGATCTCTGTGTGTTTCTAAGGCAACCATTCAATATCACGGTAATCCAAGCCTATGCCCCAACCTGTAATGCTGAAGAAGCTGAAGTTGAATGGTTCTATGAAGACCTACAAGACCTTTTAGAACTAACACCCCAAAAAGATGTCCTTTTCATTATAGGGGACTGGAATGCAAAAGTATGAAGAAGCACCTGGAGTAACTGGCAAATTTGGCCTTGGAGTATGGAATGAAACAGGGCAAAGGCTAATAGAGTTTTGCCCAGAGAACGCACTGGTCATGGCAAACACCCTCTTCCAACAACACAAGAGAATACTCTACATATGGACATCACCAGATGGTCAACAACGAAATCAGACTGATTATATTCTTTGCAGCCATAGATGGAGAAGCTCTATACAGTCAGCAAAAACAAGACCGGGAGCTGACTGTGGCTCAGATCATCAATTCCTTTTGCCAAATTCAGACTTAAACTGAAGAAAGTAGTGATAACCACTAGACCATTCAGGTATGACATAAATCAAATCCCTTATGACTATATAGTGGAAGTGAGAAGTAGATTTAAGGGACTAGATCTGATAGACAGAGAACCTGATGAACTATGGATGGAGGTTTGTGACATTGTACAGGAGACAGGGATCAAGACCATCCCCATGGAAAAGAAATGCAAAAAGGCAAAATGGTTGTCTGAGGAGGCCTTACAAATAGCTGTGAAATGAAGAGAAGTGAAAAACAAAGGAAAAAAGGAAAGATATTCCCATTTGAATGCAGAGTTCCAAAGAATAGCAAGGAGAGATAAGAAAGCCTTCCTCAGCAATCAATGCAAAGAAATAGAGGAAAACAACAGAATGGGAAAGACTAGAGATCTCTTCAAGAAAATTAGAGATACCAACGGAACATTTCATGCAAAAATGGGCTCAATAAAGGGCAGAAATTGTATGGACTAGCATAGTGGATGTAATTGCTTTACTAAGCCCCTCTAAAGATATTCTTACCTTTTCTTTCAACAAAGTGCTTCCCTGGTAGCTCAGCTGATAAAGAATCCAAATGCAATCCTGGGGACCCTGGTTTGATTTCTGGGTTGGGAAGATGCCCTGGAGGAGGGCATCGCAACCCACTCCAGTATTTTTGCCTAGAGAATCCCCATTGGCCAAGGAGCCTGGTGGGCTACAGTCCATGGGGTTGCAAAGAGTTGGACATGACTGAGAGACTAAGCACACAGAGAATTAAAAAAAAAAAAAAAAAAGCAGAGGGTTCAACTTGGGCTAAAGATGAACAGTAAACTTGCTGCACAATATGCAAGCTATCCACTAGAAATTCAATACAGTTAAAACTAATATATATTGGTAATATTAGTGAAGAGAAGGAAATATCCCTTGAGCATAAAAGGCATTTATTGCATATTTGTGAAATGAAGGAAAGAAAGTAAAGCATTTTTTTCTATTGTTAAAGAAACATAAACCAAGTTAGCTAAAATATAGAATTAATAGAAATTTGAAAAATCAAGATTTTAATACAAGCTGTTTGATCAAAATAACCATGCTTTTATCTCATGTAGCAACAATGCAAAATTTATAGTAGATATGCAAAATATAAAAACAAATGAATCAAAGCATATCACTACCAAAAATCATCAAATCACAAGGAAAGAGAGCAGCAGAGGAACAAAGGAACAAAAATAAATAAATAAATAAAGAGCAATTTACCAAGAAAATATGCCAATCTTAAATGTTACACATCAAATAACATACCTTAAAAAAACATAAAGCAAAACTTACAGAGCTCAAAGGGGGAAAAAAAAAAAAGAAATAGACAAAGAGTGTAAACTTTCACTTGCTTTAATGCAGCTACTAGAAAAATGATGTCTGGGGTTCATATTACATTCCTGTTTGACAGTGCTGCATTAGATTAACTAAATAAGGGTGCATTAGAGTATGTTTTGGAGTAGGAAATGGTAACCCACTCCAGTGTTCTGGCTTGGAAAATTGCATAGACAGGAACCTGGAGGGTTACAGTCCATGGGGTTGCTAAAGTCAGACACAACTGGGTAACTGAGCACAGAGTATGTTTGGATAAACATATGAACAATAATCAAATTTGAGGTAGGCTCTTCACTCGGTACTCACTGCTTTATTGTGTGACTGAGTCTATACTACCAAAGAAATGATAATTTGAAAAGATGGAAAAACCACTTTTCCTGGGTTACATCAGCGGTCTATTAAATCACTTCTGAGATTGCTATTGTTCTCCATGCTCAATATCAACAAATTTCAAGGGACAGTAAGTAAACTATTTAAAACTCTTCCTGGTGGGATTTGAAATGATTGAGTTACAATTTTTGATTGTTTAATTTTTAAATAGATAGAATAGTACAAACAGTTTTTACATTTTTTTTTTGCCTTCTTCCTTATTTAAAAATTATTTTGTGAGTTTTACAAAAGAAAAATAAAACAAGATAAAAAATTTATTTGTAGGTGAGATTTGAAAGACACAAAAAATATAAAGGTGAGAGTATCAGATTCAGATGAAGATAGTAATAAAATCTAACCCTCAAGGTACATGTCAGGAAATCCTGTAACTTGTCAACTTTACATAAAAAATTTGACTTTGTATTTTATAGCTGCTCTAAAAAATAAACAATTGATTTACAAGATCCAAGGTATAAAAACAGAAAGTAAATAAATAAATAAAAATGAAACTTGCTCAGGAGAAGCAAAACTTACTTTTACCAGAACCTAAAGTAAAATGTTTCTTTATTTCTATTAAAGAGCTATGCAATTAGAAGATATGACAATGAAGTTCTTATCATAAATACAAAAACCAAAATAAAGTGGTATTTGTCATTATATTCTCCAGTGCATGCCTTTTATGTAACAACAAAACACAATTTAATAAATCTAGTGAACAAAAAGCTTAATTCTTAAACACAGGAGTTGTGAGCTGGAATAATGCAAAGATACAAGGTAAACTACTTACATACAGATAATGGAGGATTTCAGACCACTTGAGTAATCCTTATATTTATCTGTGACCTAAAGTTTTGATTAGTATTAAGTAGTACAGTGTTTGTAATTAAGGATTGCTAACAGATAGCTTAGGATGACACCATTTCAGGTTTGCCAATTTATTAAAATCAAAGTGTAATTAACATTCTTTAATGGAAATTGGGGATATCTTCAAGAATAAGAGATTACCCCACCTCCACTAAAGAAAGGAGATTGAATTATGAATAAGAGTAATAGGCTTCATTCTTTTACAAGTGGTTGACCAGTTTTCCCAGCACCACTTGTTAAAGAGGTTGTCTTTTTTCCATTGTATATCCTTGCGTCCTTTGTCAAAGATAAGGTGTCCATAGGTTCGTGGATTTATCTCTGGGCTTTCTATTCTGTTCCATTGATCTATATTTCTGTCTTTGTGCCAGTACCATACCGTCTTGATGACTGTGGCTTTGTAGTAGAGTCTGAAGTCAGGCAGGTTGATTCCTCCAGTTCCATTCTTCTTTCTCAAGATTACTTTGGCTATTCGAGGTTTTTTGTATTTCCATACAAATTGTGAAATTCTTTGGTCTAGTTCTGTGAAAAATACCGTTGGTAACTTGATAGGGATTGCATTGAATCTATAGACTGCTTTGGGTAGAATAGCCATTTTGACAATATTGATTCTTCCAATCCATGAACACGGTATGTTTCTCCATCTGTTTGTGTCCTCTTTGATTTCTTTCATCAGTGTTTTATAGTTTTCTATCTATAGGTCCTTTGTTTCTTTAGGTAGATATACTCCTAAGTATTTTATTCTTTTTGTTGCAATGGTGAATGGTATTGTTTCCTTAATTTCTCTTTCTGTTTTTTCATTGTTAGTATATAGGAATGCAAGGGATTTCTGTGTGTTAATTTTATATCCTACAACTTTACTATATCCATTGATTAGCTCTAGTAATTTTCTGGTAGAGTCTTTAGGGTTTTCTATATAGAGGATCATGTCATCTGCAAACAGTGAGAGTTTTACTTCTTCTTTTCCTATCTGGATTCCTTTTACTTCTTTTTCTGCTCTGATTGCTGTGGCCAGGACTTCCAACACTATGTTGAATAGTAGTGGTTCTATTCCTGCTTTTTGGAGAGTTTTAATCATAAATGAGTGTTGAATTTTACTCAAAATGGATTAAAGATCTAAATGTAAGACCAGAAACTATAAAACTCCTAGAGGAGAACATAGGCAAAACACTCTCCGACATAAATCACAGCAAGATCCTCTATGACCCACCTCCCAGAATATTGGAAATAAAAGCAAAACTAAACAAATGGGACCTGATGAAATTTAAAAGCTTTTGCACAACAAAGGAAACTATAAGCAAGGTGAAAAGACAGCCCTCAGATTGGGAGAAAATAATAGCAAATGAAGAAACAGACAAAGGATTAATCTCAAAAATATACAAGCAACTCCTGCAGCTCAATTCCAGAAAAATAAATGACCCAATCAAAAAATGGGCCAAAGAACTAAACAGACATTTCTCCAAAGAAGACATACAGATGGCTAACAAACACATGAAAAGATGCTCAACATCACTCATTATCAGAGAAATGCAAATCAAAACCACAATGAGGTACCATTACACGCCAGTCAGGATGGCTGCTATCCAAAAGTCTACAAGCAATAAATGCTGGAGAGGGTGTGGAGAAAAGGGAACCCTCTTACACTGTTGGTGGGAATGCAAACTAGTACAGCCACTATGGAAAACAGTGTGGAGATTCCTTAAAAAACTGGAAATAGAACTGCCATATGACCCAGCAATCCCACTTCTGGGCATACACACTGAGGAAACCAGATCTGAAAGAGACACGTGCACCCCAATGTTCATCGCAGCACTGTTTATAATAGCCAGGACATGGAAGCAACCTAGATGCCCATCAGCAGATGAATGGATAAGGAAGCTGTGGTACATATACACCATGGAATATTACTCAGCCATTAAAAAGAATTCATTTGAACCAGTCCTAATGAGATGGATGAAGCTGGAGCCCATTATACAGAGTGAAGTAAGCCAGAAAGATAAAGAACATTACAGCATACTAACACATATATATGGAATTTAGAAAGGTGATAACGATAACCCTATATGCAAAAACAGAAAAAAGAGACACAGAAATACAGAACAGACTTTTGAACTCTGTGGGAGAAGGCGAGGGTGGGATATTTCAAAAGAACAGCATGTATACTATCTATGGTGAAACAGATCACCAGCCCAGGTGGGATGCATGAGACAAGTGCTCTGGCCTGGTGCACTGGGAAGACCCAGAGGAATCGGGTGGAGAGGGAGGTGGGAGGGGGCATCGGGATTGGGAATACATGTAAATCCATGGCTGATTCATATCAATGAAAAAAACAACAACAACAAAAAAAGAGTAATAGGCAAAAATACACTTATTTTTTCCCAAACATTTCCCCCCATTTATATAGGAATTATTTTAATTAAAAATATTATTGTTCAAAATTAAATAGAATGAGTACTGACAACTTATTTGTTTTCTAATGATACACTCATTTAAAACTTGCTACAAATTTGAAAACACAATCTTCCTGTCTAGAATGAGTTGTGGCACATAACTATAATATGGGAAGAGGAAAGAAGTAAATGAAAAAATTGAGAAGGTAAGAATGTTTCTGGAGACATTCTACCTAGCACCTAGTTAAGAGTATTTGGAAAATCATTCAAAAGTTCAAGTAGCAGTACAAATTACAATTGAAGGCATTTCCAGGGCTTTGAATAAATAAAACAAGATAGATAACATGTTGCAAATAAGTGTTATTGTGTTTCATTGTGTCAAATCAACTTAACATATATGTATGTTATTATCATGGATCTTTAGCCTCAAGTGCAGAAAGCTAAGACTCCTGGAAGGTAACACTGGAAAAAAAAATCTAGGTGAGCTTGAGTTTGACTTTTCAGATACAGCACCAAAAGCATGATCTATGAAAGAAATAATTGATAAACTGGACTTTATTAAAATGAAGAACTTCTGCTCTGCATTGGCAGGCAGACTCTTTGCCATGAGTAGGTGGAGCACAGAGGATTTTAGATTAGTGAAAGTATTCTGTTTGATGTTATAATGATGGATATGTTTTTAAACATCTATAATACTGATAGTGAATCCTAAGGGAACTACGGCCTTTGGAAGATTAGGCTGTGTCAGTGTAGTGTCATCAGTTGTGATAAATATGCCAGTCTTGTGGGTTGATAATTGGCGAGGCAATAAGTGTGTTGGTTAGGGAATGCATGAGGAATTTCTGTACTTTTAATTTTTCTGAAACCTAAAATTCCCTTGAAAATTCTTTAAAAAAAAATCATCAAAGAACAAACAATAGAACACTAGCCATAAACAAGAAATGGTTACTAAATCCTAGATAAGGGTGATTTTTTTTAACAACTGAATCTGCATTAGTATGAGTATGATTCCCTTTTAAAATTTTTTCTGTGTAGTCTTTTTCTTTTTACACGTCTCAAAGTAGCTAGTTGCTATCTCAAGGCTAATTACTTTTAATGACTCAGAAAACCTGTGAGTAACCTTGCTCTTTAATGTGACAATGAAGAGCAACTAATATTCACTCTTTGTTTCTTTTTTCTTTTTTTCCCCCACATTGGATGCTTTGTCTTTTCTTATATACAACTTGAGTTTTGAGTTAGAGACAGGTTAAAAGACATTCAGTAATCAGTGCAGGGACTGAAGCAACGGAGACTTATCAACCCTCAAGAAAAAGTAGAGGGAAGCAGGACTTCTTTGAACAGAACATAACTCATCATCACAAACCATCACAAGCAATTTGTTCATAGGAAATCAATGCAGTACTGCAGTCAATACCTCCTTAACCTTATCTCTTTCTCTTCCAGGATACAAATTATTTGGGACTATGGGAAATTCAAACAACAAAAATAAAGGCTACAGAAGAGACTTCAATTCATTTAGTTCATTCAATTCAGGATTCTGTTGTTATAATACCATTAGGGGTTAGATTTGAAGAGTATGTAATAATTTTTCTTTGATTTCTATGTAAAATATTAGTTCTAATGGGGATTTAATTGGTTTAAGTAATCTGCTCATAGCATGGACAAGAATTTGTGAATGACTATGTCCCCAATCCTTAGAAAATAGTCTTTAAACTGCCACTCAAATATTTTATAAATTAAAATTGAAACTATAAATTAATTTTCATTATACTCTAGCTCTGGTTTTCTCTTTTTCATAAATTTGCTTCTAGGGAGTCCAGGTATGCATAAATAATCTGAGAACTGTAATTTTAAAAGGAAAAATAAACCACTTGTAGTTTCTAATCATTTTCATGGGAATTAAGAGTGGGCCACTATTACTAATACAATAAATTATTGTGTTTTAGGTTATTGAATTAAACAATATAACTTTATAAAGAAACAAGTATCATTGTGCAATTTAAAAATATGAATATAAATACAAATACAAAAATACAAATGGGAAATAATAAAAGATGAACAATTTTACAAAAGATACCCAAATGTCCAATAAACATATGGAAAGATGCTCAATTTCACTAGTGAACAGGAAGATGCCAATTAAAACTATAATTTGATGTTACTACAAACTCAGCAGTAAGGCTCATGTGAAAAAGAAAATGCAATGTATTGATCGTGTATGGAGCAAAAACTGTGCAATGCTTCTACTTACATCACACTCGAATCATTCAAAATGGTTAAAATAACTAAGATACGATTCCATTAATATAATAATCAAAAGCAGCATAAGAAGTGTTAAAATCAAGATAGAGGTGTTCCTGGGTATAGAAAAGTGACTGAAAACTTCTGTGCCTTTGGTAATCTGGGTGCTGTTTACATGGATATAAAGTCAAGATGTACAGTTACAATTGTTCCCCCATTTGATGTATATTACATATTAATAAGTTGTTTAAAATATGAAGCTTTGGTGAAAAATAGTCATTTACTTTTATATGGGAACAAATTTTTTAAATTAATTTACTTTAATTGGTGAATAATGCTTTTTTGCTTGTTTTTCACAAAAAATCTAGAGGAATGAATCAGTCACATCATATGATTAAATTTAATATATTCATATTAATATGAGTTTAAATGAATTGGAAACATTAATTTTGCACAATATCATTTTTCTATTTATGCCAAGAAAACAACTTATAACATGATAATACAGATTAACAAGAGGCAACAGTTTGCAAAGAACTCAATATTTTCATTTACAACGTTACTGTGAACAATATTGTCCCAATGAGTCATTTCATATATTTCTTCATAGATACAGCTGAATGCTGACTGGTTGTGGGTTGGTGAATTGTGTACATTGGTAATTCATGGACTGGACCATTATGCTCATGACTCTATTAAACACTTGTTTCTTAAACACAGTTGAACTGCCCATATTAAGTGATGGCATGGTGATTTGTTTCATATAATCTATATTCAATAACAAAGGCTGAAACTTGTTGCTCTAAGGGCTATAAGTGATGCAAATGAATATTTTGCTTGGCCTTCAAGGTGTTTCAAAATAAGTGGAGGGCATATTTTTAACACTTGGATTATTCACATTGAATGTCAATTTTTAAAAATAATAATATTTCTTTTTTGAAATAGCAGGCAGCTTGGCATCACTAGGCTTATATTTCAAGAAAGCAAAAATACTCTCATATTAAATAAGTAAAGACTGCCCTCTTAAGAAAGTGCAATGTGCATTTCAGTTCAAAACATTCTTCAAAATTCTTTAACTCTCCAGTAGTTGATGCGAAATATCAATTTTCATTTATTGTTTTTTCTTAAACAATGATTTCTATAGTAGAAATATATTTCTTTATATCAAAATCTCTATCACCAATAAGAAAATAATAACTAGATTTAGAGGCTGCATTATTATAGGGCAGATTGGTGAACACTCTAACTCAGTGAAGACTTTTAAATTTCTAATATGGATGGAAAGATGACAGTTATTTTAAATTAAGACTATTTCACTCATCTGTAAACTGCTGGCTCCTAGAATAATCCAAATTTAAAATTTTTGTTCCGAAAATAATCTCACATACCTTGCAAGGAATGCCCTTGATCTCATTCAAATGAGTTTTTTTTTTTTTTAAAGAGGTATATGAAGAAGAAAGAACAATCAATCACAAAGAATGACTATCTCCTTTATAAAAAGATAAAAAGTATCTGGAGCAGCCCAAAGAGACATTGAAAGAAGAAAGAAACATATCCACAAATAGCTATTGAGAAATCAGTTCAGTTCAGTTCAGTTATTCAGTCGTGTCCATCTCTTTGCGATCCCATGGACTGCAACACCCCAGACTTCCCTGTCCATCACCAACTTCCAGAGCTTACTCAAACTTATGTCTGTCGAGTAGGTGATGCTGTCCAACCATATCATCCTCTGTCTTCACCTTCTCCTCCCGCCCTAGATCTTTCCCAGCATCAGGATCTTTACCAATGAGTCAGTTTCTCTCATCAGGTGGCCAAAGTATTGGAGTTTCAGCTTCAGCATCAGTCCTTCCAATGAATATTCAGGACTGATTTCTTTTAGGATTGACTGGTTGGATTTCCTTTCAGTCCAAGGGACTCTCAAGAGTCTTCTCCAACACCACAGTTCAAAACCATCAATTCTTCCACTATTAGCTTTCTTTATAGTCCAAATCTCACATGTGTCCATGACTACTGGAAAAGCCATAGCTTTGACCAGATGGATCTTTATTTGCAAAGTAATGCCTCTGCTTTTTAATAAGATGTCTAGGTTGATCATAGCTTTTCTTCCTAGGAGTAAGAGTCTTTTAATTTCATGGCTACGGTCACCATTGGCAGTGATCTTGGAGCCCAAGAAAATAAAGTCTCTCACTGTTTCCATTGGTTCCCCACCTATTTACCATGAGGCAATGGGACCAGATTCCATGATCTTAGTTTTCTGAACGTTGAGTTTTAAGTCAACATTTTCACTCTGCTCTTTCAGGTTCATCAAAAGGCTCTTTAGTTCTTCGCTTTCTGTGATACGGGTGGTGTCTGCATATCTGAGGTTATTAATATTTCTCCCAGCAATCTTGATTCCAGCTTGTTTTATCCACCGCGGCAATTCACATGATGTACTCTGCATATAAGTTAAACAAGCAGAGTGACAATATACAGCCTTCATGTTCTCCTCTCATGATTTGAATCTAGTCTGGTTTTCCACATCCAGTTATAACTGTTGTCTCTTGACCTTCATATAGATTTCTCAGGAGGCAGGTCATGTGGTATGGTATTCCCATCTCTTGAAGAATTTTCCACAGTTTTTTTTTGTGATCCACACAGTCAAAGGCTTTGGCATACTCAATAAAGCGGTTCAGTTCAGTCGCACAAGCGTGTCCGACTCTTTACGACCCTATGGACTGAAGCACGCCTGGCTTCCCTGTCCATCACCAACTCCCTGAGTTTACTCAGACTCATTTCCATTGAGCCAGTGATACCATCCAACCATCTCATCCCCTGTGGTTCCCTTCTTTTCACGCCTTCAATCTTTCCCAGCATCAGGGTCTTTTTCAATGAGTCAGTTCTTCACATCAGGTGGCCAAATTATTGGAGTTTCAGCTTCATCATCAGTACTTCCAATGAATATTCAGGACTGATTTCCTTTAGGATGGACTGGTTGGATCTCCTTGCAGTCCAAGGGACTCTCAAGAGTCTTTTCCAACAAAAAGTTCAAAAACATCAAATCTTTGGCACTCAGGTTTCTTTATAGTCCAATTCTCACATCCATACATGACTACTGGAAAAACCATAACTTTTGACTAGATGGACCTTTGTTGGCAAAGTAATGTCTTTGCTTTAAAAAAGCAATTTTTAATATGCTGTCTATGTTGGTTATAACTTTTGTTCTAAGGAGCAAATGTCTTTTAATTCATGGCTGCACTCAATATCTTCAGTGATTTTGGAGCCCAAAAGTAAAGTCTGTCAATGTTTCCACTGTTTCCCCATCTACTTGCAATGAAGTGATGGGACCAGATGCCATGATCTTAGTTTTCAGAATGTTGAGCTTTAAGCCAACTTGTTCACTCTCCTCTTTCACTTTCATCAAGAGGCTCTTTAGTTCTTTTTCACTTTCTGCCATAAGGCTGGTGTTATCTGCCTATATGAGATTATACATATTTCTACTGGTAATCTTGATTCTAGCTTGTGCTTCATCCAGCCCAGTGTTTCTTATGATGTACTCTGCATATAAGTTAAATAAGCATGGTGACAATATATAGCCTTGATGTACTCCTTTCCCCATTTGGAATCAATCTGTTGTTCCATGTCCAGTTCTAACTGTTCCTTCCTGACCTGCATACAATTTCTCAGGAGGCAGGTCAGGTGGTCTGGTATTCCCATCTCTTTAAGAATGTTCCACAGTTTGTTGTGTTCTACACAGTCAAAGGCTTTGGCATAGTCAATAAGGCAGAAATAGATATTTTTCTTGAACTCTCTTGCTTTTTTGATGATCCAGCAGAGGTTGGCAA
Source organism: Cervus canadensis (assembly GCF_019320065.1). Lineage (NCBI taxonomy): Eukaryota > Metazoa > Chordata > Mammalia > Artiodactyla > Cervidae > Cervus > Cervus canadensis. The sequence goes on from NC_057393.1 coordinate 43,953,194, forward strand.
TTTGGTCTCTGGCTCCTCTGCCTTTTCTAAATCAAGTTTAACATCTGGAAGTTCATGGTTCACATAAAGAATACACGGAAAAAAAACTATATGAAAAGGATCTCCATGACCAAGATAACCATGATGGTGTGATCACTCACCTAAAGCCAGACAACCTGGAATGCAAAGTGGGCCTTAGGAAGCATCACTATGAACAAAACTAGTGGAGGTGGATGGGATTCCAGTTGATCCTGGCTCAGTGAATTTTGAGCATTACTTTACTAGTGTGTGAGTTGAAAGCAATTGTCCTGTAGTTCGAGCATTCTTTGGCATTGCCTTTCTTTGGGATAGGAATGAAAACTCACCTTTTCCAGTCCTGCGGCCACTGTTGAGTTTTCCAAATTTGCTGGCATATTGACTGCAGCACTTTCATAGCATCATCTTTTGGGATTTGAAATCGCTCAACTGGAGATCTTTTTTGTATAGTTTTTCTGTGTATTCTTGCCACCTCCTCTTAATATCTTCTACTTCTGTTAGTTCTGTACCATTTCTGTCCTTTATTGTGATCTTCTTTATGAACTGTCCCCTTGGTATCTCTAATTTTCTTGAAGAGACCGCTAGTCTTTCCCATTCTATTGTTTTCCTCTATTTCTTTGCACTGATCACTGAGGAAGGCTTTCTGATCTCTCCTTGCTATTTTTTGGAACTCTGCATTTAAATTGGTATATCTTTTCTCTTTTGCGTTTAACTTCTCTTCTTTTCTCTGCTATTTGTAAGGCCTCCTCAGACAACCATTTTCCTTTCTCATTTATTTTTCCTCTGACCATAGTTCTTCAAGCACTCTGTCTATCAGATCTAATCTCTTGAATCTGTTTGTCATTTCCACTGTATAATCTTTAGGGATTTGATTTAGGTCATACCTGAATGGTCTAGTGGTTTTCCCCATTTTCTTCAATTTAAGTCTGAATTTGGCAATAAGGAGTTCATGATCTGAGCCACAGTCAGTTCCTGGCCTTGTTTTTGCTGACTGTATAGAGTTTCTCCATCTTTGGCTGCAAAGAATGTAATCAATCTGATTTCAGTATTGGCCATCTGGTGACGTCCTTATGTAGAGTCTTTTATTGTGTTGTTAGAAATGGGTATTTTCTATGACCAGTGTGTTCTCTTGGCAAAACTCTGTTAGCCTTTGACCAGCTTTGTTTTGTTGTCCAAGGCCAAATTTGCCTGTTACTCCAGGTATCTCTTGACTTCCTAATTTTTCATTCCAGTCCCCTATAATGTAAAGGACATCTTTTTGGGGTGTTAGCTCTAGAAGGTCTTGTAGGTCTTCATGGAACCATTTAACTTCAGCTTCTTCAGCATTACTGGTCAGGGTGTAGCCTTGGATTACTGTGATATTGAATGATTTGCCTTGGAAAGGAACATAGATCATTCTGTCATTTTTGAGATTGTATCCAAGTACTGCATTTCAGACTCTTTTGTTGACTATGATGACTACTCCATTTCTTCTAAGGAATTCTTGCCCACAGTAGTAGATATAATGGTCATCTGAATTAAATCTCCCATTCTGGTCCGTTTTAGTTCACTGATTCCTTAAATGTTGATGTTCACTCCTGCCATCTCCTGTTTGACTGCTTCCAATTTGCCTTGATTCATGGACCTAACATTCCAGATTTCTATGCAATATTGCTCTTTACAGTATTAGAGTTTACTTCCATCACCAGTCACATCCACAACTGGGTGTTGTTGTTGCTTTGACTCCATCTGTTTATTTTTTCTGGAGTTATTTCTCCACTGATCTCCAGTGGCATATTGAGCACCCACCGACCTTCGGAGTTCATCTTTCAGTGTCCTATTTTTTTTTTCCTTTTCATACTGTTCATGGGGTTTTCAAAGCAGGAATACTGAAGTGGATTGCCATTCCCTTTTCCAGTAGAGCACATTTTGTCAGAACTCTCCACCATGACTCGTACATCTTGGGTGACCCTACATGGCATGGCTCATAGTTTCACTGAGTTAGACAAGGCTGTGGTCCATGTGATCAGTTTGGTTAGTTTTTGGTGATTTTGGTGTTCACTTTGTCTGCCCTCTGATCGATAAGGATAAGAGACTTTGAGAAATAGCTTGGACCTATATTTGTCCCTGTGTTAAAAAAGAAAAAAAAAATCAATTGAAAAGGTTGGTATGTACTGATAGGATAAAATTACAAAATCCCTTGCAGGTAAACAAGAAGAAAGAGACAAAGTAACCACAAAGTTTCCAAGAGTTGTCTTGAGAACCCAATCCAATCTTTGCATGTAGGGTGTAGCAAACATATTTCTCAAATATTTCCTTTGTCCTAAAATTCCTGCCTAAATCAATTGAGTATAAAATGGAATCTGATGATCAGAAATCTATGTAGAATTATAGAAAAGTTACAAAGATACTCTCTTGTCTTGTCTTGAAGTTGCTCAGTCATGTCCGACTCTTATGGGACCCTGTGGACTGTAGACTACCAGGCTCTTCCATCCATGGGATTCTCCAGACAAGAATACTGGAGTGGGTATTTCCTTCTCCAGGGGATCGAACCCGGGTCTCCCACATTGCAGGCAGACACTTTAACCTCTGGGCCACCAGGGAAGCTCCTACAAAGATACAACAGAGTTCCCATTTATTCTACACAGAATTTATCATGTAGCCTTATGTAGATCATGTAAATATTATCTATTATTTTCTTTTCAAAGTAATTTCCCACCTATTATTTTATTGCATTCTTACATCAATCCTCCTAATCTGATAATAGAACAATTATCATTTCTATTTTATCTACAAAGAGTCTGAGGTTGAACTATTAAAGAATAGTCTAACATCACTAAAATATGAGAAGATATGAATCTAAATAAAAACCTATGGATTTTCAGTTAAATATTCATAACATTCACCTGTTTCTGAGGTATTATAATTATGCTGTTTATTTTTCATATTTGTCCTTGACTGAAAATATATGTTTTCCTGTGAGGTCACTTGGAATTAAATTCCTGAGGCAGTAATGAAGGGCTCTTAACTTTCAATTAATTTTTTTTAATAATAATAATGCACTCAAAATCTAGTAAATCATTCGATAAGATTGAGGAGTAATGGGATGGGATGTGAGACTTCTGCTTTTATACTCTTCTATGTCTTTCAGTGTATTCTTATTTTTTAAAAATTCTTCTTTGCAATATAAAATTGAATATATTTTCACATAATGTTTACTATCTCTTATTTACATAATATCCTCACATAACATTTAGTTTTTACTTCCAACCACCAACTATAGGAGATGGTTTTGATCACTTCACACAGCTTGCAGTGCTCATAATGAAATTCCCTTCTAGCCTAATTAATGTTTCTACAGTTTTCATTTTTGTGATTTATTTTAAATCAGTCTTGGTTTTTATAAATAAAAATCACTCCTTTTAGGATATCTGCAATATTATCTCCCTCCTCAGTTCACTTACTCTTTTCATTTATTCCTTTCACTTACTCCTTTGTTTTCCATCTAAAATGACTTGTACTTACTTATCACATAGAAATAAAAAAAAAATAAAGCTTTCTGTGAATGACAGGGAATGGAGCATTACAAGTATATGTACATTTGAAATTTTATTCAAGTCTCAAGACTAGATAAACTTGTTCTATGGTATAATTTCCTTCTTAAAGGTTAACTTTAGGAAAAACTGACTTCTGTTTGCAATTTCTCACAGAAATCCTTTTAGAGAATTTTGCCCATCACTGCTTTGAGCGCTTTGGTTCAACGTCCAGTTTTATTATCGCAGTTCTGTTTGTGCAGTGTGTAGTGTAAAAGCTTCCATCAATAAATATTATAAGAATGAAATTTACATTAATCAGTAGGCAGTTAAGATCAAACTAAGTTGGATCATCTAACACTTTTATTTAATAATAAAGAGTCCTTGCATATCTTTTCCAGTGGAATTGCAAATTAAACTTGTGCAATGATTTTGTTGATACTCATAAAATAGCTTTAGACTGGGGTTTTAAAAATGTTTTACAAATACTGATCTTTTTAACACTTCAGCTGATAAGGATTATGAATAGTAATTTTTAAGAGGGACTAAGAGATCATCCATTGGTGCTGTAAATTGCCAGAACATAAAGCCAACATAAGAAACAGATTTTCTGTGCTTGTCACTCTCTAGTACTCACTTTAATCATGGGATGCAAGACATTCAATAAATGCAAGCCACAAGTCTGTGATTCTAATTCAAAAACAACTTTGAGAAATCAAAATTTCACAAAAGAAAAGTAGGTAACATAAACAGATAAGTAATGAATTATCCTCTCAAAGATACAGGAGTGCACTGCTGTGGATTATGTTGAGAAATGTTTACTTTGTAAAACATTTAACCAATCATTTAACCAAAAAAATGTCTTCAGAATTCAGTTATTTTTACACTGTTTTATACTATTGTGTAATTATCATAAAAATGAGGTGAGTTATTCTCATTACTACTTCAAAGAAAGAAAGTTATTCAAAGACATGAAATATCTTCCCCAGTCTCTCTGTTAATCAGTAGTGGATCTAAGAATAAAATTCAGATCTGTTGATGCCAAGATATGGACTCATTAACACCTATAATTCTGGCTTGCTATGGGAATATCTATCCTTTATTAGTTTTTTTTTTACAAATCCCAAGCACACAATAAATTTATGTTTTCTATGCTCTCAAAATTGATAGTTTTAAGAGACAAAAGGAATCACAACTCCACTGTCAGAAACATTTCAAAATACAAAATTTAACGTGTATAATAGAATAATACTGAATCATATATGTAGACATTCTCCCACAATATTATATAATCAGTTCAGTTCAGTTCAGTCACTCAGTAGTGTCCAACTCTTTGCGATCCCAAGAACTGCAGCATGCCAGGCCTCCCTGTCCATCACCAACTCCCAGAGTTTACTCAAACTCATGTCCATCGAGTTGGTGATGCCATCCAACCATCTCGTACTGTGTCGTCCCCTTCTCTTCCTGCCTCCAATCACTCCCAGCATCAGGGTCTTTTCCAATGAGTCAACTCTTCGCATGAGGTGGCCAAAGTATTGGAGTTTCAGCTTCAGCATCAGTCCTTCCAATAAACACCCAGGACTGATCTCCTTCAGGATGGACTGGTTGGATCTCCTTGCAGTCCAAGGGACTCTCAAGTCTTCTTTGAACAAAACAGTTCAAAAGCATCAATTTTTCGGTGCTCAGCTTTCTTCACAGTCCAACTCTCACATCCATACATGACCACTGGAAAAACCATAGCCTTGACTAGACGGACCTTTGTTGGCAAAGTAATGTCTCTGCTTTTTAATATGCTATCTAGGTTGGTCATAACTTTCTTTCCAAGGAGTAAGAGGCTATTCATTTCATGGCTGCAGTCACCATCTGCAGTGATTTTGGAGCCCCCCCCCAAAAAAAAATATAAAATAAAGTTTGACACTGTTTCCACTGTTTCCCCATTTCCCATGAAGTGATGGGACCAGATGCCATGATCTTAGTTTTCTGAATGTTGAGCTTTAAGCCAACTTTTCTACTCTCCTCTTTCACTTTCATCAAGAGACTTTTTAGTTCCTCTTCACTTTCTGCCATAAAGGTGGTGTCATCTGCATATCTGAGATTATTGATATTTCTCCCGGCAATCTTGATTCCAGCTTGTGCTTCCTCCAGCCCAGCGTTTCTCATGAGGTATTCTGCATATAAGTTAAATAAGCAGGGTGACAATATACAGCCTTGACATACTCCTTTTCCTATTTGGAACTAGTCTGTTGTTCCATGTCCAGTTCTAACTGTTGCTTCCTGACCTGCATACAGGTTTCTCAAGAGGCAGGTCAGGTGGCCTGGTATTCCCATCTCTTTCAGAGTTTTCCACAGTTTATTGTGATCCACACAGCCAAAGACTTTGGCATAGTCAATAAAGCAGAGAAAGATGTTTTTCTGGAACTCTCTTGCTTTTTCGATGATCCAGCAGATGTTGGCAATTTGATCTCTGGTTCCTCTGCCTTTCCTAAAACCAGCTTGAACATCTGGAAGTTCTCGGTTCACGTATTGCTGAAGCCTGGCTTGGAGAATTTTGAGCATTACTTTACTAGCATGTGAGATGAGCACAATTGTGCGGTACTTTGAACATTCTTTGAGATTTCCTTTCTTTGGGATTGCATGGAAACTGACCTTTTCCAGTCCTGTGGCCACTGCTAAGTTTTCCAAATTTGCTGACATATTGAGTGCAACACTTTCACAGCATCATCTTTCAAGATTTGAAATAGCTCAACTGGAATTCCATCACATCCACTAGCTTTGTTCGTAGTGCTGTTTCCTAAGGCCCACTTGACTTCACATTCCAGGATGTCTGGCTCTAGGTGAGTGATCACACCATCGGGATTATCTGGGTCATGAAGATCTTTTTTGTACAGTTCTTCTGTGTATTCTTGCCACCTTTTCTTAATATCTTCTGCTTCTGTTAGGTCCATACCATTTCTGTCCTTTATTGTACTCATGTTTGCATGAATTGTTCCCTTGGTATCTCTAATTTTCTTGAAGAGATCTCTAGACTTTCCCATTCTGTTGTTTTCCTCTATTTCTTTGCATTGATCTCTGAGGAAGGCTTTCTTATCTCTCCTGGCTATTCTTTGGAACTCTGCATTCAAATGGGAATATCTTTCTTTTTCTCCTTTGTTTTCTCTTCTATTCTTTTCACAGCTATTTGTAAGGCCTCCTCAGACAGCCATTTTGCCTTTTTGCATTTCTTTTCCATGCAGATGGTCTTGATCCCTGTCTCTTGTCCAGTGTCACGAACCTCCATCCATAGTTCATGAGGCACTCTGTCTATCAGATCTAGCTCCTTAAATCTATTTCTCACTTCCACTGTATAGTCATAAGGGATTTGATTTAGGTCATACCTGGATGGTCTAGTGGTTTTCCCTACTTTCTTCAATTTAAGTCTGAATTTGGCAAAAATGTGTTCATGATCTGAGTCACAGTCCACTCCCAGTCTTGTTTTTGCTGATTGTATAGAGCTTCTCCATCTATGGCTGCAAAGAGTATAATCAATCTGATTTCAGTGTTGACCATCTGGTGATGTCCATGTGTAGAGTCTTTTCTTGTGTTGTTGGAAGAGGGTGTTTGCTATGACCAGTGCTTTCTCCTGGCAAAACTCTATTAGCCTTTGCCCTGCTTCATTCCATACTCCAAGGCCAAATTTGCCTGTTACTCCAGGTATCTCTTGACTTCCTACTTTTGCTTTTCAGTCCCCTATAGTGAAAAGAACATCTTTCTTTGGGTGTTAGTTCTAAAGGTCTTCTAGGTCTTCATAGAACCATTCAACTTCAGCTTCTTCAGTGTTACTAGTTGGGGCATAGGCTTGGATCACTGTGCTATTGAATGGTTTGCTTTGAAAACGAACAGAGATCATTCTCTCGTTTTTGAGATTGCATCCAAGTACTGCATTTCGGACTCTTTTGTTGACTATGATGGCTAGTCCATTTCTTCTAAGGGATTCCTGCCCACAGTAGTGGGTATAATGGTCATCTGAGTTAAATTCACCCATTCCAGTCCATTTTAGTTTGCTGATTCCTAGAAGGTCGACATTCATTCTTGCCATCTCCTGTTTGACCACTTTCAATCTGCCTTGATTCACGGACCTAACATTCCAGGTTCCAATGCAATATTGCTCTTTACAGCATCGGACATTGCTTCTATCACCAGTCACATCCACAACTGGGTATTGTTTTTGCCTTGGCTCTATCCCTTCATTCTTTCTGGAGTTATTTCTCCACTGATCTCCAGTAGCATATTGGGCACCTACCGACCTGTGGAGTTCCTCTTTCAGTATCCTATCATTTTGCCTTTTCATACTGTTAATGGTGTTCTCAAGGCAAGAGTACTGAAGTGGTTTGCCATTCCCTTCTCTAGTGGACCACATTCTGTCAGACCTCTCCGCCATGACCCATCCATTGGGTGGCCCCACAGGGCATGGCTTAGTTTCATGAGTTAGACAAGGCTGTGGTCCTGTGATCAGATTGGCTAGTTTTCTGTGATTATGACTTCAGTGTGTCTGCCCTCTGATGCCCTCTCACAACACCTACCATCTTACTTGGATTTCTCTTGCCTTGGACGTGGGGTATGTCTTCAAGGCTGCTCCAGCAAAGCGCAGCCGCTGTTCCTTACCTTGGATGAGGGATATCTCCTTATGGCCGCCCCTCCTGACCTTGGACGTGGGTTAGCTCCTCTCGGTCACTCCTGCACTGTCGCAGCCTGGCACTATCAGTTGCTACCCCTGACCTCGGGCAAGGGGTAGCCCTCTCGGCCATGCTTCTGCACGGTCTGTCGCAGCCTCCGTGCTTCTGCATGGTCCATATTATATAATATTTTATATATATATATGGTCTTTCTTATATAATAGAGCAAAGCAAATAACAAATACCTCCAGAACACTACCAAGTAAACAATACTGGTGTCATTAGACATAATGCACTAAAAATTCATCAATCATACATATTGAAGGAATATCCACTATACCAAAAGACTCTTGCACTCATCCTTGACACATAATTCTATGCTTCATAATCTGAGTTTGCCCATTTAAGGTATAGTAAGCATCAGGAGGTTAGGATCCATGACCCCTGCATTGGGAACACAGAGGTTTAACCACTGGATCACCAGGGAAGTCCTGGGAAAACCTTCTTGAGACTTATACATGCTGTTATTTCTCAGAGTGATACAACAATTATTCAGTGTAGGTAAAGTAAATGCTCTCAAAGACCCAGCTTCTCACATTTACTCACCCATCATCTAGAGTACAGAAAAGAGATTCTGTAAGAAGGATAGCAGGAGGGCTGTGTAATGGTGTGTGGGGTTATTGGAAATAAACTACAGGCTTACCAATTATATTTCAGTCTGTTAAATAATTTAAATTTTACATAAGTTCTATTCTAGGGTTATTTTTGTCATTATGCACAGGAATGAACACTTTCAATAACTGCTTGATTTTCAATCTTAGGAAAAGTAAAATGTCATGTTACAATGATTAGTAATTCTCAGCTTTTACTTAGTGAATAGAGCAGGGAGAGCATCATGGATTCAGTATCAGCAATCAATAGGTGAATGAAATAAAATAGCTGCTCTCTCTTAACATTAACTCATTATTGGTAAAATTACAGGTGAGATGGCTATCTGAATTGGTATTTATTGCAAATTACATTTGTAATCAAGTTCAAGAGATGCTTGATGTATGTCAGTATTACACTAAATTATTTTTTTTAAAGTCAACAAAATAACTATAAAACTTCCACTCTGAAAGACATGGAACACATCAAAATGAAGTATTGGAGATTTGGAAAGAGGAATTAAAACTTAGATCTCAGTGAATTTATTTAACTAATTATCCCTCCTCCGAAACTGAAATTGTTTTCTTCATTGATGGATTCCAGGGATTTTGTTTATTTGCATATTTTGCCTTGTTATGTTGCTGGGTTTACACAGAATCAAGAGAAAATGAGAGAACTTGGTAGGAAGTTCTGTGACAAGACAGCATAGAGTTTTTTCAGCCAGAACTGCAGTCTGAGCTTTCACATCTTTGTACATAATTCTATTGTATACTGATGAGATAGTCTCCACAAAGATATAGTTTTAGTTCATCTGTCAGAAAACAAAAAACAATAAAATATTGTCAGGAAACTACTTGCCATTTCATGTACAATGATACCTGTGCTTTTAAAGAAAGAAAAATAAGCTGCCTAAGGAAAATATTCCCGATATAAGGCAGAATAAACCAATGTTGTATATTCAATTGATAAAACACTCTTAATGAAGTTGAAAGAATATGATGAAATTGCAGATGAAAATGGATTAGTTGCTAAAAAGCTCTAATAAGATACTTGCCTAATGAACTTTTCAAGGTCTAGCAAATAAAATCCTTACAACTACTTCCTATATCTAAGCATATAAATATATTTTAGTCATGGTCTGTATATTTTCACAATGGACTGAAGTCTTCCTTTGTAGCCAGGTTACTGGGTCCTTTGTAGCTAAAGTTGTTTTGGAAAAGATTATCTTTAACTGAGGAAGTCTTCTCAAACTGTATAGTGATTGAGGATCCTGTTTTACTGAGAAGTCTTGCGGTTTTACAATACTTTCAAATATGTTTACCAACCTCAATCCTCTGGTTTACTCAGACACACTAAGACTCAATCATTAAGTATCAATTATTAACACTCAATTGGCAAAATGTTCTATTGTTTAGTTGTGTCTTACTCTTTTACGACCCCTTGGACTGTAGTCCTTCAGGCTCCTCTGTTCATGGAATTTTCCAGGCAGGAATATTGGGGTGACTTGTAATTTCCTTCCCTACGGGATCTTCCTGACCCAGGGTCAAATTCACGTCTTGTTCATTGCAGGTGGATTCTTTACTGATGAGCCACCAAGGAAGCCTGGAAAAATGTGTAGAAGTCCCCAGAATACCTTGACCAAAATTATTGCTGTCAGTCCTTCTCAATCTCAGATCTACCCTTTTTGGAACTCATGAACTCTCACCCTTTGAGATAATCACAGGATGCCCAATGCATTTGGTTCCTGCTTCTTTTGACCCACAGGTGATAAAGAGAGAGATACTCCAATACTGCAAAAGTCTAATTGCTTCTATTAAAAATAACTTTGCTTTCATAGAGTAATCTTTCTGCTGTATGCTCTCAAGAGATGAAGACCTTAATCATCACAGTTTGCAACTTGGAGGTTTTTTCTAGTAAAAAAAAAAAAAAACCCTCAAGAGGAATTCTCTTTAACCTCACTAGAAATGCTCCTCTCAAGTACTGCTAATCAATCCTTGTGACATTAAACTCCAAGGGATAGACTCTTGTATTTACGTGGCACACCTGAAGAAAGCAGAAAACCCTGGCTAGACTTGTCCATTATCCGGTGACCTGAAAGTAAAGATTTCCCAGAGTTGAAGCAGATGACATTTGATGAGACAGCTCTCCCAATATATCCCGAATAGGCTGTTGGAAGTTTGTCACCAAAACTTTGATGATGACATAACAATTCAGACTATCTCTAGTGTCTAGGATCTTAATAACAGATGAACTTTAGATCAAGAGGACCTGAGAGGTTTCCCTCTTACCCTTCTTTATTTTCCAAATGTGGCCTTCATAGGTTTTGTTCCTATGTGAGACACTACATTCAGGAAAGGTCTTTCCTGACATTGACATTCCTATTGACCAGTGACGTTTCAGAGAAAGATCTTAATCAAAAAGGGGAAATGTAATGTAATAAACAGAAACCTCAATTAAATATAACTGAGAGATAAGAAGAAGGAGATCCTATGCCCGGTGAGGATAGCAGCGCTCAGTAGGAAGAAGACAGTCCTTTCCTGGCAAGGACTCACCCAACAAAAAGGCATGGATCTGTGCTTGCTCTGTCCCTCTTAACCTCCTTTACCCCTATGTGAGAGCTTACATGTGCCTCATCGTGGTTGCAGACCCCAAATTGCAATTCTCTGTCGATCCCAAGTGAATCTTCCATTTTTAGAGAAATATTTGGCAGTTGGTTTCAGGTCAATATTCTGAATTTTGTATTTTCTTACATATTTAACATTTATATTTGAGACAGAAAAACACGAAGACTTCCAATTTTCCTTAGAATATTGTTCTTTTAAAATTGTCTTTACAAGTGCTCGGGCCTGGTGCACTGGGAAGACCCAGAGGAATCGGGTGGAGAGGGAGGTGGGAGGGGGAATCGGGATGGGGAATACGTGTAAATCTATGGCTGATTCATATCATTGTATGACAAAACCCACTGAAATGTTGTGAAGTAATTAGCCTCCAACTAATAAAAAATTAAAAAAAAAATAAAATAAAAAAAATAAAATTGTCTTTAAGTTGAACAAAAGGGCCATAATGAACGGAATACATTGCTTTAGTATGAATCATAAGTATATTGAATGAATGTTAGTATTTGGTCATAATTAACATATATTTATATCTTTCTAGTACTTATCCATAGAAAAAGCAAAATGTGCAATGGTGTCTTAATATCACATTATATGAACTATAGAAAAAAAAACTGTGACATTTTATGGATATGCTGTGTTGTCTCAAGGCTAAAATCATATTCTACAATATCTGAGTTCTTGCATCTCTTCACACCTACTTTTATAAAAATTTTACTGAGAAAGATTATGTGGCTATTTTCAACAAAGATCCCAAGCTCCCTAGGATTTTGAGAAGGCAACTCCAATGACAGGCTTTACCAATAATGGCTATAGCAAAAAAAAAAAAAAAGTGGTTTTTTTTTTTTTGGTTAACTTTGAAAGAACATTGTATCATCATACGTGTGTCCTGTATTTTTGAAAGTGAAAGTGAAAGTCTCTCAGTCATGTCCGATTCTTTTCGACCCAGGCCAGAATACTGGAGTGGGTAGCCTTCCCCTTCTCCAGGGGATTCTCCCAACCCAGGGATAGAACCCAGGTCTCCAGCATTGCAGGCAGATTCTTTACCAGCTGGGCCATACTTTACACCCAATATAAAGACCCACTATGATGGTAAACACATCTGGCCAAATTACTTTTTATTTGAATAGCAATGCAAGCAAAGGATGCAAAGGTCTGAGACAAATAGAAATATAATTTCTCTGTTTTTTTTTTTTTTTTTATTCCATGATGTGCTTGCGTGTATGCTTAGTTTCTCAGGTTTTCTCCGACTTTTTGGAACTCCGTGGACAGAAGCCCTCCAGCCTTCTCTGTCCATGGAATTCTCCAGGCAAGAACGGTGGGGTGGGTAGCTATTCCCTCCTCCAGGGGATCTTCCCGATCCAGGGATTGGACGGAGGTCTTTTGCATTGCAGGCAGATTTTTTACTGCCTGAGGCACCAGGGAAGTCTAAATTAACTTTTATATATATATATATATATAAGTAACAAGCTGAATTGAATGCTTCCGTACAGTCATTTGAGTTTATTTCTCCACTTTTCATCTACTAGGGCTGACAAATTCCTCAAAACTCAGTGGTACACAGCAGTAGTATTTCTTATACTGTTTATGCATCTGTGGGTTAGTCAGGGTCAGTTAGTCAATCAGTTCAGTCGTTCAGTTATGTCTGACTCTTTGCGACCCCATGAATCGTAGCACGCCAGGCCCCCCTGTCCATCACCAACTCCCAGAGTTTACTCAAACTCATGCCCATTGAGTCGGTGATGCCATCCAGCCATCTCATCCTCTGTTGTCCCCTTCTTCTCCTGCCCCCAATCCCTCCCAGCATCAGGGTCTTTTCCAACGAGGCAACTCTTAGCATGAGGTGGCCAAAGTATTAGAGTTTCAGCTTCAGCATCAGTCCTTCCAGTGAACACCCAGGACTGATCTCCTTCAGGATGGACTGGTTGGATCTCCTTGCAGTTCAAGGGACTATCAAGAGTCTTCTCCAAAACCACAGTTCAAAAGCATCAGTTATTTGGTGCTCAGGTTTCTTTATAGTCCAACTCTCACATCCATACATGACCACTGGAAAAATCATAACCTTGACTAGATGGACCTTTGTTGGCAAAGTAATGTCTCTGCTTTTTAATATGCTATCTAGGTTGGTCATAACTTTCCTTCCAAGGAGTAAGCGTCTTTTAATTTCACGGCTTCAATCACCACCTGCAGTGATTTGGAGCCCCCCAAAATAAAGTCAGACACTGTTTCCACTGTTTCCCCATCTATTTCCCATCAAGTGAAGGGACCAGATGTCATGATCTTAGTTTTCTGAATGTTGAGTTTTAAGTCAACTTTTTCACTCTCCTCTTTCACTTTCATCAAGAGGCTTTTCAGTTCTTCTTCACTTTCTGCCATAAGGGTGGTGTTATCTGCACTTCTGAGGTTATTGATATTTCTCCCAGCAATCTTGATTCCAGCTTGTGCTTCTTCCAGCCCAGCGTTTCTCATGGTGGCTCTACTCAAATCTTGTCTCATTTTTCTGGCAGAAACAGATACACAAGGCATGTTATTCTCGATGTGATGACAGAAGGACAAGAGAGCCAGCATATGTCAGGCCTATGCTGAAATCACATCCACTAACATCTCATTGACCAAATCATGTCCTATTGCCAAGCCCAGCCTCAATGGAATAGAGAAGCAGGCTATGTTCACAGTAGGAGGGAGAGGTAAGCTAATGTTTACTAATAAATATTCAAACTATCTTGATCACTAAGCCAGTTATGCAAACTATTTGAAATTATGTAATTTGATTTTGTTGTTCAAATCAAGCACATGTAACACTGGAAAGAGTTGTTTTATGAAAACTTAATGCAATGTTTTGAGCTTACTCAATAAAGACAAATAGAAAAAAAAATCTGTTCACTGAAGTATGGCTGATTTTGTTGTAAAATATTAGAGGGTGGAGACAAGGAAACAAAGTTCTAGATGATATTTTCCCTCAGATTGCTTTGCAATAATCTTTTGTTTCTTACTCCATTAAAAAAATAATAATTTATAAATGATGACTGACACTAATTAATGTAAAATCATGTAGCATTCCAACTGGGGACTTAGCCCTAGAATGGCTTTAGCAGTACAACAAATAGTATTTTTGTATTTGTGCATATCTGTGTTTGTTTAAATTTAAAATAAAATATGTATTTATGTATTTAGAGTTGTGATTTTCTAGATTAACTTTTTAATTAGCTGAAAAATTATCACCCTTGACCATATCAGAGAAGAATGCCTTCTGGTACTAAACAGGGAGATTTAATTATTCAAAGGAAAAAATAGACTTTAGCATAAGTTTACACCTTTAGCTAAGTACCAAATTTTCAGAAACTCACTTGACCCTTCTGCCCTTAAGGACAAGATGATTAAATTAGAATAGCAATTGTAAGTGAATAGAATCTCCAATGAGATCTGTACCACTTTGATCTCTTTATTACTCTGGAAGCATTAGCAAAACAGCCTTTTCTAAATGTCTTCTTTCACTAGATAACCTTCTAATCAGTATGCTCAAACAAAGGCGCTGTTAAAAGGAACCTGGTGAGCTGCAGTTCATTGGGCCCCAAAGATTTGGACACAACTGAGCCACTAACACACACACACACACACACACACACACACACACACACACACCCTGACTCAAGAAACCTTCACTTAGAACTGAAGCTTAAGACAAGATTTTCAGCTGCTTGAATCTCTTTTGCTTACTTGTCCTGAGTTCGCTAAGAAACAAGTCTCAGCCCTGGAAAGCTGCTCCAAGAAGAGTATGCATGGTTTATGTTTCAAAGTAAATTTAAACTGTAAAAATTTATTCCAGATGTATATTCTTGACTTTTTTTTTAACATTTTCCAATAGAACATATTCCGCAAGGCCTCTATTTTGATTTTCTCTATAGTAAATAACTGAGGGCTTCCCTGGTGGCTCAGATGGTAAAGCATCTGCCTGCAATGCAGGAGACCTGGGTTCAGTCCCTGGGTTGGGAAGATCCCCTGGAGAAGGAACTGGCAACCCACTCCAGTACTCTTGCCTGGAAAATTCCACGGACGGAGGAGTCTGGTAGGCTACAGTCCATGGGCTTGCAAAGAGTCAGACACGACTGAGCGACTTCTTATACAACAGACAGGCTTGGTTAGGGTCACTTTCTGCATGTTTTCAATGGCTTCTTGCTCTTTTTTAAAGAATGTGACTGCCACAGTTTTCTTTGTGTGGTTAACCTGCTTTAGTAGAACTGATTCTTTTGAACAAAAATTGCAGTCTCTTTTCACAAGTTTTCATTCCATTATTTAATATTGAATTAAATATATGGTTACTACTTTTTCCCAAGTAACTTGTGTTTTCCTAGGAGACCAAGAATTATGCATCAATTCATTTCAGATTTGTCAGTTACTCTTCTTTGCTGATAGATAATATAATTGCATTGTTGGTGAATAACTTCTTATACATTGTCAGCTTCATCATTTTGAATGCAATCACGCTCTTAATATGTGAGTTTCATCTAGAAATTTTCTATTCCATTTTCCTGACATTGCTGATGAAATGCTTTGTAAACATACAAGCTTTACCACTGAAATAGATCTTCTTTTATAAAGAAAGCTTTTCATAGACCCAGATATCATGATGGAATCGAATATTTATGTTTACAAGTCTACTGTCTTATGTTATCATAAAACCTGGGATGAGGAAAGGATATTTACAATAAAAAACACTTATTAACTGATTCATATACACATATATGCTCTTTATCCTAAAATGAGTCTTTCCTAATGATTCCAAGTAACTACCACAATACAAAGGTGGACTGGGGGTGGGGGGGTGGGGAGTGCTGGAAAGCCTTTGATAGGATACCCTTTACTATCTTACTGTAGTAAAGTTTTACTACCTTATTATTTCCAAGAACTGGTGAGGCATTTAAAATGAACCAGAAAAGAATGGTATTCATCTTTTTGCCCTATGGGAAATCACTTTTATTTACTTTTTATAAGATATTTTTCAGATGTCAACATGTGCAACTAAAATTATTTTAGAAATTGATGGCAATTCTGATTTGAAGCTGAATTTCTTAGAAAATTGTGGGTGAAATGAGGCGCTGAAATAGAGTAGTCCTTATAGTTTGAATTTTCTAAACTTATTGATCACTGGTTTTTCTTCCACATGGCCAAGTAGATGGGGTAACCACTAACAAAAATAGCCAGGCAATTATGTAAAATATTTAGCTTGACCAAAAATCAATTGAGTAAATTTTATTATACAAACAAATGGCTCATGGGCATTATATTCAAAATTACAATTATCCTAGCCTTTGAGTAAGAATACCCACAATATATGAGTGTGTTAAATAATAAATGAGTCATGATTGTTGCAAGAGTTCTTTCTTTAAATGCTGAAAATAAGCAAACTTTAAGTCAAACAAATTAAATATTCTAATAAATAATGGTAAGGGAGTGTGCAACAGTGGAACACAACCCATGGGCCGGACATCAACCAGGATGCTAATCCAGATTCTGTTACAAATTGGCTGTATGAACTTTAGCAAGTGCTTTCTTCTTTGATTTTTCCATGGGGAATAAGATCTTAAAAGAGTTAAACTACTAGGTCTCTTTCCAATATAAGAGTCTAGGAGTCTACTTGACAGGAAATATATTCAAGCATTCTTTCTAGGGGGGGAAAAAAGCCCTTCTTAAAAAAAAAAGAAAAAAAAAAAAAGCACTTTAGAAAAATAGCTGCTCAACATTTTCTTTCTTTTTTTGTGTGAAAAATTAAAAAAAAAAAAAAGACTCCTTTTTTAATGTTTAAAAAAATTTAACCAACTATATATATATGCGTGTGTGTATACTAAGTTGCTTCAGTTGTGTCTGACTCTGCAACCCTTTGGACTGTAGCCCGCCAGGTTCTTCTGTCTATGGGATTCTCCAGGCAAAAATACTGGAGTGTGTTGCCATGCCTTTCTCCGGGGGAGTTTTCCCAACCCAGGGATCGAACCCATGTTTCATATATCTCCTGTATTGGCAATTGGGTTCTTTACCACTGGTGCCACCTGGGAAGCCCCAACAAAATATATATTACATGCTAAAAAAGGGGGATTTTTAAAAATTAAAGTATAGAAGACTACTAATTATCCCACGTATTAACCTTGGAGTTCAACTGTTTGGTTCTGTAAAATGGTATTGGCCCATGAATATTAGCTGCAGCTGCCACATGACACCAGGGAATGCTCTGATACTGTTGTACTTTATGTCTGTTGCCTATGGATTTAGAAAACACGTTCATTTTTTTTTTCATTTTTTAATTTGGTTGTGAAAATTAATATTTAAATATGATAAGGCTTCAGACAAGATAGAATTATCAAAAAGAACGTACTGGTTCAAAGTGCCATAATAATATTTTGTCAACCATTATTATAGTGAAATGTCAACCATCTTCACAAAGGTCATCTTCAGAAAAATATGATATTCAAAACTTCCATGAACTATAGGAAAATAAGATATATATATATATGAATATCTGTGTATATATGTTCAATTTAAAGATAAATACATGAATTTTTCCACATGTTCATATCTTTTTTTTTTTTTTTTTTTTCCCAGTGGGTTTTGTCATACATTGATATGAATCAGCCATAGAGTTACACGTATTCCCCATCCCGATCCCCCCTCCCATCTCCCTCTCCACCCGATTCCTCTGGGTCTTCCCAGTGCACCAGGCCGGAGCACTTGTCTCATGCATCCCACCTGGGCTGGTGATCTGTTTCACCATAGATAGTATACATGCTGTTCTTTTGAAACATCCCACCCTCACCTTCTCCCACAGAGTTCAAAAGTCTGTTCTGTATTTCTGTGTCTCTTTTTCTGTTTTGCATATAGGGTTATCGTTACCATCTTTCTAAATTCCATATATATGTGTTAGTATGCTGTAATGTTCTTTATCTTTCTGGCTTACTTCACTCTGTATAATGGGCTCCAGCTTCATCCATCTCATTAGGACTGGTTCAAATGAATTCTTTTTAATGGCTGAGTAATATTCCATGGTGTATATGTACCACAGCTTCCTTATCCATTAGGTCATATAAGCAAATTTACTCTCCAGTTCAGTTCAGTTGCTCAGTCCTGTCCAATTCTTTGCGGCTACAGCATGCCAGGCCTCCCTGTCCCTCACCAACTCCCAGAGCTTGCTCAAACTCATGTCCATTGAGTTGGTGATGCCATCCAACCATCTCATCTTCTGTCCCCCATTTCTCCTCCTGCCTTCAATCTTTCCTAGCATCAGGGTCTTTTCCAATGAATCAGTTCAAATCAGGTGGCCAAAGTATTAGAGCTTCAGCTTCAGCATCAGCCATTCCAATGAATATTCAGGACTGATTCCTTTAGGATGGACTGATTGGATCTCCTTGCTGTCCAAAGGACTCTCAACAGTCAATCATACATGACTATTGGAAAAACCATACGTTTGACTAGATGGACCTTTGTTGGCAAAGTAATGTCTCTGCTTTCTTTCTTTTTTTTTTAATTAATTTATTTTTTATTGAGGGATAATTGTTTTACAGAATTTTGCTGTTTCCTTTCAAACCTCAACATGAATGAGCCATAGGTATACATATATCTCCTTCCTTTTGAAACTCTTTCCCATCTCCCTCCCCATCCAACCCCTCTAAGTTGATACAGAACCCCTGTTTGAGTTTCCTGAGTCATACAGAAAATTCTTATTGGCTATCTATTTTACATGTGGTAATGTAAGATTCCTTGTTACTCTTGCTATACATTTCAGCCTCTCTTCCCCTCTTCCAATGTCCAAAAGTCTATTCTCTATGTCTGTTTCTCTACTGTTGCCCTGTAAATAAATTATTCAGTACCATTTTTCTAGATTCTGTATATATGTGTGAGAATACAGCATTTATTTTTTCTCTTTCTGACTCACTTCACTCTATAGGTTTTAGGTTCATCAACCTGTCTCTGCTTTTTAATATGATGTCTAGGTTGGTCATAGTTTTTCTTCCAAGGAGCAAGTGTCTTTTAATTTCATGGCTGCAGTCATCATCTGAAGTGATTTTGGAGCCCCCCAAAATAAAGTCTGTCACTGTTTCCACTGTTTCCCCATCTATTTGTGATGAAGTGATGGGACCTGATGCCATGATCTTAGTTTTCTGAATGTTGAGCTTAAAGACGACTTTTTCACTCTCCTCTTTCACTTTCATCAAGAGGTTCTTTAGTTTTTCTTCTCTTTCTACCATAAGCGTGGTGTCATCTGCATATCTGAGGCTATTGACATTTCTCCTAGCAATCTTGATTCCAGCTTGTGCTTCATCCAGCCCAGCATTTCTCATGATGTACTCTGCATATAAGTTAAATAAGCAGGGTGACAATATACAGCCTTGACATACTCCTTTTCCTATTTGGAACCAGTCTGTTGTTCCATGTCCAGTTCTAACTGTTGTGTTCTGACCTGTATACAGATTTCTCAGGAGGCAGGTCAGGTGGTCTGGTATTCCCATTTTTGAATTTTCCACAGTTTGTTGTGATCCACATAGTCAAAGGTTTTGGCATTGTCAATAAAGCAGAAGTAGATGTTTTTCTGGAACTCTCTTGCTTTTTTTGATGATCCAGTGGATGTTGGAATTTGATCTCTGGCTCCTCTGCCTTTTCTAAATCCAAATTCTCTAGTTAGATTATATTTTTCTGGAATACTTTTCATCATGACTTAGCTTAATTGCACATACTGTGTGTGCTGTGTGCTTAGTCGCTTAGTCATTTCAGACTCTTTGTGACCCCATGGACTGTAGCCTGCCAGGCTCCTCTGTCCATGGAATTCTCTAGGCAAGAATACTGGAGTGGGTTGCTATGCCCTCCTCCAGGGGATCTTCCCAGTCCAGGTATCAAAGACAGGTCTCCAGCACTGCAGGCAGATTCTTTACCATCTGAGGCACCAGAGAAGCCCAATTTCACATAGAATTTGTCTAGTTTGTCTAATATTATTAAGTGAGAATATTTTCCCCTTGGATATGATCTTCTAAAGATGAGCACAGAGAGATTAAATGTGAGTATCTCCAGGAACTATATATATCCAGATATACCACAGATTATTCTGTTATCAGGGATCAAGATGAATAGAAAGATGGCAAGATATTAATTTCTTTTACTTTTAAACAAAAACTTGTATATGAAAAATAGCATGACCATTAAAACTGAAACAGAAAAAACAATTTTTGAAGTTCCCCTTATCATTCTCCTTATATTAATCCCTAAAAATATTAATCTTTTGTAGTATAGCAGGTCCTATTTGGCCAGCAACTTTGCCTATCCCTTATATAAATGATTGCTTCTCAAAAGTTAATGAGTTGTTCGTGTGCAATGTTATTATTGGGATCATATTAAAATGCAGAGTTTGATTCAGTAGTTCTGGAATGAAACTTTAACAACTGAATTTATGCAAACCCTCAGGGGCAGTTACTGCTGCTGCATCATAGACATACTTTGATATAATAGGAAGATACACCATATCTAAGCTTGGACCATATAAATATCCTAGGCCCCAAATCTCCACACCTCCTTATTATTTTTCTGCAGCTGAAAATGGCCATTGAAGCCACATGTTTTAAGATCAGTTCAGTTCAGTTGCTCAGTAGTGTCTGCCTCTTTGAGACCCAATGGACAGAAGCATGCCAGGCTTCCCTGTCCATCACCAACTCCTGGAGCTTGCTCAAATTTATATCCATTGAGTCAGTGATGCCATCCAACCATCTCATCCTCTGTCGTCCTCTTCTCCTCCTGTCTTCAATCTTTCCCAGCATCAGGGATTTTTCCAATGAGTCAGTTCTTTGAATCAGGTGGTCAAAGTATTGGAGCTTCAGCTTCAGTAGCAGCCCTTCCAATGAACATTCAGGATTGATTTCCTTTAGGATCAACTGGTTTGATCTCCTTGCAGGAGTATATCAAGGCCATATGCTGTCATCCTGTTTACTTAATTTATATACTGATTATATCATGAGAAATGTCAGGCTGGATGAATTACAAGTTGGAATCAAGATTCCTGGGAGAAATACCAATAACCTTGGATATTCAGATGACACCACCCTTACAGCAGAAAGCAAAGAGGAACTGAAGAGCTGCTTGATGAAGATGAAGGTGTAGAGTGAAAAAGCCAGCTTAGAACTCAAT
The DNA here is from genome assembly GCF_019320065.1 of Cervus canadensis. Classification (NCBI taxonomy): domain Eukaryota; kingdom Metazoa; phylum Chordata; class Mammalia; order Artiodactyla; family Cervidae; genus Cervus; species Cervus canadensis. The sequence continues at coordinate 43,974,794 of NC_057393.1, forward strand.
ATTTTAAAAAATAAGATCATGGCATCTGGTCGCATAACTTCATGGCAAATGAAAGGGGAAAAGGTGGAAGCAGTGACAGATTTCCTCTTCTTGGTGTCTAAAATCACTGTGGATGGCAACTGCAGGCTTGAAATTAGAAAACAGTTGCTTCTTGACAGAAAAGTTATGACAAAGCTAGACAGTGTGTTAAAAATCAAAGACATCACTTGGCAAACAAAGGTCCATATAGTTAAGGTATGATCTTTGCAGTAGTCATGTACAGGTGTGACAGCTGGATGATAAAGAAGGCAAAACATCAAAGAATTGTTGTTTTTGAACTGTAGTGTTGGAAAAGACTGTTGAGAGTCCCTTGGACTGCAAGGATATCAAACCAGTCAACCCTAAAGGAAATAATCCCTGAATACTCTTTGGAAGGACTGATGCTGAAGTTGAAGCTCCAATATTTTGGCTACCTGATGCAAAGAGCCGACTCATTAGAAAAGACCCTGGTGCTGGGAAAACTTGAAGGTGGAAGAAGAGGGCAACAGAAGTTCAGATGATTAGATGCCATCAGTGACTCAATGGACATGAACTTGGGCAAACTTCAGGAGTTGGTAAGGGACAGGGAAGCCTGGCATGACTGACAAGTCCATGGGGTCTTGGAGTCAGACACAACTTGGTGACTGAACATCAACAACAATATCAATGATGCTGAACATATTTTCATGTATTTTTTGTTTTTTGGCCATCTTCTAAGGAGAAATGTCTATTTAGGTCTTCACCCATTCTTTGATTTGGGTGGGTTTTTTTTTTTTTCCCCCCTTGATATTGAGCTGCTTGAATATCTTGGAGACTAAACCTTTGTTAACAGAGACATTGCTTTGCTGACAAAGTTCATATAGTCAAAGATGGATATGAGACTAGGACTATAAAGAAGGCTGAGCACTGAAGAATTGATGCTTTCAAATTGTGCTGCTGGAGAAGACTCTTGAAAGTCCCTTGGACAGCAAGGAGATCAAACCAGTCAATCCTAAAGGAAATCGACTCTGAATATTCATTGGAAGGATTGATGCTGAAGCTCCAATACTTTGGCCACATAATGCAAAGAGTTGACTCATTCAAAAAGACCCTGATGTTGGTAAAGATGGAAGACAAAAGGAGAAAGTACAAAGGCAAAAGGACAGCAGAGAATCAGACGGTTATATAGCATCACTGACTCAATGGGCATGGATTTGAGCAAACTCCAGGAAATAGTGAAGGACAGGGGAGCATGGTATGCTGCAGTCCAAGGGGTTGCAAAGAGTTGGACATGACTTAGTGACTGAACAACAGCAATGCCTCATTGGTCACTTTGTTTGCAAATATTTTCTCCCAAGCACATTTTAATATTACCTAGAAATTTACCAATCTGTCAAGTAATTTACCCTTTTTATTGCCAATTTTTCTACTGGGTATTTTGTATTGATTATGTATTGAAACAAACTCATTGTTCATCATTGATTTTAGCCCTTTAGGTGTTATATATTTCCTTTCATCATCACTTCTGGCAATATTTTTTCATATGGTTTCTTTTTTAGAAGACTTATTTATTTATTTTATTTTTTGGCTGTAGTGGGTTTTCATTACTGCACAGAGGCTTTCTCTAGTTGCGGCAAGCAGGGGCACTTTTCATTGTGGTCTTATTGTAGGGGCTTCTCTTGTGGAGCACAGGCTCTAGGCACAGGGCTTCAGTCATTGCATCATGTAGACCCAGTAATTGCAGCTTGTGGGCTCTAGAGCTGCATCTCACTAATTGTAGAGTATGGACTTATTTGGTCTACTCCCTACAGGATCTTCCTGGACCAGGGATAGAACTGGTTTTCCCTTGCATTGCAAGGTGGATTCTTAAACACTGGACAACCAGGGAAGCCCTCTCATACAGTTTCTAGACAATAGTCTCCTTTGTTTTATATACAGAAGATAATTTAGGCTCCATGATTTGATTTTCAAATAAGCGCTGAAATTGAACATTGCATTACTGTGTCAAAAAAATCCGAAGTACCTCTATTCCTTTCCCTAGTATAAAATTGAATAAATAGTAATGCAACAAACATGATTCATTAAAATTTGAACCAATGTAATATATCATGAACAATACTTAGAAAAATTCAGTAGCCCTTTTAGTCGGACACCCACACACATTTTCCTAAATACCAATTCTTTTTCATTTGTCTTGCCTTGAATGTAGGATTTCATTTAAATAAGGGTTTGCAGCAAAGGATTGCTTTTTTCTTTTTCTGTGAAATTTCAGTGCAGTCATCTCTAAGAATAGCCTGGATGCTGATGATGTTCTGAGTGTGATTTTCTGAATCCCTCATGTTAGGCTTAAGCTTCCTTATCCTTGTTCTGTGCCTAAAGGGAAGAGGGGACATCTGGCCATCACCTTCCACATAATTAGCCTTCATATTAGAAGATTAGAAGATTGTGCCTTTGCCTTCTGCTTGTGTTGAGTCATTAAAGTCCAATTCTGTTTCTTCTTAACATTAATTTTTTTTTTTTTTAATTTTTTATTTTTATTTTTTTTTAATTTTTTTATTAGTTGGAGGCTAATTACTTCACAACATTTCAGTGGGTTTTGTCATACATTGACATGAATCAGCCATAGATTTACACTTATTCCCCATCCCGATCCCCCCTCCCATCTCCCTCTCCACCCGATTCCTCTGGGTCTTCCCAGTGCACCAGGCCGGAGCACTTGTCTCATGCATCCCACCTGGGCTGGTGATCTGTTTCACCATAGATAGTATACATGCTGTTCTTTTGAAACATCCCTCCCTCACCTTCTCCCACAGAGTTCAAAAGTCTGTTCTGTATTTCTGTGTCTCTTTTTCTGTTTTGCATATAGGGTTATCGTTACCCATCTTTCTAAATTCCATATATATGTGTTAGTATGCTGTAATGTTCTTTATCTTTCTGGCTTACTTCACTCTGTATAATGGGCTCCAGTTTCATCCATCTCATTAGGACTGGTTCAAATGAATTCTTTTTGACGGCTGAGTAAAATTCCATGGTGTATATGTACCACAGCTTCCTTATCCATTCATCTGCTGATGGGCATCTAGGTTGCTTCCATGTCCTGGCTATTAAATTTTTAAAAATGAGCAAAAATCAAATTCTTCTTCTTATGGTGGCTTGATATTTATAATAGTGGGAATAAGTTGTTCAGAATTAGGAAAGATCAGATCACAAGGGATTTTTTAAAGCTAACCATAAATTCAAAAGCAAGAAATGAATTTCAGCCTCTGCCAAAAAGGCTTAGATTTATATATAACTGAAATTCCAAATAAAAAGAAATATAAACTAAATTGGATTTGCAATATCTAAATTTTCTATAGGAGTTGGTATAAATATTGTCTTTCCAAACCTCTCTATTATACAAACACGATATTTATTTCAAACCTCTCTGTGTTACAGGTGGCTGAGATCCAAAGTTAGAAATTATCAAGAAAACAATTTATGAAGAAAGTCAGATTATCTGGAATTTGCAAAAATTAGAAGCAGAAATAGCCTTCAGTGTACCAAGAAGTTAAAGGAGCATTATACTCCTTTAAGTCTAATGTTCTAAGTCAATTAAGCCAGTTTGACATGTTAAAAAAAGAAAAGAAAACACTGAAAATCAAAATGAATCAACAAAAATAATGTATTTCAGTGAAGTATTGCTCCAAATCTATACCACTTAGCTCATGCCCTGTAAAATATTTGATAATAAAACTTGTTTGGAGAAAGGTTTGCTTAGAGAGAAAATATACTCTACTAATAAGCTTGCTCTAGTCATCTTGGGATCTCTGGGAAATGAATTCTGAGATGAAGATTAGCATGCCAAAGATCTATTAGCAATGTTTTACGATGAACATCTGCAGAAAGGAAATGAAGGAAAGAGTGGGCAGAGGATGAAGTAAAGCAGTGAGAATGTATCTGTGGGAAGTCTGAACTAATGTTACGAATGGCTAATTGTTAAGATGGAATAAGCCTTCAAAGCTGTCCCAAATTGGGAAAAGACTCAAGCATTTGTATGCCCACAAGGATCAATTACTGGATGCAGGCTGACACTTGAAGGGGGAATGAATCAGTAAATTCCAAAAGGGGATGATGGCCAAGTTTCTATAAATAAAAAGCAAGTAGTCTCTCTGAGAATAGTAAGTAACCACAGTAGTCCATCATTCAGATACACAACCTAATAATATTTTACTCTGAAAGCTTCTTATTGATGTGTAATTTTTTTTCAACAAGATTATCTGGATAATCTGACCTGCATTTTTCAACAAGATTTCCTTTTTTTATTTCTTTCAAAATTTATTCTGCTTCTTCACCCCAAGTATTTTGGAGTGATATCACTGAAGATAAATAGAGAAGAGATTTTTTTTAACCACCCTAGATTTACCTAGAAAATGCAAGGTTTCCAGACCAAGAGCTGGAAAGGTCCCTAGCATGAACTGGAACAGGCTTTCTCTGACTTTCCCAGCAGTTCTGGGATAACTTTTCATTATCTTCAAACTGAGTCTCAGGTTATCAGTAGCTGATCTTCTGGATTATCTAGACAATTTACAAATTATGCTGTTTGTTGAACTGTTCCTTAAAAGTCATCTTTAAGGTGATTTAAATTTTTAAAGTTTCAATGTCTTTATCTAGAAAATGGGAATAATTATGATTTTCTTACAAGATTGAATTTTAAAGTAAGTAACACATATAGAACATTCAGTAGTGTCAATTATTAACATAAATAATTATTAGCTATTTTATAAGGTGAGTTGAGTGAGAAACATGAGAGCAACAGATAATGATAGCTAGTATTTTTAAGGCCAAATATCAAATGTAATTTACATTTGACAGTCTGCATTTGGTATATTTCTTTCTTAAGCTCACTTGGATGGGAACCAATCCCCTGACCTTTTTTAAGATCAAAGATGATGACAAACTGCTTTTAAAAAAATGTAGAAGCTTTGTAACAATACCAAGAGGCAGCTATTATTATTCTCACTGAACACATATAAGACACATATAAGTAATTCCCTAACACACTACTTCCTGATGGCAGACTAAGGGTTCAACCCAAGAAGTTTGACATCAGAGTGAAAGTGTTTAACCACAATATCATTTTGTCTCTACAATAGTAAATTCTCATTGCTTAGGAGTTGTGATTGACACTAGTCACTTGCTTGACACAAAAACTTAAAATTAGGCTAAAAAGATAGTGTTCAAGTAAACAAAAAGGGTATCATGAACTGATAATTATTTTTTAATTTAATTAATTATTTGGTTAATTTATTCATTTTGGCTGTGTTGATCTTCTTTGTTGCACCAGGGCTTTCTCTTTTTGCAGGGACTACTCTCTCTTGTTGTGGGGCATGGGTTTCACATTGAAGTGGCTTCTCTTGTTTCAGAGCACAGGCTCTAGGGTGCGTGGGCTTCAGTAGTTGTGGCACGCAGGCTTAGTTGCCCTGAAACATATAAGATCTTCCCAGACCAGGATCAAACCCTTGTCCCCTTTGTTGGCAGGCAGATTCTTAATCACTGGACTGTCAGGGAAGTACTTGATAATATCTAATATGGGAAAAAAAGTATGGCTACAAGCACTGATTTGCCATAATTTAATATTAGTCAGCAGCATGAAAGAAAAGTGAAGTCGCTCAGTAGTGTTCGACCCTTTGTGGCCACATGGACTGTAGCCTACCAGGCTTCTGCGTCGATGGGATTTTCCAGGCAAGAGTACAGGAGTGGGTTGCCATTTCAAGCCACTTTATGATGAAGAAAATTGCCTCAGAAGGCATTCATACGATTGGATTCATATTAAAATTCTAATTCTAGCATGATTTGTGCCAATCTTTTATCATCTAAGAAATGAAGTGAAAGTCGCTCAGTTGTGTCCAAATCTTCATTACTCCATGGACTGTAGCCTGCCAGGTTCCACTGTCTATGGAACTCTCCAGGCAAGATTACTAGAGTGGGTAGCTGTTTCCTTCTCCAGGGGATCTTCCAAACCCAGGGATCGAATCCAGGTCTCCCACATTGCAGGCAGATTCTTTACCATCTGAGCCACCAGAGAAGCCCAGGAATACTGAAGTGGGGAGCCTATCCCTTCGCCACAGGATCTTTCTGACCCAGGAATTGAACCGGGGTCCTGCATTGCAGGTGGATTCTTTTCAAGCTGAGCTACCAGGGAATATCTTTATCATCTAAGATACACTATAAAAAAAAAGAAAAAAGAAAATCAACAAAGATATCTCTGAAATATGTGGACCAAAGAAAGGAAGATTCCTGAAGTCAATTCTTGTAAAGACATCTCAAAGGAAAGCAGGAGAGTAATTAAATACATTCCAGGCTCATCTGTCCATGGAATTCTTCATGCCAGAATACTGGAGTGGGTAGTCCTTCTCTTCTTCAGGGGATCTTCCCAACCCAGGGATTGAACCCAGGTCTCTGGCATTGCAGGCAGATTCTTTACTGTCTGAGCCACCAGGGAAGCCTGAATACATGCATAACTGACATGTAAAAAAATAAATAGTTCTCTATTGTGTTATTCCCATTACAAGAGTTGAACTAGAGGTTAAAAGTTACATAGACATTGATTTCAACTTGACATATTTCCTAAGGAAAGAACTGTTTTTTTTCTTCTAGTTTCACACTTCGTTGGAAATGTAATCTTATATCACAATTTCATAAACAAATGATATAAATGGCAAGCAGTGAATACCCAGAAGGTCTCTGAGGAAATGGTTCAAGAACATTAAACTAGTTGTAACAAGACTTGAAGCTGCATTCAACTTGAGTCTCTTTGTGGAATAGTAACGATAATGATGATCAACCCATGGAATAATGCCTTTTTAGGAGTCATAAACAGAATAATTTTAATATAAGCGAATAGGATTGAAAAATAAATTATACATTTTAAGGCAAAGTATTGATTTGGGAAAATGTTTACTTTATTTACATTTTTATATATGTGCAAATAGATAATAGTAGCTATATATTTCTTTATAACAAATTATCCTCCAAAATAGTGGCTTAAAATAAAATAGATGATCCACTCACAGTGAGTCATTCAGTCAGGAGTTTGGGAATGGTTTATGTGGTAGATTCAATGCAGATTCTTTCATGAGGTTCGATCAGGATGATGGTCAGTGGCTTCCCTGATGGCTTAATGGTAAAGAATCTGCCTGACAATGCAGGAGACATGGTTTCCATCCCTGGTCCAGGAAGGTCCCATATGCTGGGGAACAAGTAAGCTCATGCATCACAGCTGTTGAGGCTGTGCTGTCGGGCCCAGGAACTCATCTACTGAAGCCCTTGCTCCTAGAGCCTGTGCTCCACAAGAGAGATCACCGCAATGAGAAGCCCACACCCTGCAACAAGGAGTAGCCCCTGCTCACCACAACTAGGGGAAAGCCTGTGCAGCAACAAAGGCCCAGCACAGCCAATAAAAATTTTTTAAAAAAAGATGATGGCCAGAGTTGGAGCCATTTGATGGCTTGACACTGACCGGATGATCTATTTCCAGGATGGCACACTCAAGCAGTTTTCACTGCTTTCACAGAAGGAAGTTTTAGTTCCTTCTGACACAACAGCTGATCCTCCAGAGCTTGATGATCAAAAGAAAAAGCAAGATGGAATCCTTGATGTCATTTGTGAGTCACCTTTGACTGCACACTCCATCAATTAACATCATTTCCTTTCAGTTAGAAAAGTTATCCCTATTTAATGTGGAAAAGAACTATGGATGGTGAAAATGCCAGGAGTTAGTGATTGTGTTTCAGGCTTCATTGGAAACTTAATGTTGTGTCATAATTTCATTAATGAAAGAAACGTGTATCTTCTTGGAGACTGGCTACCACAGATTATTACAAGATAAAATATTTTCCTTACTATAAGTCACAATCAAAATCAATTTGCAAACATAAAATGTGCAGCCTTTAAGTGGAAAGACTTCAGTTGGAAAATCAACTATTCTTTCACAATTTAATTTAATTTTTGAGCCTAATTTTTTTATTTGAAAAATGAGAATAAAATGATTTTTCATTCTTTTTCTGAGTTGATGATGATACTGTTTTAATCAAGATTGTGAATAAATGTCTCATCATGGACTTAAATTTTTTTGTTCCATATAGTTACTAGAATATTACTAGTACTATAAATCTTTAAGAAAAACTATCATGGGAGACATGTTGATTTCATTATAGTGATGAAGAGTCAATAAAATAAATTCTAACTTTAAGGATTGACATATGAAAACTAATGCTGTTTTTCAAGATACATATTTCTTCTATTTTCTTCTTTATCTTACTATGCTTCTTATATTCTTTATATATCTGATGTTATGTCCCAAATTAAAAAAAAAATCTGTTACTGAATTTGAACATATACTTTACATGGGTTCTGATGAACACAATGTCATCCATAGGTAACAAGCTATTTACTTTTGCTCAGATCATTGGTAAAATGTTTTGTCATCATATAAACATTTAATGCACTGAAATCTAACTACACTTTATGGTAAGAAATATTAAAATGTAAAAAGAGAAGAGCAAGACAATCATAAAGAATTTACATTGTGTGCATAATTCACAGTTATGCCTGCTGTTCTCATCAATGAACCCCTAAGTTAGCATCTACTATACTGTTTATAATGCAATTTAGATTTCCAGAGTATATAGCAAGAGTATATAACTTAACCTTACTCTGGCCCTAGGAAAGATAGATCAGTCTTTAATTGGTGTTTGAAATTCTCCAGGAAGAAATCCACTCTAATGAAAGACTACAACAGCATCAAAGGGGTCTTTGATCAAGAGAAGATATGTCATAAATTATTTTCTTTTGGTGAAATGAGTGATAATCAAGAAGATATGGCTGTCTAGAAAGAAAGTATAGTCCATAAGGCCTTTGCATGGATTGCTTCTTCTTCTAGGAATGCTCACCATGACTAAATCCATCACTTTCTTCAAATCTTGATTCAAAGATTTTCTCAACATGGTCATCTTTGATCACTGTTTTGAATTCTACTACCTTGTCTCCCTGACAGTCTTGGTGCTCCTTACCCAGTTTCATTTTCTTCTCTTTCCCATTTTATTGCCTTTTTTTATTATCTGAATTTTTCCTGTAAGTGTCATAAGCGCATAGTACTGTTTTTCTTTTTAATGCTGAACACCACTTTCTATAACACTGCCCTCAGTGGGAGGTTGATAAATATTTCTTGAATAAATGAATAAATAAGTACTACTTACTTTTGTTCTTCTCCCTTTAGTATTTATCTATTTATATCTAATATATAAGTTGTCTATAATTTGTGGAGTTTTTTTCCATCTGAAAGTTACCTTGTATTATCATTTTTATTATGAAATCTTGCTGATTTACAAATATGTCTGAATTGATGGAAACCAAATATTCAGTCTTTTATAAAACAGTAATTCTCAACTTCAGTGTGATAAGGAAAAGCAGTCTGCTGACATTGCAGAATTTCAGTACATATCCCACACATTCTCATTTCATAAGTCTAGGAAGGAGTCAAAAAGTCAACACAATAAATGAGCAAAGCAGATGCTTTTTGATACAAGTGGTAATCTGACAACAGTTTGAGAAATACTTAGGTCTGCCCATAAATTGAATATGATAAATGCTGCCTTTGAATGATAAGCATCCTGTAGATTTTTAATAAATAGAGTATAATGCATTTGCAGTTTGTTTTATATAAGGTGGATCAAAATGATAAAATTAAAAAAAAATTCTTTGTTTTCTGGTGCTTTTACTGATGACTCACATTGATATATGTTAAATGCTATGTGGTAATTAACAAAAGATTTCTAGTTCAGCTAGAAAAATTTCCCTGTCTTGACTGATTTTCATCTCTGAGTAAAATTTAAGATCTACTTTTATGAGTAAACCCTGTAGTTACCCCCAAATATTTTGGTTTAGACATGGTAATTAAAATGCAGTTATTTATTTTCCAGAGAATTCCAACGATCGCCACAATTTAAACATATTCATTTTAAGACTATTTTAGCTATATTACCAATTCAGACTTCTATCTCAATTTATGTAACTGCTTACAAAGTTATTATGTTTTATTTTTTAGGCTAAATTCCTCTTTATTTGCAGCGATAATTATTATAACCACTCTTGACAGCAAGATACAGATGAACTTCTCTGTTGTAAAAGATAATTTGTCATTCTTAGCAAAAACTAAATCTATACACCTGCCTGAAATTCAATCATCTATACTAAAAATAAACTTCCATAAAAAGACAAAATAAATAGCAAAACATTCCATAAATGCAAGTTAGGGTGACAGAAGTAAGATATGGAGCAAACCACTTTCTATTTTTTATATAAAAATCACTATTAACTTTTTGACTGTTTCTTTAATAAGTCTTACCTGCTGGCTCAGATGGTAGTCTCCCTGCAGTGCGGGAGACCGGGGTTTGATTCCTGGATCAAGATGATCCCCTGGAGAAGGAAATGGCAAACCACTCCAGTATTCTTGCCTGGAAAATTCCATGAATAGAGGAGCCTGACAGGCTACAGTCCATGGGGTCACACAGAGTCGGACAAGACTGAGTGACTTCACTTCCCCTTTCTTTAATAAGGCTTCTTAAAAACATGAACAGTATTGAATTCAAGGATTTCAAAGTGAAAAACAAAGGATGTATTTCTCCAAATTGCATAAAAAATGGGTGTGAATTGACTTTTCTAGATCTAGGCATGAAGATATTTTCTTCAAAGTAAAAGAAAGAGCTGAAAAAAGTCCTTCTTAAATGAAAGACAGAAAAAAGTTCACTTTGACTGAGATATTGCAAATTGTTGCAAATTATGAATTATTCAGATTATCTCAAAAATATCCCATTTAACTCTGTGTTTAATCCAGCTTTGTATGAGACATTCTGAGTTTTCTGTCAGCCCCAGGTTTGATTCCTTTATCTCTCAGTGGAAAGGCCACAACATTAGTTTGTAATTTAATTTCATAAACATTTATTGAACACGTACACAGAAAATATGTACTTATTACTACAGGAAAGGATGAAAATGCAGATAAAAGAAAACACCCTCCAGTAAAAGTGGCTATCAAGCTAAGTGATAGAACTAGAATCAAAAATGGTTTTGCAAGCTATTGATTCCACAGTTAATTGTTATTATATAAAGTTTCAGTAGACCAAAACTCTTTTATAATGAAAATTAGCTGAGCAGACAAAAACTTCAAAAAACCCAGTTTTTTTTTTTTTTTTCCCCAACCCATCAGAGAACTGAGGACATAAAATCACCATCACACACTACTGTTTTTATCCCTTACTATTTGTCAAGTTTTGTGTTGAGAATCTGACACATGTTGCCATGGATGTTCCTCACTGTTTGGTCTCCACTCCTTTTCAAAATATTTCCTGTATGGAAGGGGTTGAATCCCTGGAAACCAAATGCTCTAATGAGAAAGTACTAGTGAGACATTTGGAAGACAAAAGAGAGAAAGAAGTTATCTTTCTCTTTCTACAAGCCACGGGATATATGGTAGAGTTTGGCAGATACAGAGTTTTAGAGTAGTCCCATGATTTTCGTGGGTTACAGTCACCTCTGACCATTGAGATTCCCTCATCTTTAAGGCCAGCTTGAGAGCTGGAGATGACTTTGCCTGAATTTTGTTCTTCCTGCTTTTGTAAGCATTTATGAGCACTTCATTTTTGCATAAAATTCCTTCATTCATGATTCCTAGAAGATACATCTTTCCGTTCCCTACTTTGACACTGAGTCTTATAAGCTTTTTCCTCCATACTGAGTTTAGGTGTATTTAGGTCATGTTCAGATGTAATCGTGTATGTACATGAGTACATATAAATATATACATATTTTTTCTAGAGATCCACAACACACGGGTTATCACTAACTCAAAGAAAACATAGTTAAATGGGAATGTTGATAGTAAACATTCAAGTGACCATTAATATAGATAAAATACCTTGAAAAATTTACTAAGTCAAAATAGAGAATGCGATTCATATTGACATCTTTATATTTAGGAAATAATATAACAAGATTTGGTGTTATTTGACTAGTCTATAGAGAATTTTAGAAAGCAAGAAAGTATTTTTGAAGATAGCAAAATAAATAGATTTATCTTTAGATTAAATAAAAACAATTCTTCTCAATAGTAAGTGTGTAGAATTTTACTGGCCTTTAAATATTATGGTTTTTTTTTTTTTTTTTGATTGGTTCTGCCAACAAAATGCTCCAATGATAGTGCTAATTATATCTGAGTAAAATGATAGAGGATAATTATAGAGTATAGCATATGCACGTATCCTACACCAGAATATGATCCATTAGCTTCAGAGACCCAACTTAAACTTAAATACCTACAATGTTCTTTGGATGGGCTTACTTTTGCTTATTTATTCTAACATGAATATGTACAATAGATAATATTGTCTATAACCATAAGGAGCTCAAAGATTATTTTCAACATTGCCATTTTCTTATTCTAGGATCTGACTCAGAAAAACTCAAAGAAGCACATTCCCCTAGATGTTGTAGTAGTTAGGACACAAATTATTTGACAACTTGGTCATATAGCTTTCATAACATGAATAGGCTCTGTTTCAGCACATACCCAGGGATGTATAGCTCCATCAAACTAAGAAATTGCAGTAGTATAAGAACTTGTTTTGTAAATGGGGCAGTTTAGCAAAGCATTTAACAATAATTTTGCTGGAGATTTCAGTAAAAGAAACAAGACATCCCCACATTAGGCCTGCAATACTTTTTCTTGTAAACATTTAAAATGAAGTAATTAAAGGATCACTTGTTCTTTATGTCTACCATTTCGCCATTTGAGGCTTTGTACACTAAATTTTAGCAGCAAATTATTATGCTTCAGAAAACAACTACCTTTTATTTCTTGTAATGCATTTTTTAAGGGAAGAACAGAGGATGATTTATCTACTGTAAATACAACAATTGAGATTATTTGTTGGTTGGGAAATCAGGTCAAAGCCACTAATCTGAGGTATGCATAACAAATCAAATCTGCATCTTTAATGCAAAAGATTTTTCAGCAGGTGTATTAGAATCTATGAATATAGCTTTATTTGGGGAGGCTATATAACATCCTTTTTACATGAAAAATAGTGTGTGTTACAATGATGCCTGTTGGGAGCCGCCGGGATGCACCCAGTCCGTGACAAGGTCATGGGAAGAGAAAAGAATCTGCAAGGCAGCTCTTCTCCTCGAGGTTGTCCCAGGGGCCCAGTATGTCCGTTTCTTCCTTCTGTCTTACTGTTGTTGGGCTTTCTATTAATTTTTGGAAATGATAATATATAGTAATAAGGCCTTGCTGGAAAAGTCCAAGCCTTTTTGGAAATGCTCAAGATTGCTCTGGCTCAGGACACGACCATAAACATCAAGTCATAAAAGAAAAGGCCACAGGTATAGTTTGGCTGCTTGATTAAAAGATTATAATGTTCTAGAATAAAAAAGAGTAGAGGCATTTAGATTTAGAAGTAGATATACTGCTTTAGTTTACTTGCTCCTTGGTTGAAAGGGTTTTCACTATTGCTATTTCCTTGCTGATATTTGTTCATTGTTTCCCTTTCTTTAAACAACATGGGATATTATGGGTATTTTTGTAAAATTAGAAAATGGGGTATATAGGATTTTAATAGAATATTTATATTAACCAGCTTTACTGCCATTATCTTACTATTAATAGAGGTGTTTTGCTGCTTTAGAGGTGTTTTTGTTGTTTAATAGTTAATCGTTGTAAATTGAGATTTTGTGGTTTCAGGTAAAGAAAAATATCAGGTTTTTCTCATGGTACTATTTTCAGAAATGTCAAACATATTACTGTGACCCTTCCCATGTATTGTTTTATTGTCCAAAGAATTTACACTATACCTGAGATTTGTGGAACATTGTTTTTGTTAGAGTGAGAATGTTAGGCCATAAGAAGACTATGTACGGGACATTTAAGTATAAACCCTGTAATGGGAAATGTTCTAGATGAATGCTTAGGGGAAAAACATGGGGAAAAAAATATAGACGGCAGCACAAACCAATATCTGATGTAATATGTGGTGACTTAAGGGGGAGGTAACACTCATTCTATAAAAACTGAGCTATCCTAAAATTAAAAAATAAGCTACCTCTTCTACGCAACCGTCTGTGTGTGTGTGTGTCTGTCTTATTCCTCGCAGACGCCACTCATCCCTTGGGTACTCCTGGTCCTGCCGGGGCTGGACCTCGGCAGATGCCCAAATCCCAGATCTTTGCAAACATGTCTTTTATTAATTGTCCACAGAATGGCATGCCCCACTTTATGAGTCTGGACTTTCTACTCAACCATGGAAATCTAGATCCCCATTCAGAAACAACTTCAGTTTCTGAGTTAAATATATCATTTGCAATCATTTTGAAGGCAAGAGTACAAAGCATATATGTATGAGTATAATTATTATAATTTCTAAATAACTCTGTTTATATGAGGTACAGGATACAAATAGTATTAAGTAGCTAAATCTATAAGATTCTAAAATTTAAAGTGATCTTCATATGTGATGAATGCTTTCTTTTTATTTACTGTAACGACAAACTTTAGAGTTGAAATTCTAAGGTATGTATTTATGTATATACACTCAAAGATTCTAAGTCAGACCCCTTATTCCAGGTAAAGTCTCATAAAGACTATGCCCAGGTAGAGGCAGGGCACTGAAATCAGAGGTGGAGGGAGGGATGGAGATCCAGATTTCCATGGTTGAGTAGAAAGTCCAGACTCATAAAGTGGGGCATGCCATTCTGTGGACAATTAATAAAAGACATGTTTGCAAAGATCTGGAGTTTGGGCATCATTGTAACACACATTATTTTTCGTGTAAAAAGGATGTTATATAGGTTCCCCAGTTTCCAAATCCAAGATAGATGTTCTACTGGACCTGACACTCACCAATATTTTGCAATACAGACTCATATATTTCATTAAGAATAAAAAGTATAGAGTAGCACATCAGTGATGGTGGGAAAAAGAAATATGAAGTCCCCTTAGCTTAGAGCTCCTCTCTCTGAAAATATGTGACAAACATACTTTCTAGGATATTGCCTTCGAAACAGAACCACATTTCAGTTCACTTATCTCAGTATGTCTCTCCAAGTTGGCAACTGGTGTCTCTCTCCAGAAAGGGTTCTTTCTAAAATATTAAGAGTAATTAATATTTTAGAAAAAGAATTCATTTGAATCAGTCCTAATGAGATGGATGAAACTGGAGCCCATTATACAGAGTGAAGTAAGCCAGAAAGATAAAGAACATTACAGCATACTAACACATATATATGGAATTTAGAAAGATGGTAACGATAACCCTATATGCAAAACAGAAAAAGAGACACAGAAATACAGAACAGACTTTTGAACTCTGTGGGAGAAGGCGAGGGTGGGATATTTCAAAAGAACAGCATGTATACTATCTATGGTGAAACAGATCACCAGCCCAGGTGGGATGCATGAGACAAGTGCTCGGGCCTGGTGCACTGGGAAGACCCAGAGGAATCGGGTGGAGAGGGAGATGGGAGGGGGGATCGGGATGGGGAATACGTGTAAATCTATGGCTGATTCATATCAATGTATGACAAAACCCACTGAAATGTTGTGAAGTAATTAGCCTCCAACTAAAAATAAATAAATAAATAAATAAAAATGAACAGTTGTTCATGTAAACGGCAAAAAAAAAAAAAAAAAAATTTAATCTGCTATTTAACTCATCCATTAAATTTCTGTTTTCATGATTACAAAAAAAAAAAAAAAAGAGTAATTAAGTAACCATGGGCTATCTTTTTAAAACAGAAGAGTTTTATGAGACTTTAACTTTTTTGTGTGTTTTGTCCTCTAGTTATTGAATTCTATACTATATTTTAACTTCTGATATGTTCTGCTTTTTCTCTCCAAGTTCTTTTCTGGAAGCTGTTTTTGTAGAGCAGCTATGATTTTCTGAAGGTGATGGTAGTTAAGCTTCCTACTTGTGTTACAGGGTTGAACAGATGGCATTCTTGAATTTTTTTGTTCTTGGGGTAGTTTCAGATAGGACTCTTTTCCCTCTGAAAGTTTAATAATACCCTACATAAAGCTTGTGATATTTCCATTGACTTCCATCTTTCAATTATTTTTACAGTATTTTCGTATCCCAAATATTTGCTTTGTTCCCAAATTGACCTGGGGGATTTGCTCTAGAATTTTTTTTTCACGCCTCTCTTGTTGCTGCTAGTGTTTGCTTAAGCTTAGACACTTGTGTTAAAAAAAAAAAAAGATATCACTTTGCTGACAAAGATATAGTCAAAGTTATAGTTTTTCCAATAGTCATGTGCAGATGTGTGAGTTGGACCTTTAAGATGGTTGAGCACAGAAGAATTGATGCTTTTGAAATGTGGTGCTGGAGAAGACTTGAGAATCCCTTGGACTGCAAGGACATCAAAGCAGTCAATCTTAAAATAAATAAATCCTAAATGCTTTTTGGAAGGACTGATGCTAAAGTAGAAGCTCCAACACTTTGGCCACCTGATGTGAAGAGCTGATTTATTGGAAAAGACCCTGATCATGAGAAAGAATGAAGGCAAAAGGAGAAGGGGGTGGCAGAGGATAAGATGGTTATATAACATCACTAACTCAATGGACATGAATTTGAGCAAACTCTGGAAGATAGTGAAAGACAGGAAGCATGGCATGCTGCAGTCCATTTGGTTGCAAAGAGCAGGACACAATTTAGCAACTGAACAACAGCAAGACACTTCCTTAAGTGTGAATGGTTTTGATCTGGCTTCTCCAAAAGCTGTCCTTACTCTTTGATCATCTATTCATAATCCAAAGTTATACCATAAGTTTCTTTAATTTTTTGAGACATTTTGAAAAAAATTTCTCCATGTATTCTCCATGCAGGTGATAAATTCTTATTACCAGGGGAGATTCCAATAAGAACAACAACAAAATAGTAATAATTACATCTCTGAGGAAATTCTGAAAAATACAGGATTCTGGTGTTCAGGGTTATATTTTATACTGCTCATATATTTTGTTATATATTTTATTATATACTCTTAATTAAAAAGAATTGCATTTTAACATGTTATGAGGCTTTAATTTGTCATGGAGATTGAACCTGTGTCCTCTGCAGTAGAAGCACAGAGTCTTAAACACTGGGCCATCAGGGAAGTCCCCTAAAAAATTATTTTTGAAGAACAGCTTTAATCATGAATATATTTAGGATATATTAACTCATTTAGTTAGTATGAGATTGTGAGGTAAAATACAGGATATCCAGTTAAATGTGAATTTCTGATTATAGAGTGAACAATTTTAGGATAAATATGTCTCACTAAACTTTTGAGACATGTAGAAAATAAAGAAAACAAACACCCCCATTAAATACACTGGAGATTAAAGAAAATCCAATAAAGAGCAAAGTTTTTCAGGAAGCATTTCATTTTGCAATTTCAAGAAGCCCAAAATTTATGTATTTCTGGAAAATGTTTTTCTTTAATAGATTAAACATAGGATGGAAGATAAAAAAGCTCTTTGAAACACTTATTAGCTAATCTTAACATTGATGAGATTACCACCACACATAAATCAAATAATAAAGAATAAAATCCTCAAAATCTGGAAGATAGCACTACTAAGTAAGAAAAATCACAAGCAGCCAAAACTTGATATAAATCATTTTACAATATCTAAAAACAAATGACAATATCTGAAACGTATTGGCAGTGTCCCATAGAGCTGGAGATATAGTCAAGGCAGTCTTTCATGTATTTTAACTGATTTATAAAAAGCTCTTCCCATTAGTTTCTAGTTCTTTAGATTGCTCTCTATTTCCGAACTTCTATGCTACTAAAATGAAAGATTCTGATTATTAATTTGTTCTGAGAAAAAACAGTAAATCCTTAATAGCTTATGAACTCCATTTCTAGTTAGGTGCTATAGAACCTGAATTAAGTGAGTTCAAGTGTCACTGGCACACTCTATTCTTCTGTAAAATATCTGGGGTCCTGTTCATTCTGTACCCCTTAAATTGAGGCTTTAGCATTCATGGGGATAAGAGATAACTTTCCAAGGTATCCAAAAAGCCATAGAACAAATGTATAGAAACTTATTAAAATACAGAATGAATAAAGGATGGTCAGTACACCAGATCTTGATGTGTCGATTTATATGAATATTGAAGAATCTCAGGAACACCTTATGGCAAAATTCAGACCTAAATTGAAGAAAGTAGGGAAAACCACTAGGCTATTCAGGTGTGACCTAAATCAAATTCCTTATGATTATACAATGGAAGTGACAAATATTTTCAAGGGATTAGATTTGATAGGCAGAGTGCGTGAAGAGCTATGGATGGAGTTTTGTGACATTGTACAGGAGGCAGTGATCAAGAGCATCCCCAAGGAAAAGAAATGCAAAAAAGCAAAATGGTTGTCTAAGGTGGCCCTACAAATAGCTGTGAAAAGAAGAGAAGCGAAAGGCAAAGGAGAAAAGAAAAGATATTCCCATTTTAATGCAGAGTTCCAAAGAATAGCAAGGAGAGATCAGAAAGCCTTCCTCAGTGATCAATGCAAAGAAATAGAGGAAAACAATAGAATGGGAAAGATTAGAGATCACTTCAAGAAAATGAGAGACACCAAGAGAACATTTCATGCAAAGATGGGCTCGATAAAGGACAGAAATGGTATGGACATAAAAGAATTTGAAGATATTAAGAAGAGATGGCAGGAATACACAGAAGAACTATACAAAAAAGATCATAATGTCCTGGATAACCACGATGATAACCAAAATTCTTAAAGAGATGGAAATATCAGACCACCATATCTACTTCCTTAGAAATCTGTGTGCAGGTCAAGAAGCAACAGTTAGAACCAGACATAGAAAAACAGAGTGATTCTAGATTGGGAAAGGAGTACATCAAGGCTGTATATTGTCACCCTGCTTACTTAATCTATATACAGAGTACATCATGAAAAATGCTGAGCTGGATGAAGCACAAGCTGGAATCAAGACTGCTTGGAGAAATATCAATAACCTCAGATATGCAGATGACACCACCCTTATGGCAGAAAGCAAAGAGGAACTAAAGAGCCTCTTGATGAAAGTGAAAGAGGAGAATGAAAACCTGGCTACAAACTCAAGATTCAGAAAATGAAGATCATAGCATCTGGTCCCATCAGTTCAGTTCGGTAGCTCAGTCATGTCCAACTCTTTGTGATGCCATGGACTGCAGCAAGTCAGGCCTCCCTGTCCATCACCAACTCCTGGAGTTTACTCAAACTCATGTCCATTGAGTTGGTGATGCCATCCAACTCTGTCATCCCCTTCTCCTCCCACCTTCAATCTTTCCCAGCTTCAGAGTCTTTTCAAATGGGTCAGTTCTTCGCATCAGGTGGCTAAAGTATTGGAGTATTGCTTTTTAATATGCTGATCCTATAACTTCATTGCAAATTGATGGAAACAATGGAACCCAGTGACAGATTTTATTTTCCCAGGCTCCAGAATCATGGCAGATGGTAACTACAGCCTTGAAATTAAAAGACATTTGCTCTTTGGAAGAAAAGCTATGACCAACCTAGACAGCATTTTAAAAAGCAGAGACATTACTGTGCCAACAAAGGTCCATCTAGTCAAGGCTATGGTTTTTCCAGTGGTCATGTATGGATGTGAGAGTTGGGCCATAAAGAAAGCTGAATACTGAAGAATTGATGCTTTTGAACTGTGCTATTGGAGAGGACTCTTGAGAGTCCCTTGGACTGCAGGGAGATCAAACCAGTCAAACCTAAAGGCGATCAATCCAGAGTGTTCATTGGAAGGACTGATGCTGAAGTTGAATCTCCCAGTACTTTGTCCACTTGATGCCAAGAACTGACTCATTGGAAAAG
This sequence comes from Cervus canadensis, assembly GCF_019320065.1. Classification (NCBI taxonomy): domain Eukaryota; kingdom Metazoa; phylum Chordata; class Mammalia; order Artiodactyla; family Cervidae; genus Cervus; species Cervus canadensis. The sequence goes on from NC_057393.1 coordinate 43,994,693, forward strand.
ACCCTGATGCTGGGAAATTTTGAAGGCAGGGAGAGAAGGGGACAACAAGGGATGAGATGGTTGGATGGCATCACCGACTCGATGGACATAAGTTTGAGCAAGCTCCAGGAGTTGGGGATGGACAGGGAAGCCTGGTGTGTTGCAGTCCATGGGCTCAAAAAGAGTCAGACAGGAATGAACAACTAAACAACAACAAGAGTAGTCTTTATCACTCCAAGAAACAGTTAGAAAATACTCTAATAGTATAATGTAATATTTCCCTTGTGGCATTTACTATAGTTGATTGTCATTGCTTTTTTAATCATATTTCTTTATCAATATTCTGAGCAAGGTAACAGAGTCTGCCTACCATGACTGACTTATACTTATCATGCCTTGTTCAATAAATATTTTCTCAAAAAAATGAGCAAATGAATAAACATGAAGACTACTGATAGTCTGGTAAAACAATCAGAATGTTGTTACACTAATGAAAAACAATATCTGATTATTTAACTAGTGACGCATTTAACAAACATTATAAAGACATGAACTGGAAGTCACTAGGTTTTTAGTATCATATGTGTGTGACTTTAACAGGATGGCCTGTAACTGAGATCTTTAATGATTGTTACAAGTCATTGTTAGTATTGTAAGGCTCTCAATAGTTTGGTTTATATTTCTAAGTTTTCATCACTCTCTGAGTTTCCTCAAATCAAAAGAACCGATTCTAGAAATGCTTTTTTAAAAAGAGCTCTTGTGAACTCTAACATTTGACATTTTATGAACCCTTTTGAGAATTAATTCCTGGATTCTATAAAAATGGGCATTCACATGGCATTTTGCATTCAGAATATTAATAGATCACTTTATTCTATATCATGTAATAGACATAGATTGGTAATTTTATTTTTTATTTTATTTTATTTTTATTTTTTTGGTAATTTTAAAAAGTAAGATCAATCTTGAACTGAGGACATTTTAAATAATTATGGAACCAAACACCTTAGCTTTATACCGTGATCCTATTAGGAAAACCACTGGTCAAAGTAAGTCATTTTCCCAGTTAACTGACTATCAAAGTTATAAGAGAAAGAAGCCCTGTACTGTGTCTATAAGGACATTCTAATAAAAATTACAAATTATGTCTGCATGATTAGAATAAAGATGTTAATGATGATTATGGTTTAACAGCAAAAACAATCATCTGGCACTAGACAAACCACTGTACTCGATAGCTGGCCTACACTGAAATTCAGATCATAAACCTTTATATCTACATTCAGGACGAGCTTTTTGAAACCCTTGAACAAGACTTCATTTTTATATTTCCCAGAACTACTCCTCTGACTGACAAAAGAATGCTCTTGGGAAACAAATTTTCTATGATTTCAAATTCTTTAACTTATGGAATTACTAATAGGTAATTTATAATTATCATATATGTATGAGGTAAACTTGTTATATACATTCATATACTGACATGTAGCACATGATATGACATGTGAACAATGAATTCTATAAGTTTTTGCCATGGTGCAGTATCATTAAACTTCTTAAATTTACTACTTCTTCTCTTTACATTTGCTATTTTTAATTTAATTTGTCAAATAAGTATAGCATGCTGTGATTCTGTAAATTAACAAAGCAAGTAAGCTATTATAAGGTTACCTAGCTGGAAGGGAACACACTTTTTCTAGCTCCTTGACTGAGTGCCTCTAAGAGCAAAAGAGAATAAATTAGTATTTATCCTGAGTTCCTGAAGACAGAGGCTAAAACAGCTATGGGTGAAATCTCATTAAATACACATACTTTAACAAATTGTACAAATGTAGCACTTACTGTAAGATCTATTGAAAAGTTTCAGACTGGTCAAGAAAGATGAAACATCTAATAAACAAAAAATTTGTTTGAAGCACATAATTAATTTTGTATTTTTAAAAACCAACATGTAATAACAACATTCAGCATATATTTAGAGGAGATACTGAATTCTTCTTGGGGTAAAAGTAAAGAAGGAGGGACTCTTGTACCTGGATTCAGAATGAGGATTACTTTCTTTTATCCAGATATTTAATTCTGTATCCAATATTTAATATGTTCACTAGGTAAAGCAGAAACTGTGTAAGATAAAAAAATGGAGCCTCACCATACTGGAAGACAATTTAGTTCACATCTCTTCTTAAACAAGCATACCCTTCAGTTCACCCAGGACTTCATATTTGTGGGTTCTGAATCCATGTATTCCATTCACTGTGAATTAAAAACATTCAGAAAAAAAAATACACAAAGTTCAAAAAGAAAATCTGAATTTCTGCATGCCGGCAACTATTTACATTGTAATAGGTATTGCAGGTAATCTAGAGATGACAAAGTATATAGGACTTTACAGCAACATGGATGGCCCTAGAGACTGTCATACTAGGTGAAGTAGGTCAGAGAAGGAAAAACATTGTATTATATTGCTTCTATATGCAATCTAAAAAATGTTACAAATGACCTTGTTTACAAACAGAAGAAGACTTACAGATGTACAAAACAACTTTATAGTTACGAGGCAGGTAAAAGGAAAGGGATAAACTGGGAGACTGAGATTAACACATGCACAGTAATACATATAATAAGAGAGTGTTCAGTTCAATTCAGTTCAGTTGGTCAGCTGTGTCCAACTCTTTGTGACGCCATGGATTGCGGCACGTTAGGCCTCCCTGTCCATCACCAATTCCTGAAGTTTCCTCAAACTCATGTCCATTGAGTCAGTGATGCCATTCAACCATCTCATCCTCTGTCATCCCCTTCTCCTCCCACCTTCAATCATAACCAGCATTAAGGTCTTTTCCAATGAGTCAGTGCTTCTCATCAGGTGGCCAAAGTATTGGGGTTTCAGCTACAGCATCAGTCCTTCCAATGAATATTCAGGACTAATTTTCTTTAGGATGGACTGGTTGGATCTCCTTGCAGACCAAGGGACTCTCAAGAGTCTTCTCCAATACCACAGAGCAAAAGCATCAATTCTTCAGTGCTCAGCTTTCTTTATAATCCAACTCTCAAATCCATACAAGACTACTGGAAAAATCATAGCTTTGACTAGACAGACATTTGTTGACAAAGTAATGTCTCTGCTTTTTAAAATGCTGTCTAGTTTGGTCATACCTTTTCTTCAAAGGAGCAAGCCTCCTTTAATTTCATGGCTGCAGTCACCATCTGCAGTGATTTTGGACCCCCCCCCTCCCAATAAAGTCTGCCACTATTACCACGGTTTCTCCATCTATTTGCCATGAAGTGATGGGACCGGATGCCTTGATCTTAGTTTTCTGAATGTTGAGTTTTAAGCCAATGTTTTCACTCTCCTCTTTCACTTGCATCAGGAGGCTCTTTAGTTCTCTTCACTTTCTGCCATAAGGGTGGTGTTGCCTGCATATCTGAGGTTATTGATATTTCTCCCGGCAATCTTGATTCCAGCTTGTGCTTCCTCTAGCCCAGCATTTCTCGTGATGTACTCTACATATAAGTTAAATAAGCAGGGTGACAATATACAGCCTCAACATACTCCTTTTCCTATTTGGATCCAGTCAGTTGTTCCATGTCCAGTTCTAACTGTTTCTTCCCTACCTTCATAGAGATTTCTCAAGAGGCAGGTGAGATGGTCTGGTATTCCCATCCCTTTTAGAATTTTCCACAGTATTTTGTGGTCCACGCAGTCAAAGGCTTTGGCATAGTCAACAAAGCAAAAGTAGATATTTTTTTCTGGAACTCTTTTGCTTTTTTGATGATCCAACAGATGTTGGAAATTTGATCTCTGGTTCCTCTGCCTTTTCTAAATCCTGCTTGAACATCTGGAGGTTCACGGTTCACATACTGTTGAAGCCTGGCTTGGAGAATTTTGAGCATTACTTTACTAGCGTGTGAGATGAGTGCAAGCTTGAGGTAGTTTGAGCATTCTTTAGCATTGCCTTTCTTTGGGACTGGAATGAAAACTGACATTTCCCAGTCCTGTGGCCACTGCTGAGTTTTCCAAATTTGCTGACATGTTGAGTGCAGCACTTTCACAGCATCATTTTTTTGGATTTTAAATAGCTCAACTGAAATTCTGTCACCTCCACTAGCTTTGTTCATGGTGATGTTTCCTAAGGCCCACTTGACTTTGCATTCCAAGATGTCTGGCTCTAAGTGAGTAATTATATCATCATGATTATCTGGGTCATGAAGATCTTTTTTGTACAGTTCTTCTGTATATTCTTGCTACCTCTTAATATCTTCTGCTTCTGTTAGGTCCATACCATTTCTGTCCTTTATTGTGCCCATCTTTACATGAAATGTTCCCTTGGTATCTCTAATTTTCTTGAAGAGATCTCTAGTCTTTCCCATTCTATTGTTTTCCTCTATTTCTTTGCATTGATCTCTGAGGAAGGCTTTCTGATCTCTCCTTGCTATTCTTTGGAACTCTGCGTGCAAATGGTATATCTTTTCTTTTCTCCTTTGCTTTTCACTTGTCTTCTTTTCTCAGCTATTTGTAAGGCCTCCTCAGACAACCATTTTTCATTTATGCATTTTTTTTTCCCTTTGGGATTTTCTTGATCTCTGCCTCCTGTACAATGTCACTAACCTCCGACCATAGTTCTTCAGGCACTCTATCAGATCTAATCCCTTGAATCTATTTGTCACTTTGACTGTATAATTGTAAGGGATTTGATTTAAGTCTTACTGACTGGTCTAGTGGTTTTCCCTACTTTCTTCAATTTAAGTCTGAATTTGGCAAAAAGGTGTTCATGATCTGAGTCACAGTCCACTCCTGGTCTTGTTTTTGCTGACTGTATAGAGCTTCTCCATCTTTGGCTGTAAAGAATAGAATCAATGTTATTGTCCATTTGGTGATGTCCATGTGTAGAGTCTTTTCTTTTGTTGTTGGACGAGGATGTTTGTTACGACCAGTGTGTTCTCTTGGCAAAACTCTATTAGCCTTTCTTTTGTTTCATCCTGTATTCCAAGGCCAAATTTGCCTGTTACTCCAGGTATTTCTTGACTTCCTACTTTTTCATTCCAGTCCCCTATAATGAAAAGGACATCTTTTTGGGGTGTTAGTTCTAGAACGTCTTGTAGGTCTTCATGGAACCATTTAACTTCAGCTTCTTCAGCATTACTGGTCGGGGCATAAACTTGGATTACTGTGGTATTTAATGGTTTGCCTTGAAAAGGAACAGAGATCATTCTGTCATTTTTGAGATTGGATCCAAGTACTGTATTTCAGACTCTTTTGATGACTATGATGGCTACTCCATTTCTTCCAAGGGACTCTTGCCCACAGTAGTAAACATAATTGTCATCTGAGTTAAATTCACACATTCCAGTCCATTTTAGTTCGCTGATTCCTAAAATGTCGATGTTCACTCCTGCCATCTCCTGCTTGACCACTTCCAATTTGCCTTGATTCATGGGCCTAACATTCCAGGTTCTTATGCAATATTGCTCTTACAGCATGTTATTTACTTCTATCACCAGTCCCATCCACAGCTGGGTGTTGTTTTGCTTTCGCTCCATTTTCTCATTCCTTTTGGACTTATTTCTCCACTGATCTCCAGTAGCATATTGGGTACCTACTGACCTGGGGAGTTCATCTTTCAGTGTCCTATCTTTTTTTCTTTTCATACTGTCCATGGTGCTTTCAAGGCAAGAATACCGAAGTGGTTTGCCATTCCCTTTACCAGTGGACCACGTTTTGTCAGAACTCTCTACCATGACCTGTCCACCTTAGATGACCCTACACAGCAAGGCTCATAGTTTCATTGAGTTAGACAAGGCTGTGGTCCTGTGATCAGATTGGTTAGTTTTCTGTCATTGTGGTTTTCAGTCTGTGTGCCCTCTGATGGAGGAGAATAAGAGGCTTATGAACGCTTCCTGATGGGAGAGACTGACTGAGGGGGGAACTGGGTCTTCTTCTGATGGGAGGGGCCATGCTCAGTAAATCTTTAATCCAACTTTCTCTTGATGGGAGGGGCTGTGCTCCCTCCATGTTGTTTGCCCTGAGACCAAACTATGGTGGAGGTAATGAAAGTAATGGCGACTTCTTTCTAAAGGTCCCATGCATGCACTCTACACTCAGTGCCCCCAACCCTGCAGCAGACTACCGCCAACCCACGCCTCTGCCAGACACTCCTGGACACTCCTGGGCAAGGCTGGGTCAGTCTCTTATGGGGTCGCTGCTCCTTTCTTCTGGGTCCTGATGCACATGTGGTTCTGTTTGTGCCCTCCAAGAGTCTATTTCCCCAGTCCTGTGTAAGTTCTGGCAGCTCTGTGGTGGGGTTAATGGCGGCCTCCTCCAAGAGGGCTTATGCCATACCCAGGTCTACTGCACCCAGAGCCCGTACCCCTGCATCAGGCCACTGCTGACCTGTACCTCCTCAGGAGATACTCAAGCACAGTTCTTTCTCAGTCTCTGTGGGGTCTCTGGGACCTGGTTCACACAAGGTTTGTTTGAGCCCTCTGAGTGTCTCTAGTGGGTATGGGGTTTGATTCTAAGTGTGATTTTGCCCCCCTACCATCTTGTTGGGGCTTCTGCTTTACCCTTGGACAAAGTCACTCCAGTGCCTACTGTCTTGCTGGAGCTTCTCTGTCCTTGGACTGGGGTATCTCCTCACAGCTGCTCCAGCGCCATTCCACCACCACTCCACTGTTAGTCACATGAAAGTGTTAGTCACATCCAACTCTCTGTGATGCCCAGAGTGTACAGCTCACTAGGCCCCTCTGTGCATGGAATTCTCTAGGCAAGAATATTAGAGTGGGTAGTCATCCCGTTCTTCAGGTCATCTTCCTGATCCAGGGGTTGAATCCGGGTCTCTTGCATTGCAGGCAGATTTTTCAATTGTTGTTGTTCAGTTGTTCAGTCATGCCTGACTCTTTTTGACCTCGTGGACTGCAGCATGCCAGGTTTCTCTGTCTTTTATCATCTCCCAGAGCTTGCTCAAACTCATTTTCATTGAGTCAGTGATGCCATCCAACCATTTCATCCTCTGTCGTCCCCTTCTCCTCCTGTCTTCAAAATTTCCCAGCATCAAGATCTTTTCCAATGAGTCAGTTCTTGGCATCAGGTGGCCAAAGTACTGGGAGATTCAGCTTCAGCATCAGTCCTTCCAATGAATATTCAGGATTGATCTCCTTTAGAATTGATGGGTTTGATCTCCCTGGGACTCTCAGGAGTCTTCTCCAACACCACAGTTCAAAACCATCAATTCTTCAGTACTCAGCTTTCTTTATGGTCCAACTCTCACATCCATACATGACTACTGGAAAAACCATAGTCTTGACTAGATGGACCTTTGTTGGCAAAGTAATGTCTCCACTTTTTAATGTGTTGTCCAGGTTGGTAACAGCTTTTCTTCTAAGGAGCAAGTGTCTTTTAATTTCAAGGCTGCAGTCATCATCTGCAGTATTCTAGAGCCTGGGAAAATAAAATCTGTCAGTGGTTCCATTGTTTCCCCATCTATTTGCAATGACGTGATGGGACCAGAAGCTATGGTTTTCATTTTTTGAATGTTGAGTTTTAAGCCATATTTTCATTCTCCTATTTCACTAGGAATATGTCAGTCTTTCCCACGAATATTCACAGTTCAAAAGCATCAGTTCTTCATAGCTCAGCCTTCTTTAGAACTATATAAGAGAAATTATATTTTATTTGATACCTAAATGGTGTTGGACCAAGGATAGGCTAGAAGAGGAAAATATTTTGGGTTAAGGAATAGAAATGTGTCAATAACATCTATTATTTGATAATTATTTGTTTACACCAATTTTATTTTATACTCAGTAAACTGCTGCTGCTAAGTCACTTTAGTCGTGTCCAACTCTTGCGACCCCATAGACGGCAGCCCACCAGGCTCCCCCGTCCTTGGGATTCTCCAGGCAAGAACACTGGAGTGGGTTGCCATTTCCTTCTCCAATGCAAGAAAGTGAAAAGTGAAAGTGAAGTTGCTCAGTCATGTCCAACTCTTAGAGACCCCATGGATTGCAGCCCACCAGGCTCCTCCATCCATGGGATTTCCCAGGCAAGAGTACTGGAGTGGGGTGCCATTGCCTTCTCCTTCAGTAAAATAGGAGAGGTTTAATTATTTTTCTAATCATGCTTGCAAATATATTTAAGCAATTCCCAGATAATATCAGGAGTGTGGGTTAGAAGAGAGGTGCTTAATATCTAGAAGAAAATTATCTACATATTTATCTATCTATCATCTATTGAGAGAGAGACAAAAAGAACAAGAGAGAGAAGGGTGGTAAATATTAACTCTATTATTTTATTAATAAATTATTAACTCTATTACTAACAAGATACAACAGAAAGCAAAATGAAAGAATTAGGTCTCTTAGGTGTAAGTTTGCATCAAGGTGAATCAGGACATTCTCTTTCTTATGGAATTTTGATCTGAGAATTCTGGAAAAAGACAGTTCTAGAGGAGAAAACAGGACTGTTTCCTAAAAGACAGTCAAAAGACCTTCAAAGTTTATTATTTTTGTTTGTTTTGAGTAAAGTTTTCTAGTTTATTTTTGTCTATTAATTTTAAACAGAGATTTAATTAGAACTTATTAAAAGACATGTCAAAATAACACCTGAAAGATGATGATTTTATGCATTTTTTTAAAAAGATAAAGCAACCAACCCATGGAACATTGAGATAAATTTTGCATTTGCTGTAAGATGAATGGAAAAGAAGGATATTACATTTCACTTAATGTGTTTACATATTTTATTCATATGGTTTCTCTGATTCTTTTTCTTCTCTCTGATTAGGGAATAACAAATTCTAAATATTAAATATTTCTGTTCATCTTTGAATCTTTTAAATCAAATGTACTGCTCTGATTTATTTTATGCATGCAATTTTGGCTAAAGAAAACCAAGAGTCTCTTTGCCTCTACTTTACAATTTATAGATTCAGTAGATGAAATCATTGAAATCAAAATGACTTTGATAAATTTTTTTATTGTAGGGAAAAAGACCATCTTAAACTTCCTTAGAATTTAATTTCCATTTTCAATGCCTCTGGAGATCATTTTCAAAGCAACGGGAATCTCAAAGTAATTCACATTCGGGTTATCTTTCCTTCCAACCTCAGTCTTTAGTGATGTATTATTTTCAGTATAAAAATGGCTGATTTGTCATTTATTTATTTAATAATTTAAAGAGTGTGGTGTGTATGTTTGCCTTTGCCCATATGTTTACCTGGAATGCAAATGCACAATCTGAATCATATTCATGGAATGATAAAACATGGATAAACAGAAAGTAGCATTGGGGTAGGGGTGCATCTTGACAGCAATGAATCAAAGAATCTAAATATTGAAAGGCCCTTCAGCTATCTTCTGGGCCTGTTTCTTAACTCCAAACAGTTGACTACTCCAAACAACTAAAGTAGGTGGCTGTCGATTGCACATATAATAACGGAGTCATCACAAAAAGTACTTGTTTCCACAACTCTAGGGAATCTGGTATTTTAATCTTCATCATGAACCCTGTTACTGAAGAGAGTAGTTTTGTGTGTACCCTGATTTTCAGACAGCATCTCTGCATACTGTCAAATATATTCAGCAGAACTATACATTTTATTAATAACTTTATATCATTGTGTGCTCAGTCACTCAATCATGTCTGACTCTTTGTGACCCCATAGACTGCAGCCCGACAGACTCATCTGTTGATGTAATTTTCCAGGCAAGAATAGTAGAATGGGTTGCCTTTTCTTCCTCCAGGGGATCTGCCTGACCCAGGGATCAAACCCACGGTCTCTTGCACCTCCTGCATTAGCAGGATTCTTAAACAGCAGAGCAACCTGGAAAGCCTCTTAATATCATTAGTGTCTGGCAGTGGTGCTAGTGATAAAGAACCCCCCTGGCATGGCAACCCACTCCAGTATTCTTGCCTGAAGAATCCCATGAACAGAGGAGCCTGCGTGGACTACAATCCATAGGATCACAAAGAGTCAGACACGACAGAAAATGACTTAGCACTTGTATGCCTGGCAGCACACAGTTTTGTTTTGTTTTGTTTTTTAATGTTGACAGGATCCACTTAATTTTAAAAATAATAGCTGGTGATGTCACAAAGGCATGGGAACTGTAAGGGAATTATCCCTGGTTTTTCATGTAACTTATAGGTTAACAGATTATCTAGCCCAGAAGTTCTTCTATAAATCAAGGAATAAAGAAAAAAAAATCACACCTTCTAATGGTGTAACAGAGAACAAACCTGACTCCATATTGTATTTATCCCTTTAGCTCCACCCATTGTGCTCTGTGCTTAGTCATGCTGGCTCCTCACCTTTGTAAAAGAGTGTTGCTTAGAACCTGCATTATACTTAGTAGCCCTTTTTAAGGCTCGGACCTTTAAAGATATAACTATTTCCATTCATTCAGACATAAAAATCTCAGGACAGAGAATAATGTTTATTTTGGAGGTTTCCAGAAATGTCCAGACCAGATATAGTTGCACAGGAGTAAGAACAAAGGATTATCACATCCCCTCTGGGGTCTGGTCAGCACCAAGAAATTTGCAACAACCAGCTACAACTCCTCTCCTTTGAGTATAAAAGAAGTCTGAATTCCACATAACTGGGGGAAAATGGTAGTCTGCCATCTTCATTTGCTGGCTTTCCTAATATAGGCACAATTTCTTACCCCAACACCTCTAGATTTATTAGCCCATCATTCAAGGAACAGTAGGAACTTGGATTCTGTAACAATGGCATTAATTTCTTTGTAAAATACTTCAGAGCTTTGTTTAGTTTTCATTTTAATGACTGTTTAAAGGATGAAAAACCAACCTGAGAAACTGGCTGCTGAGAAATAAAAGCCTGAACTGCCTGTCTTTGGCCACTTATCAGTTACAAATGGCATTTTCAGTACCCTTTTCTCCTTTGTCTTTGGCTGCTGAGATACCTCGTAAACGGAAGAATCACAAAGACAATTCAGTGAAATCACAGAACATGGAAAAGGCCAAAGGTACATAGTTTAGTTTTATCTTTCAGGGGCCATATGAGGCCATAAAATTCTAACACTTAATTCCTGTAAGAAAGCTTGTAAAAAGAAGAGAAAATAGTACATCATAAATCCAGCCCTCTGCCATTGACCGCAGCAAAAGAGAATCTGGTACAATTTAATTTGTTTTAGTTACAAGGTTAAGAATGTAATCTTGTGACAAACAGTTCTCTAATCAGGATTAAGCTTCAGTGCACTTCAGATAATAAGCTTTATGATAGAAAATTACAGAGGAATTTTCTCAACTAATCTTCATTCCACTATACTTATTTCTTTTAAGTATCTGCCAAGATTTTTAAAGAATGTCTAATATGTAATGCTTTGAAATTTAGAAACTTAACATTTCTAATTATGTGAGAGGCTATTATAGATATAGTAACTATCATTTTATATATAACTATTCATTTATAACAGGGTTTTCCTAGTGGGCTTAGACAGTAAAGAATCTATCTACAATGCAGGAGACCCTGGTTCAATCCTTGGGCCAGGAAAATCCCTGGAAAAAAGGGATGGTTATCCACTTCAGGATTCTTGCCTGAAGAATTCCATGGACAGAAGAGCCTGGTGGGTTACAGTCCATGGGGGTTGAAAAAGTTGGACACGACTAAGTGACTAACACTTTAAATATATTTATAATATACCTGCCAATTTGAAAATAGTTTTTTTTTTTTCCCCTAATCAAACTCACTTTTTGGGTCTTTGCAATTGCAAATACTTTGAGAGAGAATGTATCAGTATATGCAAATGTTTTGAATTATCTTTACTATTAAATCAGAATTGGCTGAAGCATTTGCTCTTGTAGATTTGTCTGCTTTCCTATTTTTGCTTCTAGTCTAAAAAGACTTCCAGTAAAATTTTCAGAAAAGTCATTTTTTTTCTTCCAAAGTTTTGAAATCCCTCGAGGTTCTTCCCATTTCAATTCATACAACTTACTTTATCTCAAAAGGGAATCTCATTGTAATTTTATCCATTTCCATGACTTTATTTGCCATTTATATCTCTCAAATATTTAGCCCCAGCTTGCATTACAGGTTTTCATTATGAAAAACAAAACAAACCTCATTATCTTCTACCTGCATAATTCAATTTTCATGTATTCCACATCCGTGAAGGGCACTGTCCCCCACTCAGTTGAACCAGGAGGGAAGACTAGAGCCATTCTTGGTACATTTCTCTTCCTAACTTCCCATATCCAATTACTGACTTTTGTGGCACATATTTTGTAAACATTTGTTGATCAGTGTACTCCTTTCCACCACCATCACCTCTACCATCCGTTTAGTCTGCCATTATCTTCCTGAAGAAATTACTGCAATGGACTCTTAATTGATCTCCTTGTACAATTCAGTTTCCATGCTTAAATGGAGAATTATTTGTTCAAATACAAAAATGCTCAAATCATCAACATTTGCCATCTCTCCATCTCTCTCTCTCTTACACACACACACACATCAATATTTCAAGAAACAGATCTTCCTTAGGCTTAGAATTTTTCTCCCTGACGCTTTTATCTTCTTTGCTAATTCCATCTACTAACTCCCCCCCGCCCCATGTCTTTCCCTTTGACCCCAATTCTGGGCTTACACCTCTCATTATTCATCTCCTGGCATCTTCTTAGTGCCTTGCTATTTCCCTTCCATAATACTGAAGTGAAAGTGAAAGTGATAGTTGATCCGTCATGTCCGATTCTTTGCGACCCCTAGGCTCTTCTGTCCATGGGATTCTCCTGGCAAGAACACTGGAATGGGTTGCCATTTCTTTCTCCAGGGGATCTTCTCGGCCCATGGATTGAGTCCCAGTCTCCTGCATTACAGGCAGGTTCTTTACATATGAGCCTCCAGGGAAGCCCCCATGAACAGGTTCTATTGTGATTGTGTGATTGCTTGCCTATATTCCTAAATACAATTCATTTGAGGGCAGAGATCATCTCCATCTACTTCACTAGAATATACTCAATGACTAGCACACAGTATTTAATACCTTATCACTTATTAGGTGCTCAATTAATACCATTAGAATACATAAGTGAGTGGACAAATGAAAAGGATTACATTCAAAATAGCATTTGATTTTAATACAGGATAAAATAGTTTTGCCCTTCACTTTTATTTTTTTTTCCTTGTTTACGAGATACTTTATTTTTTTTTTTCCAATTTCTCCTTTATTTATTTATTTATTTTTTCAGTGGGTTTTGTCATACATTGATATGAATCAGCCATAGATTTACACGCATTCCCCATCCCGATCCCCCCTCCCACCTCCCTCTCCACCCGATTCCTCTGGGTCTTCCCAGTGTACCAGGCCCGAGCACTTGTCTCATGCATCTCACCTGGGCTGGTGATCTGTTTCACCATAGATAATATACATGCTGTCGAAACATCCCACCCTCACCTTCTCCCACAGAGTTCAAAGATCTGTTCTGTACTTCTGTGTTTCTTTTTCTGTTTTGCATATAGGGTTTCACTTTTAGATGTGGGATCTCATTTTAATTAAATTTATAAGAATATGAGTTGGTCACTTCTTTAGTTATAGAGCAGTTTAAACTTTCCAGAAAAATTGACCAGAAAGTTTGCAGTTTCCATATACCTTCTTTGCCTCCTCGCAGTTTCCCCTATTAGGAAAAATATTACATCAGTGTGGTATCTTTGCTATAATTAATGAATCAATATTTATACATTATTATTAGCTAAAGTTAATAGCTTACATTAGAGTATATTCTGTGCTGTGCAGTTCTATGCATTTTGACAAGTATATAATGTCAGTATCCACTATTACATTATCAAACAGCTTCACCTCTCGAAAAACTTCCTGTGCTTCATTTATTTAGTCTTCCTTCCCTCCCTCTCCCTGAGCCCTTTGCCACCAGTTGTCTTTTTACCATTCCCTTAGCTTTTTCATTTACATAATTTTATTCAAGTCTTTAGTTTCAAAAAACTTTTGTATGCTAAAAATCATAGTTTTGAAACACAAAATGTAGCCCATTTCTTCCGTGGAATAATATACGATACAGTACATAGCATTTTCAGATTGACTTATGTCCCTTTGCAATATGCATTTATGATCCCGATCCTTCAATGTCTTTTCAAGGCCTGCTAACTTATTGTTTTTAATGGTTGAATATTATGTCATTGTATGTATGTAGGTCTGTTAGCTTATTCATTTGTATATTGAGGGGCGTCTTTGTCATTTCTAGATTTTAGTAATAATGAATAATACTGCTATAAATTGTGTGCAGATTTTTCTGTGGACATAAGTTTGCAATTCACTTGATCAAATGCCAGGGAGTGCAATTGCTGGATATTAAAGAAGTGTGTTTAATTTTGCAAGAAACTGCCAAACTGGCTTAAAAAGTGGTTGTACAATTTTGCATTCCTATCTGCAATGAATGATAATTCCTGCTGCTCCACATCCTCTTCAGCATTTGGTGTTGCTAAAGTTCTGTTTTAGCTATCCTGGTAGCTCAACTGGTAGCGAATCCACCTATAATATAGAATACTCCAGTTCGATTCCTGGGTCAGAAAGATCCCCTGGAGAAGGGATAAGCTACCCACTACAGTATTCTTGGGCTTCCCTGGTGGCTCAGATGGTAAAGAATCTGCTCACAATGTAGGAGACCAAGGTTCAATCCCTGGGTTGAAAGATCCCCTGGAGGAGGGCATGGCAACCCACTCCAATGTTCATGCCTGGAGAATCCCATGGACAGAGGAGCCTGGTGGACTATAATCCGTGGGGTTGCAAAGAGTCGGAAAGGGCTGAGAAACTTTCACTTCATTTTTCTAATAGATGTGTTGTAGTATCTTGTTTTTGCTTTAATTTGAAATTCCTTAATGACATATGATAGTAAGCACCTTTTCATATGCTCATTTGCCATCTTCTCTCTTCTTTGGTGAGGTGTCTATACAGATCTTTTGCCAAGTTTTAAATCAAAATTGTTTGTTGTTGAGCTATAAGAGTCAATTGTGCATTTTGGATACAAGTCCTTTATCACATTCATGTTTTACAAAGACTTTCTCCCAATATTTGGCTTGTATTATCATCCTGTAAATAGTATATTTCACAGAAGAAAAGCTTTTAATTTTAGTGAAATTTAAGTTATTTATTTCTTCTTTCATGGATCATATCTTTGGTTCTGTATCTAGAAAGTCATTACCAAACCTAAAGTCACCTAGATTTTTAATCCTCTGTTATCTTCTAGGAATTGCAAAGTTTTGCATTTTACATTTAGACCCATGATCCATTTTGTTTTCATTTTGTGAAAGGTGTAAGATCTGAGTCTAGATTTCTTGAGTGTGGATGTCGGTTCTTTCAGCACATTTTGTTAGAAAGACTATCCTTTCTCTGTTGAATTGCTTTTGCTCCTTTGATAAAGATCAGTTGATTATATTTGTGTGAGTATATTTCTAGCTCTTCACTCTGTTCCATTGATATACTCTTTCTTTTCTTTCACCAATACCATATTGTCTTGATTACTGAAACTGCATGGTAAATCTTGAAGTTGGGTAGTGTCAGTCTTACAACTTTATCCTTCAAAATTGTGTTGGCTGTTCTGGGTCTTTTGCCTTTTAAAGAGTAGAGTCATTTGTTACTATCCACAAAATACCATGTTTGAATTCTGATTAGAATTGTGCTGAATCTATAGATCAGATTGTAAAGGACTGACATCTTCCCAAGAAGCTGACTGATATCATGAATACAATCCCTCAATAGACTTCTGCCTTGCCTTCCCTTTGAGGAATAAAGTCATGTGTAAAGGAACTATAATATCTAGACAGGAAGTATTTTTAAAGATTTAATAGATTTGAATCTTTAGAACAATTTTAGATTTGTAGAGTAATTGGGATATAATACAGAGAGTTTTGAATAGTGAAATATAGATTTTAATATAATGATAAAAGGAATATGCCATTTGCTGAATACATATAATTATATGAGATCAATTGCTCTGTACTTGATTCAACCATTTTAAAGTGCTTTCTGACCTTTCAAATTATAATTGTGATGTCAATTATACTTAGCAGGGAATTTCATATCCTTCGCCTATATACATTTCTTTAATTAGCAATGTTATTCATTTTGAGTTTTTAAAATAAAACTAAAGACATACATCTAACCAGATTGCATACAAAAGACTTTCAATACTGATTTGTTGTAGAGTATATGCTGTAAGAGAGAAAAGATCAAATGGGAATGATCTAGGGGGGCCTCAGCCTGCGGCAACTTGAATGGGAGCACTGAACCCTAACCACTAGACTGGTGGTCAGTGACAAAGCCCTGAATCTTTGGCTTTGTAGAAAAACAATTCCAAAAATGATGGAAAATAGTAAAACAAGAATTTATTAGGAGGAAAAATAGTACAGTACATGTGTATAGAAATAGCTGGACTCAGAGAGAGAGAATCATGCTCTCATAGTACTTTGAATTACTTTTATGGGGCATTTCATCTGGGTTTGCTTTGACTAATCATCTTGCTTTGCTTGGCTCTCAGTCCATATTTGGTATGTCTCAGGGTCCTCCCATGTGTGCATGCCCATCTTTTAGCCAAGACGGATTCTAGCAGAGGCCTATGGGTAGTTACATCACTACTTATAAGGTGAGGCTTCCTTTTTTGACCCCCCTAAGCAGCCTTTCCTCTCATGTATAGTCAGGGAGGTCTTCTTAACTTCAAGAATGAGGAATATATGGCCTTTTATCTCTTATTTGAGCAGGGCCCAGCCTCCTCCATTATCCTGCTATTATGGAGTTTCTTTCCAGAAAGAAGAAACTGTTCAGCCTAGGGCTCATGTATCTCCGGCTTCAGGAACATTCTCTTCTAATGAGGGATCTTTACAGTCAAATATTCTTCTTTATAAAGAAGTCTATAAAATTTACAGCCTCCTAGGCATGAAAGTTATGATATTTCCAGTAGTCATGTGAGGATGTGAGAGTTGGACCATAAAGAAGGCTGAGCACTGAAGAATTGATGCTTTCAAATTGTGTTGCTGGAGAAGATTCCTGAGAGCCCCTTCAACAGCAAGGAGTTCAAACTAGTCAATCCTGAAGGATTAGTCAAAGTTACTGTTTTTCCAGTTGTCATGTATGGATGTGAGAGTTGTACCATAAAGAAGGCTGAGTACCGAAGAATTAATGCTTTTGAATTGTGGTGCTGGACAAGACTCTTGAGAGTCCCGTGGACAGCAAGGAAATCAAATTAGTTAATCCTAAAGGAAATCAGACTTGAATATTCATTAGAAGGACTGATGCTGAAGCTGAAGCTCCAATACTTTGGCCATGCGATGCAAAGAACCGACTCATTGGAAAAGACCCTGATGCTGGGAAAGAATGAAGGCCAGAGGAGAAGGGGGCGGCGTGGGTTATATAGCATTACGGACTCAATGTGGGGGGAGGGTGGATTTCCCTGATAGCTCAGTTGGTAAAGAATTTGCCTGCAATGCAGGAGACTCCAGTTTGATTCCTGAGTCTGGAAGATCCACTGGAGAAGGGATAGGTTACCCACCCCAGTATTCTTGGGCTTCCCTTGTGGCTCAGCTGGCAAAGAATCCACCTGCAATGTGGGAGGCCTGGTTTCGATACCAGTGTTGCGAAGATCCTCTGGAGAAGAGAGTGCTACCCACTCCAGTATTCTGATCTGGAGAATTCCATGTATTGTATAATCCATGGGGTCGCAAAGAGTTGGACACAACTGAGTAACTTTCACTGATTCAATGGACATGAATTTGAGTAAATTCTGGAAAATACTGAAGAACAGAGGAGCATGGTGCACTACAGTCCATGGGGTTGCAAAGAGTCAGACATGAATAACTGAACAATACCACCAAGATATAAAAATTTTTCTTCTAATATAACCATGTCTACTTTTTATTTCCTAAAAATAATGCTGCCACTGGATGTGACTTACTTTTGTTATAAATCCTTTCCATGTTATATCCTACTCTAGGATCTCATCTTACCATGTTCTAGATTAATGTGACAAAACATATTTTTAAATATTAATTGATTTTTTCCTTGCATTGTGTGTGACTTTTGGACCCTTGTAGGGTTTTTTGTTTGTTTGTCTGTGTGTTTGTTTTGGTCCCAATGTGCAGCATGTGGGATCTTAGAACCCTGACTAGGGCCTGAAGTCCCTGAATTGGAAGAGTGGAGTCTTAACCACTGGGCCTCCAGGGAAGTTCCAAGACCCTTGGGTTTTGATTCAACACCTCTTCACCGATACCTAGTCAGTTGTCAGCATTACTAATTTAAATATTTTACCTCTAAGGAAGGATGTGAAAAACAGCCCTCTCCCCCCAAAAATGTTTCAAGTTCTTTACATTTTCAAAGCTAGGTTTTATTGAAGAATGTAAGGATTCAGATCAAAGACAATAGATTTGGAAGTGGGGGAATGTTGACAGATTACAGTTCTTCTCATTCCTGAGGCTAGAAAAGAGAAAAGAATTCCCTAAGGTGCAGGCAGATTGCTGGATGATGGGTCCCTTTTTCTCAGGCTAAATTCCAGAGGAAGAGGAAAAAAAAAATCATTCAAAGAAAAAAAACAGGCACAGTAAAGAATTTTAACGAAAGAGGAGTTATGGCTGGTTATTAGTGCTGCTTGCACTTGCTGCTAAGTCGTTTCAGTCGTGTCTGACTCTGTGCGACCCCATAGACGGCAGCCCACCAGGCTCCTCTGTCCCTGGGATTCTCCAGGCAAGAACACTGGAGTGGGTTGCCATTTCCTTCTCCAATGCATGTGTGCATGCTAAGTCACTTCAGTTGAGTCTGACTCTGTGTGACCCCATGGATAGCTGCCCACCAGTCTTCTCTGTCCATAGGATTCTCCAGGCAAGAATACTGGAGTGAGTTGCCATTTCCTTCTCCCGCTTGCACTTGGGGAGAGCCCAAAGAAGTGAAGAACTGGGCTTTAGAAAGAGACCCTTTGTAGCTTGATTGTCCAAATCACTTATTTATTTCTAGAATAAATCACGAGCTCCTAGGATTGACACAGAATTGGGAAGAGTGGAACAGATTTAAAAGAGGCTGTAGAGGGGATATTTGGTGTCAGTCTGAAAGGACTAATGCTTGGAGACTACGCTAGATAATGTGCATGAAGGTGACAATATGGAGGGACATCTTTAAAGACACTCCAGTTCCCCTCATTCCCTCGTGGCGTGTATACTGTGAGCCCCCTTTGGACCTTAGTTACAAACCTTGGAAATGGATGAGAATACAAACTTCAAGTAATGTGTTCATTCATTCATTCTACTTTAGTGAAATAAAAGTTATAAAAATGTAAAATAATTACTGTGGAAGTAAAATGAATTAAATGATTAAACATAAAAGCAGTTACCTTCCAAACACACCTATTGCTTGATTGTATTCTTATCAACAGTTTGGCATGATATTGTTCTTGACATTTTTGTAAACTGCTATGCTTTCTTTTTCCCTTCTCAGATACACTGCAACTTGATTACCTTATTCTATGTGTGATTGCCCATGCTTTTAACTTTGTGCTCCCTGACTACCCAATTGTGTAACAAATCAATTGGGCATGCTCCTAACTTTTCATTTGGAACACTGATCCAGAGAAATCAACCAACCATATAAAAAAAAAATAAATTATAAAAACTTCAGTGAATGCAAGGGCCTAAGTGAACACAGAATGTATTATTTCAATTATGCTATTAATGAGTGCTTTCAGAAACAGACACAAGCATACAAACGCGTGTGGTTAAACATAAACATGGAATGCTATCTAGCAGATATGGATTTTGGAGAAGAATATATTATGTTATTATACATATTAATCTAATCATACGCACTCAGGTTGGCATAGTCTTGCATGGTCTGGCCTAGGCTTCCTCTTTAGACCAAAGCAAATATTACTGTACTCTCTGGACCCCAGGAATACTAACCTTTTTCCTTTTACCTCAACCACATGAGTTAGTTTCTGCATTATACATTTTACATAAATGTTTTTTCCTGATACTAATGTTGCTCCCCACATCTTCAAAAAGATGTCTCCCTCCTGTCTTTTGATCTGAGCTGTTATGACACTTTCTTACGGATATTTCACATTTTTGGTATACCTCACATGAGTTAGGGCTTCCCAGGTGGCATTACTGGTAAAATATCTGCCTGCTAATGCAGGAGATGTAAGAGACGCAGGTTCAGTCCTTGGTTTGGGAAGATCCCCTGGAGGAGGACACAGCAATCCACTCCAGTTTTTTTGCCTGGAGAATTCCATGGACAGAGGAACCTGGCAGGCTATACAGTCCATGGGGCTGCAGAATCAGACATGATTGTAGCAACTTAGCATGCACACGCACAGAGAAATTATCTGTGCAGCCTTTATAATCCTATTCTGATCTGACAGATAATCCCTTTACTCTGATCTTTTGATTTTCATAGCACTTATAAGCTTCTGTAATTTACTCATATGTTCTATAATTATTGCTAGAATGCAAGCTCTATAAGACAGAGATTTTTACCTGCTTTTTTCAGTGATCTAACAGGGATTCAAATATTTCTTGAACTTTAATAAATGACTTGTTATGTTTTGTTATTGTTAATTTATTTATTAGTTTTTAATATGCATCCCACCATTAGAATTTATGGTCTATAAGGAGATCTATATTTTCCACCATAAATTTTAACTCTATGGGACTTTGTCTGCCTTCTTCACCACATAGATCCAATGTTTATTTCACACCTAACACACATAGTAAGTATTCAATAAATATTTGTGAAATAAAGAGCTTAATTTTTGTTGTAGGGAGCAATTATTATTTCAATTCGATTTCAGAATTTGTAATAAGGCAACCTCATAAATGCTCACAATATATCTGAGAAATTAAAAATCATTTTGTTAGCTGCTTCTCGAATTTATTTATACTTAATAACTAGAGATTTAAATACTTCAGTAGGATATGTTTATTAATATAATCACAAAACAAAAATTATCTAAGATTATCAAAACAAAGCTCTTAAATAGGATCCATGAATTTTAAGAAAATATTTTAGAATAACTCATAAATGCTTAGGAGAAGGATTGGCATTTAAATTGTTTCAGTTATCTGTATAATTCAATTACATGGAAAAACAAATTTACTAATGATCCTACTTAATTAGTATATTACTGTCAATAATTTCCTGGATTTCTGTGCTCTGTCTTAAAAAAAGGGCATAGAATAATCTACTTTTACTAAAATTCTTCTGACATTCTAACAATTGACCTAATCTTCTATTATGTTTTTATTGAAATAATAATGTTAAAGTAGACATACCTCATATTGACTCATTCCTTTTCTATTTTGTAGTAGTTCAAGAAGTATAGCTTTGTAATGTACCATTAAAATGTACTCCTACTGCTTTAAGCAACAACCAAAGAGAAAATAAAGAAGGCTAACTTCACATTGAAGGAGGATGCTGTTTACCCAAAAAGGAGCCGTGTAAACATTGCCTCAAGGTGACAACCACAAGGACCACAGAATCAAGAAGAATTCTCCCTCTTGCCTCAGGGAAACTTTTCATTTATTTCTTGATATCATAAACTTTGACAGTTCTCTACTGAGGAAAATGCCCAGTTGCAATAGTAATTGAAGGACTTCTCTGCTGGTCCAGTGCTCAAGACTTCACCCTCCATTGCAGGGAGTACAGGTTTGATCCCTAGTCTGGGAACTGAGATCTCATATACCTCGCCACTAAAACACTAAAATATAAAACAGAAGCAATATTATTAAAAATTCAATATAAACTTTAAAAATAGTTCATATCAAAAAATCTTTAAAAAAAAAATAGTAATTGACTTTCATTTATGCTTCTTAAGGACCCACTGTGTATGTGCCATCCCAGTAATGATAAAATTACACTGTTTAATTTCAGGGCAAACTTTTGTTATTAAAGAAATCAAACTTGCCTATACTTTACCTTCTGGGACAATATGAACACTGCATTTCATTTTTCGAAATCTACTTACTATGTTTCATTGATAAAACATTTAGCATTCAATCTAGTAGTTTGTTTTCTGTACACGTTTTATATTACTTTGGCCACTTGATGAGAAGAACTGACTCATTGGAAAAGATCTTGATGCTGGGAAAGACTGAAGGCAAAAGGAGAAGGTGGCAGAGGGTCAGATGGTTAGGTAGCATCCCCGGCTCAATGGACATGAGTTTGAGAAAATCCCAGGAGATAGTGAAGGACAGGAAAGCCTGGCATGCTGTGGCCCACGGGGTCGAAAAGAGTCAGTTAGTGACTGAACAACACGGAATGCGTGTGCTCAGTGGCTCAATTGTGTCCACCTCTTTTTGACCCCATGGAGGTGGTAGCCCAACAGACTCTGTCCATGGAATTTTCCAGGCAAGAATACTGGAGTGGTTGCCACTTCCTACTCCAGGTGATCTTTCTGACCGAGGGATCGAACCCGAGTCTCTTGAGTCTTCTGCATTGGCAGATGGATTCTTTAGCACTGGCGCCACCTGGGAAGTCCCATGTGTATGCATATGTACATGAAATCTATATATGTTTTGGTAGATATATTCATTAAATTCTGACTACATCTAAAGTAATTTAACATATGATCTCTAAGCTCCAGTGATAA
Organism: Cervus canadensis; assembly: GCF_019320065.1. Taxonomy (NCBI): domain Eukaryota; kingdom Metazoa; phylum Chordata; class Mammalia; order Artiodactyla; family Cervidae; genus Cervus; species Cervus canadensis. Next base: position 44,017,266 of record NC_057393.1, read on the forward strand.
AATATCCCCTGCCCACTAAGCTTATCCACTGAGGCTTTCTAAAGAATGTATTTTGTGGGCAAGAGTAGAGGTCATGTATCTCATATAAAACCAAGTCCACTTTTTATGGCTTTGCCATACCTGCTTATGTCCTATTTGGGTTGTTGATGTAGAATGTTTTCTTCCTTATCTCAGGCTAGTGTTCAGCCCATTCGGGGAGGCTGCGAATCAGAGACTCTCTTTGGGAAGCATATTGTGAGTTTTACCTCAAACCTCTCTCCTTCTCTGATAGATATGCAAAACAGGGTCCAAGACACAGTGAGTCATAAAACTACTTCATACTGTCTCAGGACAATTAAACCCCCTGGTATCTAAGCTTTCGAGCTGAGTTTATTTTGTCATAGAGTTTATCCTTGGTAGCTCAGCTGGTAATCCGCCTGCAATTCAGGAGACCTTCGTTTGATTCCTGGCTTGGGAAGATCCCCTGGAGAAGGGAACGGCTACCCACTCCAGTGTTCTTGCCTGGAGAATCGCATGGACAGAGGAGTCAGGCAGGCTACAGCTCATGGGGTTGCAAAGAGTCAAACACAACTGAGCGACTTTCACTTTCACATTCCTGTTTACTGTGGGATTTCTTTCTTTTCTTGAGGCAATATTTTTTCCTCTTCTATATTCTGGATTCCCTTAGGGCTCCACTAAGTCCTGGAGCCCATATATTGGTGCCTTAACTCTGACTTGATACTTTAAATCTATGCTCCAATGAAAAGCATGTTATAACAAGGCAGAGTTCTATAGCTTTTAAATAACAACTTAATGATATCATTTTTAATATAAAGATGAATTTGCTTTAAGGAAGTTCTCTAATGATTAAATCACCTAAAGTCAAATACTCCTTGTCATGAATTTCTGAAATAGTTTTTTTTTTTTTAATTATGTGTGATTATGGGAATATATATCATTCTGCAAAGTGATAATTTAATGCTGACATGAATAATAATGCTGACTGAAACTCCTAATTTTTACTCTTGTTGACTTATTCTAAATGTTTTCAGTTTCAACTATTTTAAATGAAATGATGTCTTGACACCATCTAGTAAAAAGTAGAAGTAGCATTCAAACCTGGTCTTTGTGATTTTATAATTAGCATGGTTTCTCTGAGCACACAGCACCTTCTTCTGTGACAGCGTAAGCTTGGAAGCAGAATTTGTTCCCTCACACCGTATGGTTCCTATCAGAGCTAGGAACTTAGAACTTTGCTTCTCTCTAAGATAGTCAGCATTTACCAAGAACAAACTGTTATACCAAACAATGTAATTGAACACACTGCATTAGTATTTCAGTTAAGTTTAACTATTTATTGCTTTTGGGTGTACACATGCTGATTGAGTTTATACAACTTCTGAGTGATTGAACAAGGATTTGAATTCAGGCAGTTTTATTCTAGATTTTTCATCCTTGTCCATTCTGCTTTTGTTTGGAGTATTGTAAGTACTGCATCAAGCAATACTTAACACATATATGCGTGCATGCGTGCTAAGGCACTTCAGTCATGTCTGATTCTTTGTGACCCTATGGACCGTATCTCTCCAGTCTTTTCTGTCCATGGGATTCTATAGGCAAGAATATTGGAGTGGGTTGCCATGCCCATCTCCAGAGGCTTTTCCCAACCCAGGAATCAAAGCCATATCTCTTATGTCTCCTGCATTGGCAGTCGGGTTCTATATCACTAGCACCACCTGAGAAGCCCATATAGAGTCCCATACATTAAGATAAACTCTTATCCAAAATGAGTGGCTTGATAGAAATTCACTGGTAATTTGACCATCAATATTTCAATATCCTTTTTCTCTTCTAATTTTCTCCCCTTTGTGACTGATATAAATAATACATTAACAGTGCCAATTCCTAGTCAATTAGACTCTAGTAAAAGATATTTAGTTTATCATGATCACTTCCTTTTATAATCTAGTTGCCCTTAACCAGATCTTGTCCTAACCCTCAACCTTAAATGATAAACTGCATCTGCCAACATCATTTGATGTCTTGTCCCCACTATTTACAATCCTAACTGGGTACTCTTGGTCTTTATAAGATTGATGTGAAAGTGAAAGTCGCTCAGTCTTGTCCAACTCTTTGTGACTCCATGGACTGTAGGCTGCCAGGCTCCTCTGTCCGTGGAATTCTCCAGACCGAAATACTGGAGTGGGTAGCCGTTCCCTTCTCCAGGGGATTTTCCCAACCCAGGGAAGGAACCTAGGTCTCCTGCATTTCAGGTAGATTCTTTACTGTCTTAGCAAATAGGGAAGTCCAAGATTGATGTGAGATATATCAAATAACAGACGTACACATGTGTAGCTAATTATTTTAAGAGGGTAGAAAAGAATATTTGTGGGCTTTGCAGAACCATGCCATAAATGGAGGTTCCTCTGTCACTGCTACAGATAGGTTAAAAATGCTTAAGCTGTTGATTCTTTTGTTGAGTGACTGCCTGCACGTTTGACAAGAGGTCCTTAATAAGTGCATCTTTTGTAGGAAGTTTGTTCTTGTTCACTTCTGTTTGTTTCCTAAAACCAGTAAGGGAAAAGCTGAAAAAAAGCCTCCAAAAACTGAAAAAGACATATATTTACATATGAAAGAGTGAACACATTCTTTTTATTTACCAGTTAACAATATTTATTCAACTTCTTTTTTCCCCTTCTGCTTCATAATATGTCAGTAGCTTCTTAATCAATTCAGTTAGCATTAGCTTTCCCTGAATATACTGGTCATACCCTACAATGTCTAACAGTATGGTGAAATGATTAGTAATCAGCATTTATTATATTGCTGAATGTAATTTGAAAGAAAAACAGAAATACACAAGAAACCATACATTTATTTATATATAGAACTTAAAAATTGCTAACTTTTTTTTTTCCATTTATTTTTATTAGTTGGAGGCTAATTACTTTACAATATTGTAGTGGTTTTTGCCATACTTTGACGTGAATCAGCCATGGATTTACATGTATTCCCCATCCCGATCCCCCCTCCCACCTCCCTCTCCACCCAATCCCTCTGGGTCTTCCCAGTGCACCAGCCTCTTACAAATGAGAGTAAGAGGCCAGGTTTTCAGATCCTACTGGTTTCCATCAAATTAATGAGCAGCCTCTAAAAGACTGCTGTGTTTCTTGATATATACACATTTCTTTTTGCTATTTGAAAATAAATTTATAATATTGTGTTATAAATTGTCATCCATCATTGATGAACCATTTAGGCACTCTGGAAGTAAAATAGTATAATACTTTATTTTGCCTTTGATGGAGTTGTTTCTCCATTAAAGTAAGCAAACTTATATGCGACATTTTGCAAACTCAGTAAAGATATAAGGGAGTATTTTGCTAAAATATTTGTTTTGTATTTTTGATTGTAAACAGATCCTTAACACACTAGAATTCACAATTCATCCGGGCAATCATATTAAACTTTTAATTATTTAATAAATGTATTATTTAATAAGCTTATCCTTGACAGAAAAAAATGTGAAAGGCAACCAGTATTAACTCTGGAACATTTATCAGGCTAAATATGTGAAGTGCCTCTGCATACATATTCTTGTAGCTGAGAAGGAAATTACGAAAATTTAGGAGGAAAATACTGCACATTTAATGTACACTTCTGCTCAACACAAGATGCATCAAAAATTAAGTTCCTCATGAATCTGATGCTGCAATAATGATAATTTAGATATGCACACAGTACAAGATAAAAGTGAAGTAACACACTGGTAATACATTTCATCAGATTTTGGCACTGAGGAGCGTAAAACTGATAATCAAATTACCTCATACTGGAGAGGGAAAAGACAAGAGCAATGCTATCATTCTTTATGGTTGATGAAGGCTAGAGAGTTGTGTTGACATATGCAAGATCATATAGCAAGTGGCAGACCCTGAAATAGATCCATACTCATAACTCTTGGTCTCTTGATGCCATTCCAGGCCAGTGGAAATTGGTCAATTAAGCTGACCTCCCTGCATTAACTTTAGGGCACAAGACAATTAAAGAGCTAAGACTATAGTATGTACTTTTTCAACACTTTCTAACAAAAGGCTTTGCTTTAAAATATACTATTTTTTCCAGTTATAACAAGAATAAAATACTCATTTAATCTTGAACCACGCTGATATTTGGCCCTATAACTTATTTGCTATGGAATTAAAGGGGGTCAAGAAAAATAGTTTCTTGATCAAATAAGAGATAATCTTACCATTCACTGATAGACTCAAGCAGAAGTGTTTTTTCTTAGCATAATGTATACATGTGCTAGGTTTACTAGAATTACCTGTCCTGGAAAAACTATACAATCAGTTTTAAAAATCATTTGTCCATGATGTCAGTGCAGTTGAGTGTGTTAAGAATATGGGCAAGGAAGTCAGGCAGACCTGAATATAATCTTAGCACCACCTCTATTTAACGTAACGCTTAAAGTCAATTTTTCTCAGATTCCATTCTTCATCATTAAAGTGGGGATCACTAATTCTACTTCCTGACGTGAAAATTCAAATGAAACTCTTTTATATATCACCCTCAGAACACTATCTTAGTAAATGGTAACAATTTTAGCATATTATATTGACACTGTCATTATTACTATAATTACATTTCTAAAACATAAGGTAAGACAGTATGCATGTTCATCCATGCTCCATCGCTTAGTTATATTTGACTTTTTGCAACCCTATGGACTGTAGCCCGCCAAGCTCCTCTGTTCATGTGATTTTCCAGGCAAGAATACTGGAGTGGGTTGCCATGCCCTATTCCAAGGGATAGTCCTGGCCCAGGGAACAAACCCACGCCTTCAGCACTGCAGATGGATTCTTTACTGCTTGAGCCACTGGGGAAGCCTTCTCTCCCCATTAGGGAATCAAACCCTGGTCTCCCTCATGACAGGGAAGGATACCTACCACTATACTAATGATGAATCTTTTTGAATTTATCCCCAAACTCCAAATTGACAGAGCTGTACAGAATTTTAAGGATATTTAGATACCTTGATTCTCACATGATATTTGTTCCTCTGTCTGGGAATAACACACTACCTTACCTGCATCCTGAGAAACCTGTATGCAGATCAAGAAGCAATAATCAGAACCAGACATGGATCAGTGGACTGGTTCCAAATAGAGAAAGGAGTATGTCAAGGCTGTATTGCCACCCTGCTTATTTAACTTAGATGCAGAGTCAGACAGTCCTTTCAGTCACTCAGTCATGCCCAACTCTTTGCAACCCCATGCCAGGCCTCCCTGTCCATCACCAACTCCCAGAGTTTACTCAAACTCAAGTCCATAGAGTCGGTGATGCCATCCAACCATCTCATCCTCTATTGCCCCCTTCTTCTCTAACCTTCAATCTTTCCCAGCATCAGGGTCTTTTCAAATGAGTCCGCTCTTCACATCAGGTGGCCAAAGTATTGTAATTTCAGCTTCAACATCAGTCCTTCCAATGAATATTCAGGACTGATCTCCTTCAGGATGGACTGGTTGGATCTTCTAGCAGTCCAAGGGACTCAAGAGTTTTCTCCAACACCACAGTTCAAAAGCATCAATTCTTCTGCACTCAGCTTCCTTTATAGTCCAGCTCTATGTCCATACATGACTACTGGAAATACCATAGCCTTGACTAGATGGACCTTTGTTGACAAAGTAATGGCTCTGCTTTTTAATATGTTGTCTAGGTTCATCATAACTTTTCTTCCAAGGAGCAAGCATCTTTTAATTTCATGGCTGCAGTCACCATCTGCAGTGATTTTGGAGCCCCCAAAAATAAAGTCTGCCACTGTTTTCACTGTTTCTCCATCTATTTGCTATGAAGTGATGGGATCATCACTTTGCCATGATCTTTGTTTTCTGAATGTTGAGCTATAAGCCAACTTTTTCACTTTCCTCTTTCACTTTCATCAAGAGGCACTTTAGTTCTTCTTCCCTTTCTGCCATAAGGGTGGTGCCATCTGCATATTTGAGGTTATTGATATTTCTCCTGGCAATCTTGATTTCAGCTTGTGCTTCATCCAGCCCAGTGTTTCTCATGATGTGCTTTGCATATAAGTTAAATAAGCAGGGTGACAATATACAGCCTTGATGTACTCCTTTTCTTATTTGGAACTGTTGTTGTTGTTCTGTTGTTCCATGTCTATTGTTCTGTTGTTCCATGTCCAGTTCTAATTGTTCCTTCCTGAACTGCATACAGATTTCTTAAGAGGCAGGTTAGGTGGTCTGGTATTCCCATCTCTTGAAGAATTTTCCACAGTGCAGAGTACATCATGCAAAATGCCAGACTGGATGAAGCACAAGCTGGAATCAAGATTGCTGGGAGAAATATCGATAACCTCAGATATGCAGATGACACCACCCTAAAGACATAAAGTGAAGAGAACCTAAAGAGACTTTTGATGAAGGTGAAAGAGGAGAGTGAAAAAGTTGAGTTAAAACTCAGTGTTCAAAAAAACTGAGATCATGGCATCAGGTCTCATTACTTCATGGCAAATAGATGGGGAAACAATGGAAACAGTGAGAGACTATTGTCTTGGACTCCAAAATCACTGCAGATAGTGACTGCAGCCATGAAATTAAAAAACACTTGCTCCTTGGAAGAAAAGCTATGACCAACCTAGACAGAATATTAAAAAGCAGAGACATTACTTTGCTGACAAAGGTCCCTATAGTTAAAGCTGTGGTTTTTCCAGTGGTCATAAACAGATGTTAGAGTTGGACCATAAAGGAGTCTGAGTGCTGAAGAAATTGATGCTTTCAAATTGTCGTGCTAGAGAAGACTCTTGAGAGTCCCTTTGACTCTAAGGAGATCAAACCAGTCAATCCTAGAGGAAATCAATCCTGAATATTCATTGGAAGGACTGATGCTGAAGCTGAAGCTCCAATACTTTGGCCACCTAATGCAAAGATCCAACTCATTAGAAAAGTCCCTGATGTTGGGAAAGATTGAAGGTAGGAGGAGAAGGGGATGACAGAGGATGAGCTGTCTGGATGGCATCACTGACTCAGTGGACATGAGTTTGAGCAAGCTCCAGGAGAGGGTGAAGGACTGGGCAGCCTGGCGTGCTGTAGTCCATGGGGTTGCAAAGAGTCTGACATGACTGAGTGACTGAACAACAACAAAATCAAGTCAAGATGTTTACTAAAAAAAAAAAAAAAATCCATATCAAAGACTATAACTTCAAAAATGACGGTTTCCTCTCATCCTGATTCCAGTGGAAAAAATGTCAGTGAGAAGTATTTTGCATATGCATTTCTGAAGTTTATTTTTCTAATGTGTACACTGTAACTTGAAAAACAGAAATGGGGTCAAGCCATGTGCATTTCAACTGCTTGCCTGGCGTATGATTATTTAATTATGTTTAAACCTTATTTATATATCTATTTCTTTTTTTAAATTTTTTAAATTTTTTCATTTATTTTTATTAGTTGGAGGCTAATTACTTTACAATATTGTAGTGGTTTTTGTCATACATTGACATGAATTAGCCATGGGTTTACATGCATTCCCCATCCTGATCCCCCCTCCCACCTCCCTCTCTACCCGATCCCTCTGGGTCTTCCCAGTGCACCAGGCCCGAGCACTTGTCTCATGCATCCAACCTGGGCTGGTGATCTGTTTCTTTTCTCATGTATGAGTGTATATATTTGTGTGGTTTTTTACTGATTGAAAGTTTTTGTTTTTTATTTATATATTCATTATTATTTATGCATTTATATTTTGTTTCTGTTATGAAAGAATGCTGCAGTAAAGAGCTTTATAAAATTTTGAGATTCCCTATTATTCAGGGTAAGTTCTTAGAACTATGTTTTTTATGTCAAATAATTGGGTCCCCTAGTAAATGAATGTGTCTAGCTTTCACTTATCACTTACTTTCAGAATCTGTGAGAGTTATCAACCGATTTAATCATTGACATTCAGGTAAGGAGATGAAAAATGACATTTAATCATTGCTATACTCTGAATTAGTTTAATTATTACTGAGTTTTGCAGGGGAAACTACTTTTAATTCTAGCAGATTGTGTGTAAGGATCCTGTATAACCTAATGTATACAATCTTACCATGATGTCAGTAGAAGAGCATTTCATGCTCATCTGGTACTGCAACTTTTTAAATTGATAAAGTCATATTTAACTTCCCATATGTACAAAATTTTTGAGTGATTGGTGAATTTATCAGACTATATTAAAAAAATGCAAAAGTCACCAAATTTCCATTGAAAGATCCTGACAAAATCTTGATGTCACCCCAACAATTTGAAATCTAATTAAAAATAAGTTACATCTCCTCTAAAAAAACAAAGTATACAATTGAGTGCATTGAGAATGAATGCAATCAGTATGAAATGCTCTAGATACATTAAAATCATGGCACTCTCAGGATGATCAAAGACAACTTGATTAGTACTTGAAGAATGAACTTTAAAATATTCTCAAGTTCTGGCTAAAAATTCTCCCTCTTCTGTTCCCAAGACTCATATAAGGATTATATATTTGTAATACAGGGATTATGAAAAGAAATGTGGGAAAATCACTCATTTTTTTTACCTTATTTTTCTTCCTAAAATTGTGGGTGAAAATTTTTGCCTGACTCTTCTATGAGATTGTATGTAATGAATACAATTGTCTTCAGGAGAACTATTTACATTCAAAATGTTGCTAATATGATAAGCACTAGTATAGTCTAAACAGCAGAATTTTATTGGTATCTCTGTGGAAGCACAGTGGTTTTATTAAAATGCTGCTGTATCATAACATTTTGTATCTTGTCTGATTTTCTCTTTAATAACTAAATCTGGAATTCTGTCAAAGTTAACTTGATGCAAAGAATAAATAAACATATAGAATGGCATGACATGAAAAACAATTTCATTAGTCTGTATTAAAAGAAATTTTAAAGATTGTGCATGGGTTGACATGAAATTTTAATAATGCAATAAAAATTTCAAGCAACAGTATATGAACCATATGATGCATTTTAGATTTATTATAGCATAACTAATTATGATAAAAACCCTAGAGTTAATGAAGTTTCTCTATGCCTTACTATGATAAATATTTATTGTAATAGTCACTAAAGCATTAACTTAAAATTATTTTTTAATTTACTTAAGAAAACATTTAATTATAAAGATCATGAGCTTATTGTTTATTTTTTAGATTTGTTTTAGTTTTAGTATCATCTAAAGCACAGTACACTCTTACAGAAACATTTTTGGTTAATAATTTTAAAGCATACCACATAGGATAAACATATTAAATGCATAATGGTTTCCCCAGGAAATAATATTGACTACGTAAACAAAGCCAGCAGTACAGCTGATAAAAATACTTCAGTAAACCCAGCAGTGACAGTTGACATTATAGTATAAATAGTTTATAATCTGTTGGTAAGATGCTGCAGGAAAAATAACGATACACCCATGCTGACTCAATGTGCTGAAAGCATAGATTTCCATCCAACAGAACAAGAGACTAGAGTCTGAGCATCAGAAAGAATGAATTAAATAAAATAAGGAATGTTACTCTTAGAAGTGAGACAGTCCTGATCTACCGTCAAAACTGACACTGACATCCTCCCTGATAATATCAGAAGACATTAGGAAGGGTCAGCTTCCTCGATTACAGTCTAAATAAGATGATTTCAAAAGTAAAATTGGAATATAGAAATAATTTACTTTAGAAACTATAGTTTCTATATATATGAGAGAAACTATTCTCAATTGCAGTGCACAGTAATTATATTGTATTAGAAGTGAGTTTTACAGGCTTAAAGATAGCATATTTGAAGTTTAAACATTTTAAGATACTATTCCACAACATTACCACTGCATTTTCCCTTTGTGTACTGACTCATCTTTTCCTGTTGGATACTTTTGTGCTTTAGTGTGTGTGTGTGTGTGTGTGTGTGTGTGTGTGTGTGTGTGTGTGTGCGCTATGTTAAATGTATGTTAGGTTATAGAAGTTGCTGTTTACTAGATAAATATTTCGTGTCATGCTTTTACATCCTATGCCATACTATCTGAGCAGGATATGAATGGTAAAAAAATAAACTGAGGCATATTAAAAAGATTGAGTAAAGACTGATTTGAACAAGGGAAGGCCACATGGCAAGTGGTTAGAAATGCTCCACTGATAGGAGCTGGGGAGACACTTCTATAGAAAAAAGGCAGGAAGAAAGTAAGGAAAATATTAATTGTCTATAGCTTAAGCCAAAGTGGCTCTTTGTAACTGGTGATCTTTAGGTTTCAATTTCATAAGCTTGAAGCAGTTACAAACCTAGATTTTTATTTGCTTGCCTAGGCTACCACAGCAACTAGCAAGGATTAGAATTTCAGGCTTTGTCTGTGGGTTCAATGTGCAGAGACAAGAATCTGTGATCTGAAAAGGTTTGTTTTACAAAAACTGGTTTCCACAGTGGGATAGACAATTAGGCAGATGAGTATATCTATTCAAAAGTTATCCCCACTTTTCACTTGAAACATCAATATCAAACTAAATTTAAAAAACTTTTTGTGTGTATGTGTGTTCATGTACACACGTACAGTGTTTTAATGGGATAGATTTTTGTTGTTGTTTTAACCCAGTTTATTAATCTGTAGGGAAATCTACCCAAGGAGAATACATTTGAACTCTGTGCATGAGAAAGTTCACCAGATTGGGAGTAAAGAACAATGTTTTCTATGAATACCTCTAAGGCATGTCACCATTTTGCATCCCACTTATTGAGGGAATAAAGATTACCACTAAACTTTACCATCCATCTGTCACTACCCCTTGGAACAGACTGGTTAAAGTTTGGGCCGTGTGAAATTGCTACACATCTATCTGTCTGTGAATTTATGTGTGAAGAATTGAAAAAAATAAGAGAGCTAATTATGGACTATGATGTGGTTGACATGATTTCTAGGGCTGTTTCAGCCATAGGGATAATCATGAAAAAAAAATTAGTTTATCTAGCAAGATACAAAAGTTGAAGGAAGCAGGAACAAAATGTATAATTGTTTATAAGATAGTTCACAGAGTCTACTATAATATGAAATTTTGATAGTGTTAAATCCTTGAAAAGCTATTGTAATACCTGAATAAACTAAGGTATCTCATTGTTGTTCAGTTGCTCAGTTGTGTCCGACTCTGCTACTCCATGGACTGAAGCACGCTAGGTTTCCCTGTCCTTCACTATTTCCTGGAGTTTGCTCAAACTCATGCCCATTGAATTGATGCTATGCAACCATCTCATCCTCTGTCATCCCCTTCTCCTGCTCTCAGTCTTTCCCAGCATCAGGCTGTTTTCCAACTAAGATATATTTAGTGCTACTTAATGCACCTAAGCGGAGAAGGCAATGGCACCCCACTCCAGTACTCTTGCCTGGAAAATCCCATCGATGGAGGAGCCTGGTAGGCTTCAGTCCATGGGGTCACACAGAGCCGGACACGACTGAAGTGACTTAGCAGTAGCAATAGCAGCGCACCTAAGGAGGAAAGTTATCACATGGAATCAGAAAAGATACATTGTTTCTTGTGTTATAATCAATGTGCTAATAATATAAAATAGATATAAAGAGTGTTAAAAGCAAGCAAACAAGCAAACAAAGTGTTCTTAAAACACACACATATAGTCTGTGAAGTCTGAACCCAGTCTTGGATTCCCTCCCAGGTGGAGGAGTAGGACTTCATTCAGACCTCTGACACACCATGGGAGAAATAGAAAGTTATGGTCCAACCCACATATTTTAGACAAACTTGTCACTCTGGAAAAACTGCCATGCAGAAAACTCTAGGTATACTTTAACCACCTATCTTCCTTTTCCTGTCTCATTCCTCAAAGCCCTGTTCTTCTGTCTTCTCCTACCTTTTCTAATATCCACAGTAAGTTTCTGATCATATTCTCTGTTTCTTTCTCTCCCTCTAGATAAGTAAATCTTTCAGTGGAGCTCTCCCTGTTACTGGGTGAGGCTTTTGCAAAACCACAAGTGGAAGAAACTTCAGGGTAGCTCACAGACATAATATTTCCCTGGGAAAGATATGGATGTCTTAATGGAATAACACATGAGTGTAACTTACACCATGAAGTACAGTTTTCTTTAGGAAAATTTAAATATTCTTGTCTAAAACTAATATTTTAAAAATGTTATATACTTGAAATAAATGGTCAAGGTAAATGAAAAATAAGTACATCTAGATGCAAATATAGTATAGTTTTAAAATATCTTTTAAAAAAATTGTATTGAAGTATAGTTGACTTACAATGTTGTGTTAATTTCTGCTCTAAAGCAATGTGACTCAGTTCTACATATATATATATATATATATATATATTCCTTTTTATATTCTTCTCCATTATGGTTTATCAGAGGAAAGTTCCCTGTGCTATACAGTAGGACCTTGCTCTTTACCCATTCTATCTATACTAGCTTGCATCTGCTAATCCCAAACTCCCAATCTTTCCCTCCCCGACCTGCTACTCCATGGCAACCACAAGTCTCTTCTCTGACTTGAGCCTGTTTCTGTTTTGCAGATATGTTCCTTTATTCAAATACAATATTGTTTTTATATGACTGACATGACTAAAATTATAAAAGGAAAAATATATTAAGGTAAAGCATTTATAGAAATTATAATAGAGAAAATATCATTATCCTTTATTTTTATCTCAAATTAAATAATCAAAATACTAACAAATTGCATAGGCATATGATATAAAATGGGCTTCCCAGGTGGCACAGTGGTAAAGAATCTCCTGCCAATGCAGGAGATGCACGAGACTTGAGTTTGATCCATAGGTCAGGAAGATTCCCTGGAGTAGGAAATGGCAACCCATTCCATTATTCTTGCCTGGAGAATCCCATGGATAAGGAGCCTGGTGGGCTATAGTCCATGGGGGTCACAAAGAGTTGGACATGGCTGAGTGACTGGGCATGCATGACATAAAATAACTGTTTGACAAGAACAGATACAACTATTATCAAATACAGTAAAATATATTTAACAACCAGAGATAAAATAAAGCAAAACAAGATAAAAGAAAAATAAAGTTCTGATTAAACAAATTAAAATGTATAATAATAATAATACTATCTGCTTCCCAGTTTTCACAGAAAATTTTATACTCATATATAACAGTTGGTATGTAAATAGTGATAACTCTTCTGGGGAGGAGTCTGGAAATATGCTTTTAGAACTGGGAAACTATTCTTTTTGATTATTTGGTTAAAGATGTGAACACAGTATAAGGGGAAAATCTTATAAAAATGTTTATTGCACTATTATTTAAAATTAGAAAAATGCCTTGAATTCTAATAATAAAGAATAGACATTAACATGATGGGATTCCTTACAGCCTTTCAACTGCTAAATTTGTTAGCAACATAACAAGCCAGCCACCTCAATTATCTCCTCCTTTCTCCAGTAACTAATGAAATCTTTGAAAGTCTGGGAGGCATGAATTTTAACAACAAACCAGACAGCAGAAAATTTTCAAAATAGTTTTCCATTTTATTCACACTTCTACTCCTTCAATTTTCTCTAATATTCAAAAGGCCTTCTTTGCTTCACCTTGATCTTCCTTCCCTCTTGCAATTTATCACTGTTCTTTTCTTCTGCTCTAGCCCACACTTTTTTTTTTTTTTTGGAAGATAAATGCTTTACAATGTCAAGTTAGTTTCAGCTGCACAGCAGAGTAAATCAGCTAATCAGCTATATGTACACATATATCCCCTCTTTTTTTGAATTTTTTCCTATTTAGATTATCACAGAGCTTTAGTGAAGGTCGCTTAGTTGTGTCTGACTCTTTGCAGTCCCATGGACTATACAGTCCATGGAATTTTCTGGACTGGAGTGGGTAGCCTTTCCCTTCTCCAGGGGATCTTCCCAACCCAGGGATTGAACCCAGGTCTCCAGCATTGCAGGCGGATTCTTTACCAGCTGAGCCACAAGGGAAGCCCTAACAGAGCATTAGGTAGATGCTTTAGAGTAGGTTCTCGTTAGTTATCTATTTTATACATATAGCATATATATGGCAATCTCAATCCATCCCACCTCGCCTTCCCCTCTTGGCATCATATGTTTGTTCTCTGTTTGTATCTCTATTACTACTTTGCAAATAAGTTCATCTATACCATTTTTCTAGATTCCCCATATGTATATTAATATAAGATATTTTTCTGTTTCTGATCACACTTCTTTAATAAAACTATTCTCCTATAAATTATTCAATCAGAACCTCACAAGCCTATCCATACAGACACAGAAAGGAGTGGGAGGTCTCAGAATTTATCTTTGAATGTTTTCATTTCCATCACATAATTGTGGATAAACTTCATCTAAACCTGAAAACAAAGGTAACAAACCAGAAGTATGCTATGGTCTTATTTTACAAAGAAATAGGTTAAAAGTACTATTTTACTTCTAATATTAAAATTAAACTCATTCTTATATGTAAAGGGAAGTAGATATTACATGTAACTTTTCATAGATTGCCAGGATGTTTTGGTTTTAAAACATTAACAATAATAAGTTGAATGTTTTGTGTATTTTACAGTAAAGAAATCTAAGCTTATGGAATTAATTTGTTACAAATGGTTTTGGAAAATTAGTAGTTTGTGAAAAATATAAATTTAAGTTTACTGTTAATAACATAGAAATAAATTTAGAATATATAAAACAAAAGAACTATTTTAAAACTGGAAGAAAAAAAGTACAGTTAATGGTTTAGGTAGAGGAAAACTTCCTAAACAAGAAAAGGACTATTACCATTGATGAGTATATTAGGCCAATAAGATAACAAATTTAAGGATAATTATTAAAGCTAATAGCCTGAAAATTTTCTTTGGACCAATATCACTGGTAATGCTTTAATATGCTACATATGTAAAAATTCTCACAGATTAATAGGAAACATCCTAACATCCCCTGCCCATAAAGAGAGTTTTTAGAAAGAATTCTGTGTAATTGTTTGTTCTCATGATATAAAAAGTGGTTAAAGATACTTTTCCAGTTGTCTGTTATAGTTCATGAATATAATAAATAGATGACTATAAATCAATAATGAATAATGGATATTTTATATGTTCTTGAGATATTAAAATAGTTTAATAGTATTTAAATAGTATTAAATAGTATGCAGTTTAAATAGTATTCCTAAACAGAAAATCTTACTGGAAGGTAGTATTTGAATATACAGTGTTAACTGTTAAGAGAAATATGGATCAAGAACAAAAATATTGTCCTTTAGACACTTTTTTTCCTAAAATAAGTTCTCATAGACTCACTTCTAGTTTAAATTTTAAGATTTGACTCTTTTCTTCTCATATAAACACAAGGTATGATATACTTTAACTCAACTCTACCCAAAGTAAACTGCCAATTACATCATATGTAATAATCTTTAACAATTTTTATAAATCCCTTCAACTTGCTGTGTGTAATTTAGGTTTATCAGGTTATTAAAAATAATCTGCTAGTGAATTTATCTCTTTCTTACCCCATACTATTTTAATTAACACATTACTTGTTTATAAGCATATTCACCCTCTAAGCTGATCTCCTCCTGCTGTTCTCTCACATGCCTGCACCTAATTCCTGAAAAAGGAGCCATTTGAAAAGTATTCACAGGGTGAACTGTATTCTGCCTGTCAAAAAAAGGAACTTAGAAATTTATAAAGAACAGCATAGTCTAAGAAAGGGTCAAGGACTAAGATGCCTATACAGGTATCTCTGCTTTGGTCTGATCATCCTACTCTGTTTACACAGAGATAGTATTATGTCACTGAAAGTTTTCCTGAATGGTCTAACCAATTTCCCATTCAAAATCAACTGCTGAATCAAAAAAGTTTAATTTGTATTAGGACAAGAAGGTAAAGGAGAATGAGGACTCACACTCAGGTGATTTAGATACTTATCAGGAAAGAATCAGAATTATTTAAATTTAATAATGTCTGATATGTAAAAAATATTAGTAGAAAAATGTGAATATCATTATTTTTTCAACACAGGAGAGAAGTAGGTAGGGTTGACTTGGCAGGCAAATGATTCAAATGTTCTTATATAAATACTAATAAGGGGCTCAGGGAGCAAAGTTGCAAGAACAATACCAAAAAGTAGTATAAAGTGTTTATATTCAATGAAAAACTTAATTAATAACAGATAAAAATAGAACTACTGTAGGATCCAGCAATTCTAATCCTGGGTATTTGTCTGGAAAAAAAAAATTTCAAAAGGATACATGCACCCTGATGTTCATCAGAGTCTTCTTTCACTTTCATTAAGAGGCTCTTCAGTTCTTCTTCACTTTCTGCATAAGGGTGGTGTCATCTGCATATTTGAGGTTATTGACATTTCTCTCAGCAATCTTGATTCCAGCTTGTGCTTCATCCAGCCCAGCATTTCTCATGATGTACTCTGCATATAAGTTAAGTAAGCACGGTGACCATAGAGCAGCATCATTTACAATAGCTAAGATATGAAAGCAACCTAAACGCTTATTGACAGATGAATGGGTAAAGAAGAAGTGGTACATACTTATCTGCAATACCTCAGAGATATTACAGATCAGTTCCAGGTCAACACTATAAAGCAAATATAGCAATAAAACAAGCCAAACATTTTTTTGTTTGTTTTCCCACTGCATATATAAGTTATATTTACAGCATACTGTAGTCTATTATGTGTGCAATAGCATTATTTGTTAAAAATGTATAAACCTTTATTTAAGAAATGCTTTATTGCTAAATAATGTTAGCCATCATATAAGCCTTCAGTTCAGTTCAGTTCAGTTCAGTTTAGTTGCTCAGTCTTGTCCGACTCTTTGCAACCCCATGGACTGCAGCATGCCAGGCCTCCCTGTTCATCACCAGCTCCTGGTGTTTACACAAACTCATATCCATAGAGTCAGTGATGCCATCCAACCATCTCATCCTCTTTCATACCCTTCTCCTCCCACCTCAATCTTTCCCAGCATAAGGGTCTTTTCCAATGAGTCAGCTCTTCGCATCATGTGGCCAAAGTATTGGAGTTTCAGCTTCAACATCAGTCCTTCCAATGAACACCCAGGGTTGATCTCCTTTAGGCTGGACTGGTTCAATCTCCTTGTAGTCCAAGGGACTCTCAAGAGTCTTCTCCAATACCACAGTTCAAAAGCATCAATTCTTCAGTGCTCAGCTTTCTTTATAATCCGACTCTCACATCCATACATGACTACTGGAAAAATCAAGGCTTTGACTAGATGGACTTTTGTTGGCAAGGTAGTGTCTCTGCTTTTTAATATGTTGTCTAGATTGGTCATAACTTTTCTTCCAAGTGTAAGTGCCTTTTAATTTCATGACTGCAATCACTGTCTGCAGTGATTTTGGAGCGCAAAAAAGTAAAGTATGTCACTGTTTCCACTGTTTCCCCATCTTTTGGTCATGAAGTGATGGGACCAGATGCCATGATCTTAGTTTTCTGAATATTAGGTTAGAAGCCAACTTTTTCATTCTCCTCTTTCACTTTCATCAAGAGGCTCTTTAGTTCTTCTTTGCTTTCTGTCTTAAGGGTGGCGTCATCTGCATATTTGAGGTTACTTATATTTCTCCCGGCAGTCTTGATTCCAGCTTGTGCTTCATCTAGCCCAGCATTTCTCATGATGTACTTTGCATATAAGTTAAATAAGCAGAGTGACTTCGGCAAGTTTAATCTTTTTGCTGGTGGAATGTTTTGCCTCTATGTTGATAGCTATTGACTTACCACAGTCATGGTTGCTGAAGGCTGGGGTGGCTGTAGAAATGTATTGAAATAAGAAAGCAATAAAGTACGCTGTACTGATTGACTCCTTCTTTCAGGAATGATTTCTCTGTATCAAGCAGTGCTCTTTGATAGCATCTTACCCACAGTAGAATGTCTTTGAAAATTAGAGTCAATCCTCTCAAACCCTGACACTAATTTATCAACTAATTTTATGTAGTATTCTAAATCCTTTGTTGTCATTTCAACAGTATCACAGCACTTTACCAGAAGTAGATTCTATCTCAAGAGATCACTTTCTTTGTTCATCCATAACAAGCAGCTCCTCATCCCTTAAAGTTTTAGGATGAGATTTTAGCAAATCAGTCACATCTTCATGCTTCACTTCTATTTCAGATTCTTTCATTAATTTCCACCACACCTGCAGTTACTTCCTCCATTTGAGTCATCCATGAGTGTCAGATCAAGTTCTTCTAAACTCCTCTTAACATCAGTAGTTTAACTTCTTCCATAAATCATTGGTATTCTTCATGGCATCTGGAATGGGAAATTCTTTCCACAAGGTTTTCAATTTACTTTGTTCAGACCCATCAGAGAAATCACTATTGTGGGCAGCAATAGTTTTACAGTGCCCTTCTTAAATAATAGATTTAAAAATGGAAAAACTACTTGATCCGTGGGCTACACAATGGATGCTGTTTCATCAGGCATGAAAACAACAGTAATCTTGTTGTACACCTCCATCAGAACTTGGGTGAAGAGGTATACTGTCATTAAACAGTAATATTTTGAAAGGGATTTTTTTTCCTGAGCAGTGATTCTAAACGGGCTGAAATTTTCAGTAAGTCATATTGTCAACAGATGGGTTGTCACCAAGGCTTCATTGTTCCATTGACACATTATAGGCAGAGTAAATTAGCATAATTATTAACGGCCCTGGGATTTTCCAAATGACAAATGAGCATTGATTTCAACTAAATGTCACCAGCTGTATTAGTCTATAATGAGAGAGTCAGTCTGTCCTTTGAAAGTTTGAAGCCAGGCATTGACTTCTTTCTAGCTATGAAAGTTCTGGGTGGCATCTTCTTCCAAAATAAAGCTGTTTCATCTGAATTGAAAATCTGTTGCTTATTGAAGCCACCTTCATTAATTTTCTTTGCTAGATCTTCTGGATAACTTTCTGCAGCTTCTATATCCATTCTTGCTGCTTCATTTTACACATCTTATTATTCATGTGCTCATTGGAGGAACACTTTCCATTTCCTTCAAGAACTGTTTCTTTTGCATATATAACTCAGTAAGCTTAATCATGTCTGGCTTTTGATTGAAATTGAGAGACAGAGACTCTTCCTTTCACTTGAACATTTAGAGATTGTTGCAAAGTTATTAATTGGCCTAATTACAGTATTGTTGTGTCTCAGGGAATAGAGATGTCTGAGGAGAGAGACAAAGACAGGGGAATGGCTGGTCAGTAGAGCAGTGAGAAAACTCAAATTTATCAATTAAGTTTGCCATTTATATATAGGTGTGGTTTGTGGTGCCCAAAACAATTACAATAGTAGCATCAAAGATACAGATCACAGATCACCATAACAATATAATAATGAAAAAATTTGGAAATATTGCAAGAATTACCAAAATGTAACATAAAGACATGAAGTGAACAAGTGCTATTGGAAAAATGGTGCCTATACACTTGATTGATGCAGGATTGCCATAAACTTTAAATTTGTTTAAAAAAAAAAGTGCAATATCTGAGAAGCACAATAAAGTGAAGCATAGTAACTGAGGCATGCCTGTAATAATTTTAATAAAGAAGAAATAAGTTTCTACCATCATCTATTGTGTCAGTAAGTAATGATACAGTACATACAAAATTTTAATTATAACACTATACACTACTGTGTATTATGGAGCAAAGGCAGAAGGAGCAGAAAAGGAAGGAATAGATTAAACAGTAAGGAACAGGGAAAGCTTCAGAGAGAAACTAATACCTGACAATTTGTATATGGCAAGTAGATGACCACAAACTATTCAACTCATCTTATCTGTCAACATGATAGGAATCACCTCATTATGAAAATCAGCAAATCACCACTACATTAATGTGGTGCAATGTGCTTGGTATAGTGAAGGATACACTAAAAACTGAACCAGGAGACCTTGTCTTCCAGTTATGCTTGATTACAACTGTAGTGCTTGAAAAAAAACTTTTGAATAAAAATGATGGTGTTATCCCGAGGGATTCTGTCTGCTTGACTATTCCTGATTATTCAAAAAGGAAAGAGCTCCTATCTTAACATATGTAAATATATTATAGGGTAAGAAACTGGGCTTACTCATGTTAGCCTTCTGCCTTTATATTTCTCAGAATATCTATTTTCCATAATTTTACCATGTAATTCAGACTTTTATATTTTCATCTGGAGTTGTAGAGGCATTCATATGATATTAAAGACACATCAGATGCTTTCTCTCTAAAGCACATGTGTCTTGTTCAGCCCTTTTGCTGAAATTGTGAAGCTACCTCCAAGCAATCCAGAGTAATTGTGCATTTAATTTGTCATTTTCTGGAACATTGGTTTTCAAAACCAAGGCTTTTCCAATTAAATTCAGTGGCATTTTTACCCAAAGAATTTTTCTAAGGGATTGGTTTCCTGCCCTGGATCTGTGTTTTGAACCAGGCAGTTGAAATTTATTATAGATCCAAGACAATTACTCCACATGTAATTCAGGCCTCTCAGGTACTTTCTCCACATAGAGTTGTGATTCTGTGTCGTTCATCAATTCACATCATGCCTTCTCTCATAGAGAATAGTAGTCTGAAAAGAATCTCAAAATGTCAGTGTAGTAGGAAGAAAGTATATATATATATATATATGCATATACACACACACACACACACACACACACACACATATATATAGCACAAATCAAAAGAAATGGTGAATATCTTTTTAAAAGGCTCTCTTTTAGACCTTTTCTTATCAACGATAAATGTCTATGCATTTTTAAAATTTTGATTATTGAGTGTACATAAGCTTGATGATTAAGTTAAAAGACTAAGTTATGTTCTGGTAGAGTTTAATTCAATTTTGTATGTGTGTGCTTGGTCACTCAGTGTGTCTGACTCTTTAACCCTTTGGACTATTGCCCAACAGCCTCCTCTGTCCATGGGATTTTTAGCTTTCGTTTAAATCATTTAATAATGAAGTTCAGATTTAGGACTGCATTATTCTGGGTATTGCCTTTCTTTGGGATTAGAATGAAACTGACCTTTTCCACTCCTGTGGCCACTTCTGAGTTTTCCAAATTTGCTGGCATATTGAGTGCAGCACTTTCAACAGCATCATCTTTAGGGATTTAAAATAGCTCAACTGGAATTCCATCACCTCCACTAGCTTTGTTTGTAGTGATGCTTTCTAAGGGCCACTTGACTACACATTCTAGGATGTCTGGCTCTAGGTGAGTGATCACACCATCTTAATTATCTGGGTTGTGAAGATCTTTTTTGTACAGTTCTGTGTATTCTTGCCATTGCTTCTTAATATCTTCTGCTTCTGTTAGGTCCATACCATTTCTGTCCTTAATCAAATCCATTTTTGCATGAAATATTCCCTTAGTATCTCTAATTTTCATGAAGAGATCTCTAGTCTTTCCCATTCTGTTGTTTTCCTCTATTTCTTTCCATTGATCACTGAGGAAGGCTTTCTTATCTCTCCTAGATATTCTTTAGAAATCTGCATTCAAATGGGAATATCTTTCCTTTTCTCCTTTGCTTTTCGCTTTTCGTTTTTTCACAGCTATTTGTAAGGCCTCCTCAGACAACCATTTTGCCTTTTTGCATTTCTTTTCCGTGGGGATGGTCTTGATCCCTGTCTCCTGTACAGTGTCATGAACCTCCGTCCATAGTTCATCAGGTTCTCTGTCTATCAGATCTCATCCCTTAAATCTATTTCTCACTTCCACTGTATAGTCACATACTAGTAAAGTAATGCTCAAAATTCTCCAAGACAGGCTTCAGCAATACGTGACCATGAACTTCCAGATGTTCAAGCTGGTTTTAGGAAAGGCAGAGGAACCAGAGTTCAAATTGCCAACATCTGCTGGATCATCGAAAAAGCAAGAGAGTCCCAGAAAAACATCTATTTCTGCTTTATTGACTGTGCCAAAGCCTTCGACTGTGTGGATCACAATAAACTGTGGAAAATTCTGAAAGAGATGGGAATACCAAACCACCTGACCTGCCTCTTGAGAAACCTATATGCAGGTCAGGAAGCAACAGTTAGAACTGGACATGGAACAACAGACTGGTTCCAAATAGGAAAAGGAGTACGTCAAGGCTGTATATTGTCACCCTGCTTATTTAACTTATATGCAGAGTACATCATGAGAAACCCTTGGCTGGTGGAAGCACAAGCTGGAATCAAGATTGCCAGGAGAAATATCAATAACCTCAGATATGCATATGACACCACCATTATGGCAGAAAGTGAAGAGGAACTAAAAAGCCTCTTGATGAAAGTGAAAGAGGAGGGTGAAAAAGTTGGCTTAAAGCTCAACATTCAGAAAACTAAGATCATGGCATCTGGTTCCATCACTTCATGGCAAGTAGATGGGGAAACAGTGGAAACAGTGTCAGACTTTATTTTTGGGGGTTCCAAAATCACTGCAGATGGTGGTAGCAGCCATGAAATTAAAAGACGCTTACTCCCTGGAAGGAAAGTTATGACCAACCTAGATAGTATATTAAAAAGCAGAGACATTACTTTGCCAACAAAGGTCTGTCTAGTCAAGGCTATGTTTTTTCCAGTGGTCTTGTATTAATGTGAGAGTTGGACTGTGAAGAAAGCTGAGCGCCGAAAAATTGATGCTTTTGAACTGTGGTGTTGGAGAAGACTCTTGAGAGTCCCTTGGACTGCAAGGAGATCCAACCAGTCCATCCTAAAGGAGATCAGTCCTGGGTGTTCATTGGAAGGACTGATGCTGAAGCTGAAACTCCAATACTTTGGCCACCTCATGTGAAGAGTTGACTCATTGGAAAAGACCCTGATGCTGGGAGGGATTGGAGGCAGGAGGAGAAGGGGATGACGGAGGATGAGATGGCTGGATGGCATCACCGACTCGATGGACATGAGTTTGAGTAAACCTTTCAAGTTGATTTTGGTCAGGGAGGCCTGGCTTGCTGCGATTCATGGGGTCGCAAGGAGTCGGACATGACTGAGTGACTGAATGGAACTGAACTGAACTATTCTGGGTATATAGAGGACAATTACGGTACCCATTTAAAAAGTTATTTAATTTGATTATAATATATATTTTAATAGATTATAAGATATATTTATAATATATATTATATAATTATTATATATATTATAAGATATATTTGTTGATATGAAGATCTTTCTAGTTGCACAGGGAGTTTTTTCTAATGTCCTCTTATAATTTTAAAATCCACACAGATCTCACTCTTTCTACACACACGTAAACCTCACAATGTCTCAACATTTCACAAGGATGAAAAAAATATGTATTAAAAAGATGACAGATAAATATAAGGGATCTAAGATATAAACTATGAAATATAAAAAAAATCATAAATGTAAATTGTGAAGCAGAAGTCCCTTCATCTGTGTAATAACAGGTCAAACATTGCATTGTTTTTATAGTTAAAGGGCATAGTTCATAGAATGGTCTCTTCTACTCTAAACTCCTCTACTACAATACCTTTCCAGCTCTGATATTAAATGAAACAATGAATTATGAAGGGTATTGTGTTATGCTCTAGTTCTCTTCCTCCTTTCAATACTTACCAAATGGCATTTGGAATAAAATACTTTCCTAATATTTTATGTGATTTGTTTTGTATTTGCTATGTGTTTACCTCAGCATTGGTTATATCAGACAAAGGAGTAAGATCTTAAAGGCACTGGTTGTATTTTTAACAGATGAGAGGTAAATGATTAAAGTTTCCTAAAATATTCTGTAAAAAGAAAATTTGAAAATTAATTTATGATAGAATATTGACACATGATATGAACAGACAATTCACAAAATAAAAGCTATACACCATTCTGTATATGTACCACATCTTCCTTATCCATCTATTGATGGATGTCTAGATTGCTTCCATGTCCTGGTTATTGTAAACAGTGGAGCAATAAATGTTGGGCACAGGTGTCTTTTTGAGTTATGGTTTTCTCAGGGTATATTCCTAGTAGTGGGGTTACTGAGTAAGTCAGAAAGAGAAAAACAAACATTGTGTATTAACATATATATGTGGAATCCAGAAAAATGGTTCTGATGAACCTATTTGCAGGCCAGGAATAAACGTGTAGATGTAGAGAATGGAGGACTTGTGGGTATAGAGGGGGATGGGGAGAGGGGTACAAATGGAGAGAGTAGCAGTGACTATGTACCCTACCACATGTAAAATAGCTAGCAGGAAGCTGTTGTATAACACAGGGAACTCATCTCCCTGCTTTGTGAATAACCTAGATGCATGGGGAACAGGAGGGTGGAAAGGAGGCTCTCGAGGGAGGGGGATATATACATATGGCTGATTCATGAGGTTGTACAATTGAAACTAACAGAGCATTGTAAAGCAATTATATTCCAATAAAAAAGCTACATAAAAATATGACAAAAATATGAAAGTTTATGAAATAAGGCATACATCATGTTGCTGGTGGGATAAAAATTAAATCTTCCAATGGCAATTTTTGGTAATATTCATTGAAATTCTTTGTAATAGTCACATATCTTGACCTGGCAATTCTAGTCTTAGGAAATAACTTAAGAAAATAACCAGAGAGGCACTCAGGGATTTATTTACAAAACTAAACACTACCACATTATTTATAATGGAGAAAGATTTCAAAACAATATTTATACAGTTAAAATATTAGTGTGCGTTTATCCAGGGGAATAGTATGCTAAAATGGAGACTAATGTTTTAAAATAAATATCCATCTATGTCTGTGCCTTCATCTATCTATCTATCTATATTTAATGATGGAAGTGAAAGTCACTCGGTCGTGCCTGACTCTTTGTGACCAAAAGGACTATACAGTCCACGGAAATCTTGAGGCCAGAATATTGGAGTGGGTAGCTGTTCTCTTCTCCATGGGATCTTCCCAATTCAGGGATTGAACCCAGGTCTCCTGCATTATAGGTGGATTTTATGCCAGCTGAGCTACCAGGGAAGATATTGAATGTTATTATGTTAAACAAAAGGAAAGATAAACAACTGCATATGGAGTAGGAACTCAATTGTATAAACATAGAAAAAAGGTAAAATTAATTGTGTCAACCGAGTTTTCCCAACTCCCTGCATAGAAAGTAAGTGCTAGAGAATGGGCTGTAGATTTGATTTCTTTTTGATAATTCAGTTCAGTTCAGTTCACTCACTCAGTCATGTCTGACTATTTGCAGCCCCATGGACTGCAGCATACCAGACTTCCTGGTACATCACCAACTCCTGGAGTTTACTCAAACTCATGTCCATTGAGTCGGTGATGCCATGCAACCATCTCATCTCCTGTCGTCCCCTTCTCCTCCCACCCTCAATCTTTCCCATCATCAGGATCTTTTCAAATGAGTCAGCTCTTCGCATCAGCTGGCCAAATATTGGAGTTTCAGCTTCAGCATCAGCCCTTCCAATGAATATTCAGCAATGATTTCCTTTAGGATGGACAGGTTCGACCTCCTTGCAGTCCAAGGGACCCTCAAGAATCTTCTCCAACACCACAGTTCAAATGCATCAATTATTTGGTGCTCAGCTTTCTTCATAGTCCAGCTATCACATTCATACATGACTGCTGGAAAACCATAGCTTTGACTAGATGGATCTTTGTTGGCAAAGTAATGTCTCTGCTTTTTAATATGCTGTCTAGGCTGGCCATACTTTCCTGCCAAGGAGTAAGTGTCTTCTAATTTCTGGGCTACAGTCACCATCTACAGTGATTTTGGACCCCCCAAAAATAAAGTCTGCCACTGTGTCCATTGTTTCTCCATCTACTTGTCATGAAGTGATGGAACAAGAGGCCATGATCTTAGTTTTCTGAATGTTGAGCTTTAAGCCAAAATTTTCACTCTCTTCTTTCACTTTCATCAAGAGGCTCTTTAGTTCTTTTTCATTTCTGCCATAAGGGCGGTGTCATCTACATTTCTGAGGTTACTGATGCTTCTCCCGGCAATCTTGATTCCAGCTTCTGCTTCATCCAGCCCAGTGTTTCTTATGATGTACTCTGCATATAAGTTAAATAAGCAGGGTGACAATACGCAGCCTTGACGTACTACTTTTCCTATTTTAAACCAGTCTGTTGTTCCAAGTCCAGTTCTAACTGTTGCTTCCTTACTTGTGTACAAATTTCTTAAGAGGCAGGTCAGGTGATCTGGTATTCCCATGGCTTGAAGAATTTTCCACAGTTTGCTGGGATCCACACAGTCAAAGGCTTTCGCAAAGTCAATAAACAGAAGTAAGTGTTTTTTCTGGTACTCTTTTGCTTTTTCAATGATCCAACGGTTGTTGGCAATTTGATCTCTGGTTCCTCTGCCTTTTCTAAATCCAGTTTGTACATTTGGAAGTTCACAGTTCACATATTGTTGAAGCCTGGCTTGGAGAATTTTGAGCATCACTTTACTAGCGTGTGAGATGAGTGCAATCATGTGGTAGTTTGAGCATTCTTTGGCATTGCCTTTCTTTGGAATTGGAATGAAAACTGACCTTTTCCAGTCCTGTGGCCCCTGCTGAGTTTTCCAAATTTGCTGGCATATTGAGTGCAGCACTTTCACAGCATCATCTTTCAGGATTTGAAATAGCTCAGTTGGGATTCCATCACCTTCACTAGCTTTGTTTGTAGTGATGCTTCCTAAGGCCCACTTGACTTCACATTCTTGTATGTCTGACTCTGAGTGATCATACCACATCATTATCTGGGCCATGAAGATCTTTTTTGTATAGTTCTTCTGTGTATTCTTGCCACCTCCTCTTAATATCTTCTCCTTCTGTTAGGTGCATAGCATTTCTGTCCTTTATTGTGCCCATCTTTGCATGAAATGTTCCCTTGGTATCTGTAATTTTCTTGAAGAGATCTCTAGTCTTTCCTTTCTGTAGTTTTCCTCTATTTCTTTGCATTGATCGCTGAGGAAGGCTTTCTTATCTCTCCTGGCTATTCTTTGGAACTCTGCATTCAGATGGGAATATCTTTCCTTTTCTCCTTTGCTTTGTGCTTCTCTTCTATTCACAGCTTTCTTTAAGGCCTCCTCAGACAGCCATTTTGCTTTTTTGCATTTCTTTTTCTTGGGGATTGTCTTGCTCCCTGTCTCCTATATAATGTCATGAACCTCCATCCATAGTTCATCAGGCACTCTATCAGATCTAATCCCCTGAATCTATTTCTCACTTCCACTGTATAACCATGAGGGATTTGATTTAGGTCATACTTGAATAGTCTAGTGATTTTCCCTACTTTCTTCAATTTAAGTCTAAATTTGGCAATAAGGAGTTCTGAGCCACTGTCAGCTCCCAGACTTGTTTTTGCTGACTGTATTGAGATTCTCCATCTCTGACTGCAAAAAATATCATCAATCTGATTTTGTTATTTACTACCTGGTGATTTCCATGTGTAGAGTCTTCTTTTTCGTTGTTGGAAGAGGGTATTTGCTATGACCAGTGCGTTCTCTTGACAAAACTGTCTGAGCTTTTGCCCTGCTTCATCCTGTACTCCTACACCAAATTGGCCTGTTACTATGAATAACTTAAAAGTAACTGTATTGGTGTTTTTCTTTCTGACCTATTTCTCTCACTAATGCCTATATGTATGGAATTTAGAAAGATGGTAATGATGACCCTATATGTGAGACAGCAAAAGAGACACAGATGTATAGAACAGTCTTTTGGACTGGGAGAAGGCAAGGGTGGAATGATTTGAGAGAATAGCATTGAAACATGTATATTATCATATGTGAAACAGATCACCAGTCCAGGATCGATGCATGAGACAGGGAGCTAAGGGCTGGTGCACTGGGATGACCCTGAGGGATGGGATGGGGAGGGATGTGGGAGGGGCTTCAGGATGGGGAACGCATGTGTACCCATGGCTGATTCATGTCAGTGTATGGCAAAAACCACTACCATATTGTAAAGTAATTAACTTCCAATGAAAATAAATTAATTAAAAAATTAAAATAACACATTTTCAATTACTGCATGCTCTGCCATTTTTCCTTAGATAGCTGCTCTGCTTTTCTAGCTACCTTCATATTTATTATGTGCTGGAGAGAATGACAAAATTGACACGTTTTTAGGGGATCTGCTCTCTGCTAACGTTCAGCGTGTCTCTAAGTAATCTATACAAGCACTCTTATCTTTTGTTAATAAAATGCCCTAAGAACCATCTGACCCAATCCCAACTCAACAGACTTTGAGAATTGCATGAAATAATGGAACTGAAAAGAAAGCTATACAAACACTAATATAATTTTTTGTTCTTGTTGGAGTATAATTACTTTAGCTGAAACTCCAATACTTTGGCCACCTCATGCGAAGAGTTGACTCATTGGAAAAGACTCTGCTGCTGGGAGGGATTGGGGGCAGGAGGAGAAGGGGACGACAGAGGATGAGATGGCTGGATGGCATCACCGACTCGATGGACATGTGTTTAAGCAAACTCTGGGAGTTTGTGATGGACAGGGAGGCCTGGCGTGCTGTGATTCATGGGGTTGCAAAGAGTCGGGCAGGATTGAGAGACTGAACTGAACTGATAATTATTTTATAACATTTCATTAATTTTTGATGTACAACAAAGTGAATCAGCTATATGTGTACATACATGCCATCCCTATTGAACCCCCTCCCCATTCCAGCCCCATTCCAGTGAAGACCCATTTATGTCTTCAGAGGGCAGTGGGCTGAGCTCTCTCTGCTAACTGCAAGTTCCCACTAGCTATCTGTATTACATATGGTACTGTATATATGTCAATCGGAATCTCCCAATTTGTCTACCCCCTACTGTGTCCACATGGACTTTCCAGGTGGCTCCTGCTAGTTCAGGAAATGTGGGTTCAATCCCTAGGTGGGGAAGATCCCCTGGAGAAGGAAATGGGAACCCACTTCAGTATTTTTGCCTGGGAAATCTCATGACTAGAAGAGCCTGGCGGGCTATAGTCCATGCGGTAGCAAAAGAGTCAGACACAACCTAGTGATTAAATAACAACTTCCACCATTGTGACCATATGTCCAAACTCATGTCTGCATCTCTATTCTTGCTCTGGAAAGAGGTTCATCTGTATCATTTTTATAGATTCCACATAATTTTTTTAATATGTGATGTTCGTTTTTCTCCTTCTGACTTACTCCTCTCTGTATGATAGACTCTAGATTCATTAATATCCCTGAAGATGACCAAATTTTATTACTTTATTTTTTATATTATTTGTCTCTCGCCTCTTTATATATCTCCATTGTTCACTTCATAAAGCCAAAGTTGTAACCAAGAAAGATTAAATTAGAGAAATTAATACTTCCTTTTCTCCTCTTCTGGAAAGAAGGGAAAAAATCAAAACTTACTTTCAAACTTACAACCTGCTGGAGAAAAAGAAAATCCCTCCACTTTTCCTCCTTCAATTTCTTATCTAAACTCCAGAACTAAGGAAGTAGATTGGAAGATCATTTATTTAGACTACAATATCTGTCACTGACCCAGGTGCAAGAGAGGGTTTGTAAACATCTGCATACTGATGTGTGTTCCTAAATTTGAAGAAAGTTTATCAAGTGTCAAAACTTATTCAATAAAATAACCATTTTGTATCAAGTTAAAGATACATAGCCAGCAGGTAATGGCTATTGGCAAATTTGGGCTTTGAAGTGCTTCTTCTCTAATATAGTTTTATTTTGCGTTTTCTAAAAAACATATTGAACTGTATTTTCCTAAAACTGAATTGTTCACTCGTCCTCTGAGACATGTTTCACAGATCCATAGCTTCACAAACAATTCAGATTGACTTTGCTTCTTTATGTTTTACTACTCTGAAAACTAGAATAATATTGTATTTTGTTACTCCAGAAACTGAGCACAATAAAGCGTATAAAAACAAAGTGATTTATTTATCTCCCCAAATTTGCCATTTTAAAAAGAACTTTCAGAAAAGTCTGTAGATCCCTTTATGAGAAAAACATTTTTCAACAAAACCAGGGTAATTATTTAGTAGTGAGATAAATGTCTAATATTTATTTTCCTTACTTTCTTTGCCTGGTTATCTATTTTAATTACATTAATAGCTTCTTCCACAACTCAAATTTTTCTTTTTCCTTTTTAAGAAAATGTTTGCAGCTAAAATAAATACACTGACCAGGGAATCTCAAACCAATTAACTTCCCGTCTTAAGGAAATCAGCTTAGTTTTTGCAGCTGAAACAACAGTAGAAACGATATTATGATGAAACAAAATATAAATGGATAGATAGTACTATTTTAATTCTTTTTCATGGTTTCTTGTGAGAATTGAGCACAGCAAGACTGTATTTAATTAGACTAAAAGGTAGTATAACCCAGTGGGTTATATATGCATTAACTGAATCAAATATTACTCTTAGCTTTTTCTGAATTTGTTTTAATTCTAAGATTTTGCATATTCATCAAAATGTGTTGTGTCACAGAAAATATTGCAGTCTTGACACTTCATTATTGACAAGATAAAGCAGACTCTCAGAAAATGTTGCAGCATGTCTAAAGAAAAGGCACATATTAAGCTTAAATTTCAGTTTTAATTATAAAGTTTGGTTACCTACAGCCTGATTCACTATGTAATTGTCACATTCTCAATTCATTCCTCTTATGAGAATCCAATTCAATGTTGTTTCTTCTTTCCAGAGTTCTAAAACCACACAATTTATAATTATCCATATATCTATATTTTATCTGTGGTATTTAAATGTGAAAGAACATTTCTCTTTATATTTAAATATGTATTACAGGTTTAGCTGAGGTTTTCACATAAACTACATGAAGCACTTGTTTGACTACCCACTGTATATCAAGTGATGAATTCATGGTCCCCATTCTCTATCTAGTAAATTCTTGTGCACATAAGTAAAGCTGGATTATCTAGCTAAGTGATAGCTTAATTCTACCTTTAATTTCTTCAAGTGAAGGCTTTGTACTAAAAGAGGTGGTAAAACCTTGGATAATCCTAATCTTTGCATGCAATTCACAAATATTAAGGACCATAATTATAAACAAATATTCTTGATTTTTGTCCTTTATTTGTCTTCCTTATTGTGTTAAACCACTGAACTGAGATCGACATACTTTTCCAAGATCACACTGAAACTCCGGTCTCTTGAACTTCCTTGAGCATGCCTGCATGCTAAATTGCTTCAGTTGTGGCTGTCTCTGTAAGACGCTATGGAATGTAGCCTGCTAGGTTCCTCTGTCCATGGGATTCTCCAGGCAAAGATACTGAAGTGGGTTGTCATTTCCTCTTCCAGGGGATCTTCCTGACCCAGGGATCCAACAAACATGTCCTACATTGGCCGGTGGGTTCTTTACCACTAGCACCACCTAGGAAGTCCAAGAGCCTCCTTAGGAACTGTGTCCTGTGTCCATAAAAGGGTGACTCCTCTTATCAAAGGTCTTAATCAAATTACTTACGGTTACAAACAGTCCCCCCCCCCCCCAATAAATTTAATGGAGGATATCTTACCTTGGGAGGTGGACATGGCAACCGACTCCAATATTCTTGCCTGGAGAATCCCACGGACAGAGGAACCTGGCAGGGTACAGTTCACAGGGTCACAAAGAGTCAGCCATGACTCAAGTGACTGAGCATCTTGCTTTGCTGTATAAACCATTAATTATTTTTATTTAAAAATGTGTCACCTAAAAACTGAGAGTATTGTTGTAAGTCAGAGGGTATACCAGGTAATTTTTTGTATGCATTAAAGATTCATTTTCTTGGATTTAAAATCTGATGTCAGTTTGGTATATCTTTTAAGGTTTTACATATTTAATATTAGGTCCACTTAATCGACAATATTGTATCAGTGGCAGAGTCAAAATCTACTTCATTCCATGAAAAGAAAGAATCTGTGTAATGTGTACTTTGTTTTGTTTCAATCTATTATAGTCATAATAGCTGTGGTTGTGGTAGCAGTGTTTTTTTTTTTTTTTTTTTATCTAATGGATATGTTGTCTCTTTGGTGTAACAGTAAATCAGCCAGTTGTCAAAGTCCCTTACAGATTTTGATTTTATACTTTTACTTCAATTACAATTGATTTCTGTACTGTAAATGGCAATTTTATGCTTAATCATATAGAAAATGGGTGACTGCAACATAGGGAAGACACTGAGGCAAACACTTAATCACAGTGGTGATGGTTGTAAAAATCTATCCTCTTGAATTGTCTATGCTGGATAATTCTCTTTTGAAGTATGCTCTTAATTCACCTCCTGATAAACCAAGAATAGGTTTTTCCTGAGGAAATGGTTGTTCTATGAAAGTATATGTACTACTTATTGCTATGGTCAGCAAACACATTGGCATGACTTTTGAACTCAATAGGTATTTTTTGGTTGTGAGGCTATGACCTTTGAAAATCTGATTTTAGCAGACTACAGGACATTTTTTTTTTAAATAACAGAAAGACACTGTGATCTAGCCAGCTATGACATTTTCTCTCCACAATCAGTCACAGTTTGTGCCTTTGCATACAGTCTTGCAATGTCTTTCACAGGATTGTTTTTGTCCAAAAAAAAAAAAAGCCATATTTTCACAGAACTTTTCCCCCTAGTCCTGAACTGCTATATATTTCTAACATACATGTCATACAATTAATAGATAAAAGTATACTATATATATATATATATATATATATATATAAGAGCTTCCTACCTGAAGCTCCTATTTCAGTCTCCTACTTGAATTGAATTAAGTATTTTCCTTTCTTTTGTAATAATTACTGTGTCTTAGAATGAGTATATTAAGGCTTATTCTGTGATTTCACTCTTCTATCATAGAAGATAAAAATCAGAATCACTGAGGTACAGGATCCATAGAAGTTAAGTTGAGTGTATTAAAAGAAGATATTATAGGCTTGTAATCCATAGACCTTTTATAAATATGTCTTTAGAAGAATCCTCTCAGTTGATTTTCTGAGATGTAGCCTCTCTGAGAAACATAATATCATTGCACTTTTTTATAAAATTCCATAAATTGCCAACAGTCCAACCCTCAAACAAGGAGATCAAGCTGATTCGTCCCTGTATCAAAATTTTTTATGAAAAAATAAAACGAATGTATGTAGCAAAAATTTCTACAAACTTGATAAACACATAGAGGATCTTGAGTGGAAAGCATGACCCTATAGTAAATATCTAAGAATATTTTTCAGAAGTATTTCCATTCTGACTTTTACCATGAATCCATAATGTCTGAATTCAATTAAGTATTAGCATTACTATTTAGTTCAAAAGGCAACACTGAATCCAGCTTCCAGCTGGGCAGGCTGAGGCACACCTTCCCAATTACTCTTCCATCCAGCACCTATACGAGTTAATGGAAGCTAAATAATTCCCTTTAGGAAATATCCATTTGTGGATATCTCAAAACATTTTCTTTCTGCTGCGCATAAGCCTCAGTTCTTGACAATGTTGTTCATTCGCTCATTTGTATCTGACTCTGCAACACCATGGACTGCAACACGCCAGTCTTGCCTGTCCTTCACTATCTCACAGAGTTGGCACCAACTCATGCCCATTGAATAAATGATGCCAATAAACAACCCCCCAAAAGTTTATAAACTCAAAGTGAATTCAATATGTAAGGTTGTGAGCATGTGTTTTGAGTCTCTAGTTGAAATATTTTATAGAAAACAAAAAATTGCCATAAGCATAGTACCTATTTTGTATTCCCTTCAAAATGAAAACGACATTTTAAAAGCCTTTTAAACTGTAGTCTGGAAAGAAAAGAGATTAAAAAACGTTGAGGGCCCTTTAAAAAAAAAAGTTGAGTAAACAACATATGTAATTCCTTTGTAAGGAAATGTTACTAGTTAAAACCCAAACCACTTTATTAGTATACACACCTGCAATTGCACAGAAGATCCATTTCTTACCTAAAAGCTTAATTCTGGAAGAAAGCTGAATCCCCAGTTCTTCTCCCTAAAGAATGTCCACTTTAAACTCCTAGCTTAGTTTTGCCAATGTTGATCACTGATTTCCTGAGTAATCATATGGAGCACCAAAGTGAAAATATTGCTTTAATCATGGGAGTTGTCCCTGTAGATGTTGTTGTACTGAATGGAAGAGAAACAAAATGGAAGAGAATAAAAAATCATATTCAAAACTCTGTTATCCTTTATTCATTTATTGCAAAATTCAGACTTAAATTGAAGAAGGTGGGGGAAACCACTAGAACATTCAGGTATGACCTAAATCAAATCCCTTATGATTACACAGTGGAAGTGACAAATAGATTCAAGGGATTAGATCTGATAAAGCGCCTGCAGAACTATGGACAGAGGTTCCTGACATTGTAAGGAGGCAGTTTTCAAGACCATTCCCAAGACAAAGAAATGCAAAAGTCAAAATGGTTATCTGAGGAGGTCTTACAAATAGCTAGAAAAGACACAAAAGGCAGAGGAGAAAAGGAAAGATATACCTATTTGAATGCAGAATTCAAAGAATAGCAAGGAGAAATCAGAAAGCCTTCCTCAGTGATCAATGCAAAGAAATAAAGGAGAACAATAGAATGGGAAAGACTAGAGATCTCTTCAAGAAAATTAGAGATACCAAGGGAAAATTTCATGCAAAGATGATCACAATAAAGGACAGAAATGGTATGAAGCTAACAGAAGCAGAGGATATTAAGAAGAGGTGGCAAGAATACACAGAAGAACTATACAAAAAAGATCTTAGTGACCCAAATAACCACTATGGTATGATCACTTACCTAGAACCAGACATCGTGGAAGTGCAAAGTCAAGTGGGTTTCAGGAAGCATCCCAACAAACAAAGTTAGTGGAGATGATAGAATTCCAGCTGAGCTATTTCAAATCCTAAAAGATGATGCTGTGAAAGTGCTGCACTCAAGATGCCAGCAAATTTGAAAAACTCAGCAGTGGCCACAGGAGTGGAAAAAGTCAATTTTCATTCCAAT
This sequence comes from Cervus canadensis, assembly GCF_019320065.1. NCBI lineage: Eukaryota > Metazoa > Chordata > Mammalia > Artiodactyla > Cervidae > Cervus > Cervus canadensis. The sequence goes on from NC_057393.1 coordinate 44,052,159, forward strand.
CTCAAAAAGGGAATGCCAAAGAATGCTGAAACTACAATTACCACATTTCACACTCTAGCAAAGTAATATTCAAAATTCTCCAAGCCAGCATTCAACAGTACATGAACTGAGAACTTCCAGATGTTCAAGATGGATTTAGAAAAGACAGAGGAACCAGAGACCAAATTGCCAGCATTTGTTGCATCATAGGAAAAGCAAGAGAGTTCCAGAAAAACATCTTTTTTTTTTTTTTCCTGCATTGACTATGCTAAAGCCTTTGACTGTGTGGATCACAATAAACTGTGGAAAATTCGGAAAGAGATGGGATACCAGACTACCTTACCTGTCTCTTGAGAAACATGTATGCAGGTCAAGAAGCAACAGTTACAACTAGACAGGGAACAATAGACTGGTTCCAAACATGGAAAGGAGTAGGGCAAGCCTGTATATTGTCACCCTGCTTATTTAACTTATATGCAGAGTATACCATGACAAATGCTGGACTGGATGAAGTACAAGCTGTAATCAAGGTTGCTAGGAGAAATATCAATAACCTCAGATATGCAGATGACACCACCCTTATGGCATAAAGCGAAGAAGAACTAAAGAGCCTCTTGATGAAAGTGAAAAAGGAGAGTGAAAAAGCAGGCTTAAAACTCAACATACAAAAAACAAAGATCATGGCATCCGATCCCATCACTTCATGACGGATAGACGGGGAAACAATGGAAACAGTGTCAGACTTTATTTTCTTGGGCTCCAAAATCCCTGCAGATGGTGACTGTAGCCATGAAATTAAAAGGAACATGTTCCTTGGAAGAAAAGCTATGACCAACTTAGACAGCATATTAAACAGCAGGGACATTACTTTGCCAACAAAGGTCCATCTAGCCAAAGCTATGGTTTTTGTAGTAATCAAGTATGGATTTGAGAGTTGGACTATAAAGAAATCTGAGCGCCAGAGAATCGATTCTTTTGAACTGTAGTGTTGGAGAAGACTCTTGAGAGTCCCTTGGACTGCAAGGAGATCAAACCAGTCAATCTTAAAGAAATCAGTCCTGAATATTCATTGGAAAGACTGATGCTGTAGCTGAAGCTTCAATACTTTGGCCACCTGATACGAAGAACTGACTCATTGGAAAAGACCCTGAAGCTGGGAAAGACTGAAGGCGAGAGAAGGGGATTGCAGAGAATGAGATGTTTGGATAGTATCACCAATTCAATGGAAATGAGTTTGAGCAAGCTCCAGGGGTTGGTGATGGACAGAGATGACTGGCATGCTGTAGTCCATGAGGTCACAAATAGTCGGACCCTACCTAACAACTGAACTGAACTCTAATCCCTGGTCTCAAGTCACAGAATTTTTCTTAAAGACCTCGAAGCACAGACTCAGTATTTTAATCAATGTAGGAACAGAAGATGTCCCTACAATGTAGGAACAAAATCTCTTTCTTTTTGTTTGGAAGAGTAGTCTCTTGGTATTTTTAAAAATATATATTTTAAAGTTCACTTCTTTCTTGAAATCATTATCATGTTAAATTAGGTAATTTTCCCACATTTGCCCAATATTTACTTTAACTACCAATATTCAAAAAACTGATGCTTGCTGTCACTTAGTAACAGCAGTAATAACAACAACACAAGCCCCCAAAACGTTTAAAACCTACAGAATATTTATTCTATATCAAGCACCATGCACAATAATGTGTTAATTGTCTGTGTGCATATTTTTTTATTTTTGTCAATATGATCATATTTGTTTTATTTCATTCATATAAATGTCAAAAACTCACAAAAGCATTTTTCAATTTATAGCCAGTTACTGGCATCTGTGCTATTAATAATCTATTCCTTTTCATGATATATAACTAGAATGCATATTGGATTTTTTATTGTATACTAAACTACAAATAAAATAAATGTTGCCTATAATTTCACTGCCAATATATCTCTTGCTCACTTAGCCATAATACTAAGTTATTTTATATGGTTAAACATCTCAAACTGAATGAAAAGGTAGAAAATGAAAAGTGAGTGCCTCTCTCCCTGGTTCCTTAAGGTAGATAATCAAAATTCTGCTCTTTCTTCCCATACTTAAATATATGTATAATTTTGAGTTTTTAAAATGTGATCATCTCTTTTTTAAATCAGCAAATAAAAATATGTGTCATTCATTTAATAATTGAGTAGTATCATGTAATTTTCATGGAATGTTATTTAAGTAGTTGCTTACTGATGGGTACTTTGTCTCCAGGTTTTATTATCACAATGGTCACATGTGTGAATGACTGTGCAGTAGGTTCCATCACAATGCTCAATAAACTGAAGGAAAAGAAGGTACAGAACATTTAGGTAGATTGCTTAGGATCACTCGTTGCCTAGCAGAGTGAAAATCCAAATTAAGACAGTCGGACTGCAGATCTGGGCTCTGACTCCTGCATATATTTCTAATAGGCAGAGGTACCTCTTCTAGTTGCTTCAATGTCAGGTGTTTCAAGATGAGCTCTGAGTTGAATAAGTTTCATTTTTTTCTAAATAAAAGTGTATCTAATACATGCTTGTTTATAACTCAATAAATAATATATACCTCTATCTACTTAGAATGAAAAAACTGGATTTCTGCAATTTTATGCTGAAAAGTGAGATTCCAGATCAAGGTACATGTTTTAGCAGAGACATTAGTGAGTTTTTGGAAATCCAAATGATGGTAAAGACCTAAGAATTCACAGTTTAATGGATCTTTAAAATTGAATAGGAACACTTGAAGGAGGAGAAATCCAAGGGAAGAGGGGGCAAGCGATGTGGAAGGAACCTGGAGTCTATGGAAAAATATAATCAGTGAGCTATTCCTAATAGTGCATAATGTGACAACAGGAAAACTTTGTAAATGTGAGACGCGTCATGTTTATTTTACATCATCTTATTTGGTACTGAGCATGAGCAAGATATCCTGGGAAGGAGGCTGGATTCCATATGCTGGCAAAGAGGAGAAGTATAGACAGTATGGGAAAAGTAAATGGTACAAAAGGGAAATGAGTTTCCAAGCTGGAAACTTGGTGCCAGGAGTGGTAATAAAAGTCACTGCCCCCACCCCCACCCCTATAGTCCTTTGCTGGAACTTGAAGAATTCTTACAGGCAATGTTAGATTTCCTATAGAACCTGAGAAAGGAAAACTCTTGAAAATGTGTTTAGTTACCTGTCAGCAGTTTGGAACCTCTTCCTGACACTGGAATTGCAAAATGATTTAAGAAGGAGTCTAAGGGAAAGAGGTCTAGAGAAGAAACTGAGAAATATAATTAAAAAGGAGGGGCATTTGGAGAGAACAGAACAGGAGGTCCCAGTTCAATTTCCTTTATTAATATTTTCAGAACTACAAAAAAATTTGCATAAATAGTACAAAAAATTCTTGGACACCCTTGATCCAGATTCACCAAATGTTAACACTGAATTATAGCTTTAACTATAGGTGTTTTTTCATTCTACTTTCTCTATCACTCTCATGATATCTAGCTATATATTGACATATTTTTGAAATATTTGATGTTTTTGTGGAAATATATTTTTCCTGAAGTGTTGAAGAGTAATTTGTAGATGGGATACTTCTTAACCTCCAAACAAATCCGTATTTCCTAATAGTAAGAAATTATTTTACATAATTGCACCACAACCACCAACTCTTGATTCAATAACATTATCTAATTCTGTGGATGACAAATTTATTTTGTTAAGGGTCAGATAATAATTATTTTAAGCCTTGCAGACCATAGACCTTTTTCTCAACTATTAAACTCTGCTTTGGTAGATTAAAATTAGCTGGAGAAAATAATGTAAATGAAAGGAAGGGCATGACTGTGTTCAGTATAAATTCATTTTCCAAAACTGGTGGTAGGATGTCTTGGCTCATGGGTCATGATTTTCTGATCTCTAATCTAATACACAGACCATATTCAGATATGCCTAATTGTCAATAGAGCAGCACTTACAGGAAAATAAAATTGTTTTATCCTTGCAAGCCCTAGAATTGGAATTGGCCATTTCTCTCAAGGATACTTTGTTCCTTTTAAGATATTAATATTTAGAAATCAAGATTTGTGAACAGGTTCTGCCATTGCTGCTGAGTTTTCATTGCTTCTAGTCCTTCTCAATGGGCAGATCTGGGAAATTTAACACTTATATATGCATGCATATACCCACATGCATATAATTCCCAAGAGTTCACACTGACACTAATGACAATCGAACTTGACAGGTTTTATTCAGTCCTTCCTTCCCTTTCATATTATATTTCTCTGCTAAGTGAAACCTGGCTTTCATGATCCATGATGTATTTACTTGTTTACTCAATTCCCAGAATATAAAAAACTTGTTTTAGGATTGCTAACATACACTTTAAAAAAAAATAAAAGAACTACCAGTCAAAGCTTAACATTTGAAGATTTATTTATGTATGGCATGCTGGATCTTTGTTGCCACACACGGGCCTTCTCTAGTTGTGGCAAGTGGGGGCTACTGTTCACTGCAGTGTGTGTGCTTCACATCATAGTGATTTCTCTTCTTGCAGAGCACAGGCTCTAGGTATATGGACTTCAGTTGTTGTGGCTTCTGGGCTTAGTAGTTGCAGGTCTCAAACTCTAGAGCATGGGCTCAGTAATTGTGATTCACAATCTTGGCTGTCCAGCAGCATGTGAAATCTTCCCAGACCAGGAATCAAATCTGTGTCCCCTGCATTGGCAGGCAGATTCCTTACCACTCAGTTACCAGGGAAGACCTTAAGTTTAATATTTGATTAAAAGTATTTTTGTCTTTACCCTGCCGGCTTAGTTCAAAAACGAACTTGATTAGATCTTCCCTCACACTGCCACTTTGGTGTATGGTTACATTCATTTGTTTCCATTGATATTCACTTTTGAATGTCCTACTATATTTGTTGATTTTATCTCCTTCTTTTAGTGTATGTGAAACATTAGCATAATTCCAAAAATCAGTACAGTACCAAAAAGTAGAGTCTTCATCTCCTCTCTTCTATCCTTTCTACCATATTCTCATCCATGCTCTGTAGCTGACCAGTCTCATTATTCACTGATTTATTCTTTTTTCATTTATTTTGTTCAAGTGAGCAAATACCTGTATATTTATTTTTATTTTTAATTTCCTTTTTTTAACAATAAAGGTAAAACAATTGAGATGATTTATGGTATTTTGATTCCTTCATTTAACAGGATAGCATGGAAATTATTTCACATAAGTTCATAGCCCCCTACATCATGCTTTCTAACTGCTGCTTAGGACTTTATTGTGAATGTATCAATTTATTTTCTTGGAAATGAACACTTAGATAGTTTCTACTATTTTAAAATTACACCCAGATCTCATATGAACAGCCTTCCACATATGTATTTTCATAGTGTCACAAGTTTAGCTTTAGGGGAAATTCCTAGAAGTGGGAGAATGGGGTCAAAAGACAAACATATATTGCACTTTATTTTTCTAGACAAAGATCTTTTTGTTTTTGTTTTCTTCCTTTTCAGTAGATATGGTACCAAATCCTCTTCTGCTTAATGTTCAGTACTGGACACATAATAAGACCTTTATGCATATTTGCTAATAAATAAAATTCTGCCAGGTATGGGACATTTGTTGAGACATAAAACTACTTTGCCTAAAATCGTGGGAAGATGAATTTAGTGTTGAGAGAAGCTCTGAAGGAGAAATAGGGTGTAGGCATCACAGAAACCTGCCAATAGAGACAGAATTTTGGAAGTGACTGGGCCACCTGCAGGAGAGGTGGTAAACAGTCTCTGAGTGGAAACTGAAAACGAGGGATGGAGAAATCGTTGCTTTCAGTCATGGTGGCCTCCTTATCAGCAACATCAGCAACATAGGTTTTCAGATACAAAATACTCTACACAAAATCAGGTACTGAAACTTAAATTCTCTGCAGAAATTGAACTTGGGCTTCAGAAAACACAATAGCCTGTACTCAGCTTTTTAAAAAATTTATTACAAGCTTTACTCTTTCATCACTTTTCATTGCTTAATTCAGATTCAGAAAAATGTGAATAATGCATAAACTCAGACACTTCCTCCATTATGGTAACACCACAGTGCTGAAGCCGCTGCTTATTTCAGCAACTACATTTTGCTAAAAAATATCTTTCGGACTTTGCACCATTTCTCTTCAATAAGGTGTTTGCTGCCTTTTAAGTCCAAGGTATTTGTTGTGAAATCATTAGTAGTGAAATCATTTGTTTTATTTTCAAATATTTAAATTTTTCAATCTCTATTAATTCTATGATTTTTCTTAACTTGTTTTTTATTAAAAAAAAGTATTACAAGTGCTATTACTTATCCTAACTTTTTCATTTATAAATATTTGTTAAGCACTCATTGTATGCTATCTGCTTTAATTGCAGTATTTAAAATCCTCTTAAAATCCCTGACAAAGTTGTTATTACCTTCATTTTTGCAGATATAGAAATTGAGGCTCAGAGATGTTTAGTAGCTACTCCTAACGACAGAGTAAAAAGATGAATGGACAGGAGTTTCAATCTGACAGTAGAGCCCACATTTGATTTCAAAGTGTGTTTGTTTCAAACCGTCGCTGGTCACATGATACTGTTGAACTCACAGTGATTTAACTAAGCCAAACTGTGACAGAATAATATTAGGTTAGAACAACTTTTAAGCATCATCTCCCTGTGGCCCTTATGGAAATTAAATAACAGTTGCATATAAGAGGTAAAAGAACCTCTGCATGCTGTTCACTATGAGAAGGTAGATTTAGAATATTAACAAATTAATTTCTGTGTGTATCATTTTAAAAATATTCTCCATTTTATAAAAGCTTACAGCTGTTGAGTCATAGCAGATACCAAGTACTGAGCTATGCAATGAAAACAATTTATGTCACTTCAGTTCAGTTCAGTCGCTCAGTCGTGTCCGACTCTTTGCGACCCCATGCATCGCAGCAAGCCAGGCCTCCCTGTCTATCACCAACTCCAGGAGTTTACCAAACCCACGCCCATCGAGTCGGTGATGCCATCCAACCATCTCATTCTCTGTCATCCCCGTCACCTTCCACCCCCAACCCCTCCCAGCATCAGGGTCTTTTCCAATGAGTCAACTCTCTGCAGGAGGTGGCCAAAGTATTGGAGTTTCAGCGTCAGCATCAGTCCTTCCAATGAACACCCAGGACTGATCTCCTTTAGGATGGACTGGTTGGATCTCCTTGCAGTCCAAGGGACTCTCAAGAGTCTTCTCCAACACCATAGTTCAAAAGCATCAATTTTTTGGCGTTCAGCTTTCTTCACAGTCCAACTCTCACATCCATACGTGACCACTGGAAAAACCATAGCCTTGACTAGACGAACCTTTGTTGGCAAAGTAATGTCTCTGCTTTTTAATATGCTGTCTAGGTTGGTCATAACTTTCCTTCCAAGGAGAAAGCGTCTTTTAATTTCATGGCTGCAGTTATGTCACTTAGCCCTGATCAATCACCAAAGTCCACATGTATACATTTTGCTGCCTCTTTAATAGTAACACCTAGATGCCACATGGTTACTTCCAACTGTGCTTATCCCTCTTTTAAGAAAATCTGCTTATATCTAAACTCTTCTCCATCTCAGAACTGGGAACTAATGTTGCTTGACATCTCAAGTCAGTATCCTAAGGGTTAGATTTAAACATATCCTTTTCCCTATCTTCTACGTCCAGTTTATTGTTCAGTTCAGTTCAGTCACTCAGTCGTGTCCGACTCTTTGCGACCCCATGAATCGCAGCAAGCCAAGCTTCCCTGTCCATCACCAACTCCCAGAGTTTACTCAAACTCTAGCCCATCCAGTCGTTGATGCCATCCAGCCATCTCATCCTCTGTCGTCCCCTTCTCCTCCTGCTCCTGTCAGTTCTTCATATCAGGTGGCCAAAGTACTGGAGTTTCAGCTTCAGCATCAGTCTTTCCAGTGAACACCCAGGACTGATCTCCTTTAGGATGGACTGGTTGGATCTCCTTGCAGTTCAAGGGACTCTCAAGAGTCTTCTCCAACACCATAGTTCTTTTTTTTTTTTTTTTCATTTATTTTTATTAGTTGGAGGCTAATTACTTTACAATATTATAGTGGTTTTTGCCATACACTGACATGAATCAGCCATGGATTTACATGTGTTCCCCATCCTGACCCCCCTCCCACCTCCCCCATCCCATCCCTCTAGGTCTTCCCAGTGTACCAGCCCTGAGCACTTGTCTCATGCATCCAACCTGGGCTGGTGATCTGTTTCATCCTTGATAGTATACTTGTTTCAATGCTGTTCTCTCAGAACATCCCACCCTCGCTTTCTCCCACAGAGTCTAAAAGTCTGTTCTGTACATCTGTGTCTCTTTTTCTGTTTTGCATATAGGGTTATCGTTACCATCTTTTTAAATTCCATATATATGTGTTAGTATACTGTATTGGTGTTTATCTTTCTGGCTTACTTCCCTCTGTATAACGGGCTCCAGTTTCATCCATCTCATTAGAACTGATTCAAATGAATTCTTTTTAATGGCTGAGTAATATTCCATGGTGTATATGTACCACAGCTTCGTTATCCATTTGTCTGCTGATGGGCATCTAGGTTGCTTCTGTGTCCTGGCTATTATAAACAGTGCTGCGATGAACATTGGGGTACAAGTGTCTCTTTCAGATCTGGTTTCCTTGGTTCTCCAACACCATAGTTCAAAAGCATCAATTTTTTGGTGCTCAGCTTTCTTCACATACCAACTCTCACATCCATACATGACCACTGGAAAAACCATAGCCTTGACCAGACGGACCTTTGTTGGCAAAGCAATGCCTCTGCTTTTTAATATACTATCTAAGTTGGTCATATCTTTCTTTCCAAGGAGTAAGAGCCTTTTAATTTCATGGCTACAGTCACCATCTGCAGTGATTTTGGAGCCCAAAACAATAGAGTCTGACACTGTTTCCACTGTCTCCCCATCTATTTCCCATGAGGTGATGGGACCAGATGCCATGATCTTCGTTTTCTGAATGTTAAACTTTAAGCCAACTTTTTCACTCTCTTTCACTTTCATCAAGAGGCTTTTCAGTTCCTCTTCACTCTCTGCCATAAGGGTGGTGTCATCTGCATATCTAAGGTTATTGATATTTCTCCCGGCAATCTTGATTCCAGCTTGTGCTTCTTCCAGCCCAGCATTTCTCATGATGTACTCTGCATAGAAGTTAAATAAGCAGGGTGACAATATACAGCCTTGATGTACTCCTTTTCCTATTTGGAACTAGTCTTTTGGTCCATGTCCATTTCTAACTGTTGCTTCCTGACCTGCATATAGGTTTCTCAAGAGGCAGGTCAGGTGGTCTGGTATTCCCATCTCTTTCAGAATTTTCCACAGTTTATTGTGATCCACACAGTCGAATGCTTTGGCATAGTCAATAAAGTAGAAATAGATGTTTTTCTGGAACTCTCTTGCTTTTTCGATGATCCAGAGGATATTGGCAATTTTATCTCTGGCTTCTCTGCCTTTTCTAAAATCAGCTTGAACATCTGGAAATTCACAATTCATGTATTTCTGAAGCCTGGCTTGGGGAATTTTGAGCATTACTTTACTAGGGTGTGAGATGAGTGCAATTGTGTGGTAGTTTGAGCATTCTTTGGGATTGCCTTTCTTAGGGATTGAGATGAAAACTGACCTTTTCCAGTCCTGTGGCCACTTCTGAGTTTTCCAAATTTGCTTGCATATTGAGTGCAGCACTTTCATAGCTTCATCTTTCAGGATCTGAAATAGCTCAACTGGAATTCCATCACCTCCACTAGCTTTGTTCATAGTGATGCTTCCTAAGGCCCACTTGACTTCACATTCCTGGATGTCTGGCTCTAGGTGAGTGATCACACCATCGTGATTATCTGGGTTGTGAAGATCTTTTTGTACAGTTATTCTGTGTATTCTTGCCATCTCTTCTTAATATCTTCTGCTTCTATTAGGTCCATACCATTTCTCTCCTTTATTGAACCCATCTTTGCCTGAAATGTTCCCTTGGTATCTCTAATTTTCTTGAAGAGATCTCTAGTCTTTCCCATTCTGTTGTTTTCCTCTATTTCTTTGCACTGATCACTGAGGAAGGCTTTCTGATCTCTCCTGGCTATTCTTTGGAACTCTGCATTCAGATGAGAATATCTTTCCTTTTCTCCCTTGCTTTTCGCTTCTCATCTTTTCACAGCTATTTGTAAGGCCTCCTCAGACAACCATTGTGCCTTTTTGTATTTCTTTTCCATGGGGATGGTCTTGATCCCTGTCTCCTGTACAATGTCACGCACCTCCATCCATAGTTCATCAGGCTCTCTGTCTATCAGATCTAATCCCTTAAATCTATTTCTCACTTCCACTGTATAGTCATAAGGCATTTGATTTAGGCCATACCCGAATGGTCTAGTGGTTTTTCCTACTTTCTTCAGTTTAAGTCTGAATTTGGCAATAAGGAGTTCATGATCTGAGCCACAGTCAGCTTCCAGTCTTGTTTTTGCTGACTGTATAGAGCTTCTCCATCTATGGCTGCAAAGAATATAATCAATCTGATTTCGGTGTTGACCATCTGTTGATGTCCATGTGTAGAGTCTTCTCTTGTGTTGGTGGAAGAGGGTGTTTGCTAGTTTATTGTTAAGTCCTGTCAATTCAAATCTCCAGATATCTTTTAAATTCAATTACTTTTCTCTATATTCATTCCTAACACTCTAATCCATGTAAAATCACTCACCTTACATACTGCTTTTCATCACCACCAGTTTCTCTGCCTCCAGTCTTGCCTCCTTCTTCTCAAAGTAGTGTGAGCAGTCTTTGGGAAACATCTATCAGATCATATCCATTTCTTGGTTGACTGTCTTCCTATTTCTCCTAAATTTAAACCACAATCTTTAAGAAAACCCCTGCCTAAATTTTTCAAACCTGTTTTTTCCATAACTGTTTGCCCTTGCTCAGATCCCTCTACGCATAATATTCATCTTTCAATTCCTTAAATATTCCAAGATTTTTCTCAGCATGAGGACTTTTAATTTGCTGATCTTTAGACTAGGAAACACTTCCACCTCCCTGCAAGTTTTTCACACAGAAGAAATTTTCTTGTTCATTTAAATGTCACTTTCTCAGAGGGCCTTTAATGATGACCTTGTATAAAATGACTCCCTTCATTTATAACATGTCAAATCATAGTATATATAATAGGCATTAATAGCTGTTTAGTGAGTGAATAAATGGAAACTCAGAATTATAATATGAGATGTAAGTTATTTAACCTCATTTGGAGGGGGCTAAGAAAAATCAAGGTTCAGAACCTTACAGAAAATTTCTGAAGCTCATTAATCTAATGAGTGACAGTGTTTTGATTCAGACACAGGTCTGGCTGATTCCAGAGTCTAAGCTCTAATCATTGTAATCATATGTTCTGCTTAAAATTATCCTTTCCCTATAATAGAGAGAGTGGTATTTTTCATACCCCTGAGTTGGGTTTTCACTTGGCCTGTAAATCAGTTTGGGAAGTAAAGACATTACACTGACATAGCTAAATAAGCTCCAGTGATTTGAATTTGTTACTTTGAGCAGCAGCTAGATTCTACAGTGAGATGTGATGTCATCACCTCTCTTCCAGCTGAGTAGAAAGTTCTGGAATGGCCAATTTATTTTTCAGGTCATTACTAGTCTGAGCATTCTAGACCTGCAGGTAACTCTGATAGATTTGCTTGTCACAATAAAGGGTCATTCTCTTACAGTAGCACATATTAGGAGGGAAGTGTTTACCACTAAATCTCTAGGGAAAAAATTTTTAGAGGACAACCAATCTATCATTTCAGGTTATAATAAATCTTATAACACCATAAAATACCATAGAATTTACCTAGTTATGGGACTGCATTTCTCCCTACTCCTACCAATGATAGAATGGTTTGTCAACAAGGGCTCCATACAGAATGTCTATTAAAATGGTTGCAAGTTCCAGGATCATCAGGACACTTTATAGCAAATCCAGAGAAATAATTTTTCTATTGTAAGACATCCATTTGATTAATTTTCCCATATCTATCTTTAGATATTTATTAGATAGTGTTCTTGGAAATTTCAAGAAGTTTCTGTACATCTATCTATATAAATATGCAACAAAAGAAAATAAGACATTTTAGTAAATTTTTTCCAGTTCCACTAATATTCACTAGTTCAAAAAGGAGGAATTCACAGAGGCAGTTTATGAGTCCTGGATTTATTTTCCATTCTGTTGGTACACAGTTTTCTAATCTTGGATATGCAATGACTAATGTAGGGATCGAATATGTGAGTTATACAGTGGTGGATGAGAACATGACTCTCTTTTATTGTAATATGCATTTAATGTTCTTTTTCCAGTCATGGTAATGACTCTTCTGAATTAGAAAAGTTTCCTGACTACTGTGGTCTCTTTTGTATGCATACTTTACTTAAACTTATAGTAAAGCATGCTGAACTGAATGATAATTGCCTTTTTACTGGTATGTGTCATCCAGCAGATGCTTAGTTCATTAAGGAAGAAATGTGTCTTAGTCACTATTTATTTCAGCTGGCTTCCCTTGTAATATCTGGCACCAGCTCTGCAATCATTTGTAAATGAAAGGATGAACACTTTCTCACCTCTTCCAATTCTGATGAATATACATTTGGAAGTCAGCAACCATTAATGGATTCAGGTTTTAAGTAACCAAGTAAAAAGAGTTATTGTTTAAAATTAACTGGGCAGACATAATCTCATTGATACTGAATCTAAATCATAGGGATTATTTTATTAGATGCATGCTAAGTAGTGGACTATAACCTGCCAGGCTTCTCCATCCATGGGATTTCCCAGGCAAGAATAATGGAATGGGTTGCCATTTCCTTCTCAAGAGGATCTTTCCACCCCAGGGATCAAACCTGCATCTCCTGCTTTGCAGGCTGAGTCTTTACTGCTTAGCCACTGGGAAACCAAATATACCATACTTATGTTAAAGACTGAATGTAGAATCAAAGGGAACCAATGAAGTGAAGAGATCCAGGTTCTAACTATAGTCACAATCCTATTTTACCCAGTAAAAGAGAGTGTCAGATCAGATTTTATTAGGGCAATGCAAGGTATTTTCTCACCATTTAAAGTAGAGTTCTCTGGAATATAATTTTTTAAATGAAGAAACTGTGTGCTTACTTCATTAAATCAGCCAGACTTAGAAAAGTATGATATGAAAATAAACGTACTGCTTGAGTTTTTAAAGTTGGTTCCTTCAAAAACCAAATCTAGGAAAGCTTAAGTCTGCAATGCAAGCAATGTCCCTTCATTTCACAAGGGAATGACTTTACAGAAAACTGAAGGGTGAAATTTGATAACTCAAAAGTGTTTCAAAATCACATCTGTAAGAGAGAGAACCTCTTATTTCTATAGGAAATAAAAGTCACAGTATTGAAATGACTAAGTTACTCACTAGCAAAAAGACACTGGCAATTTCTCTTTTTACACTTCTGAAAACAAAAATAACAAAATATGCATTGAAATGTCCTTCATATATTACATTGCTTTAGAAAAATTATACATTTTTGAGATTTATGTATAAAAGAATGCTGTCAAAGCCTAATGTGTTTTACGACTGGGGAATGGGAATCAGAGCATAGCTAGTGAGTCTGAGAAGCAACTCTGTGTAGTTGAAAAATGTGAGTGGTTAGAGTTCACTTCTGAGCTCACATATTGATGCGTTTCATAGCCCATTAGCAGCATCCTGTTTCAGAGATAGGGGAATAAATATATGTGTGAAGTGTCTCCCTCCCAAACTCTCATCTCATTGTTGAAAGTGTCTTGTGTAGTTAATGGATCTGGCTGGCATTCTGTAGGCTGCTGACCTGACAGGAAGTTGCTGGGAGGAAGTAAGAAGGGATCTGCATTACTTGCCAACTAGCCTCTGTCTCCAAGTCATGCTAATGTTGCTGAGTTTAGTTGAATAGGACACAATTCTCCATCCCAGCCCCTTGGTTAAGATTTTCTGCATATTACCTCATAATGAAGGGAGGTCTTTTACTTTTTCCCAAATTCAGATGAGGAAACTACAGTACTGAAAGGTCAATTATCCAAAAGGCTAACCACTGACAGACCCATCATTCAAACTCTGGCCCCAGAGTCTGTGTGTGAAAAAACACAACTCCATGACAGTAAGACTCTTTTTATGGTTATAAAACTCAGTAGAGAAAATCTATATTGAATCCACCATTGACTTCAGAAGGTTTTTATGCTAACAAAACTCTGTAAGGACATGTAAGAAAATCTAGAGTTCTTCTCATTTTCTATTCACTTGAGCCAAATGAAGGGGCAAAACAAATAGGTAAGCTGAAAGGCATTAAGTGAACAAAACTACAGCAGAATAAACTCTTCATGCCTTACCTTTCTTTTTTTTTTTTTCCCTTTCTTACATAAACCAGGGTCTGTCATTAGATAACATCATTTATGTTCTGTAAGACTTAATCTATGTTTTGAGGGTAGGTTTTTAATTGGAGTAGAGCTGTGAATTAAATACACATTGAGAAGAGCTGGGAAAAGTTGTTAATGAAAAAAGTGTTTCTGTCCTGCAGTGTCCAAAATAAAAGTCTTTAAGGATGCCTTAAGCAATATCCAACTCATCCTTAATAATGACACCTTTTAAAGACTTCCTAGCTCTAAAAATAATTTCCCTTTAGCTACTTTTCCAAAACTACAAGGCACAAAGTTGATTAAATACATCAACTCTTCTCAGTATTTCTGTCAAGGCTTATTTAAATGCCTTTTCTCTATTTTTTATTAAATGCCTTCACCTATTGGTAATAGCATCATTGTGTTGTTTATTTGAATTACTTTTATTTGAGCTGATTAATACCCCTGATACAACACCACACACACACAAAAACACACATACACACAGACTTCCCTTGTTCAATCCTTTAATTTTTCACATAAGCTTATTCCTAGCTTTTATATGTGTTGAAATTAATGGCTTTTGAAAACATTAATTATCAGTAATATCTTTTTCTGTAATTAGTTTTTTTTATTACCTTAGTTTATCCACTCATAACTCTTCCATTTTAGTGCAAATAAACTAGGCAATTAGGTCCAGAACTAGGTAGTGTACTTTACTCTAAATATTTTTCCTATTCTAAATTTGCATTGATGTTTTATTTCATTTCATATTTTTTATCATTGCAGTTTGTGACCCTCTCATTAACCTATTGACTTTTAGGGCAAGGATAACACTGTCTTTCTTTCTGTACTCCATCATGACTGGAAGCAAGAGCCCTTTCTATATTCTTTCTGAATATATATGAGGCTATGGAAAAGCTCTGGCTTTTCTCAGAGCCAGACATATATGAGGCTCTGTCTGGTTCTGACAGACTTTATGTTTCAAATTACCATACTAGGTAAATTCTAACTGCAGAATATCACATAATCATATAATAGTAAACTCATTCTGAAACACTGCTACAAGATGGAGTCAATGTGTAACTAGGGCTTAACTTAATTAGTCATCAGTGGATAGTGTCCTCACTCTTTAGGCTCTGAATCCAGCAACCTACAATTTCTCTAGACTCTCCACACACATACAAACCATAAACATAATCTTCTCAGTCCTGGGTCTATGAGCTTACCTTCACTTCTACTCAATAGTTTATATTAAAGACAAATAAGTGAGAAGGATGATTATGTAGTGTCAATATTGTAGAATTTCATAGACAGAGGAGCCTGGTGGGGTATACTACTAGTATCCATGGGGCCATACTACTGAGGGATAATACTTTCACTTTTCAATATTATAAACTGTTTTAGTCCAAAGGCTTTGAACTTAAGTTGCCTGCCTCTGACTAACTTGTGACCTTAACCTACCTAGGTCTCTTCTTCAACTTGCAAAATAGGGATAATAATGTTATCTAATTAATAGTGTGTCTGTGATGATTACAATGAATACTAAATCTGAAAAATGTTAGTTCAGTGTCAGATAGGAAGTAAATCTCTGTAGATATTATGCATAGCTTTATAGTTTTCCCCTTTAAAAATGTAATTATATAATATATGCTCTAATATAGTTTTGATTTCTTATATTCTTTCATATACTTTAATAACTCATTATGGGGAAAACACAATCATGAATAGCAGTGGAAAATCTCTGGTTTAGACTGTTTTATACATTTTAAAGGTTACACCTACATGATAGGAAGTCTTTTTATTTATTTAAAATTATATCTTTAATCTTTAAAAATTGTTAGGCTATTGGAACTGAACTGCAGAAACATTTGATTTATCTAGCTGGGTTTTTTAAGTGACTGATTATTTGTCTATTTAACTATTTACCATAATTAGTTAAATGATTGAATCAATTAATTAAGTCAATCAAACAGTTTACAGTTCCTAAGAGACCAGGAGTCAAGTGTCCTATTCTCAGATTTGACACTAACTGGCTATATGACCTTAGGTGAATTGTTTTTTCCAGTTGATTCTTTATTAGTAAATGAGATCATCTTGTTAGGTGTTCACTAGCTTAAATGAACTGATGGGAGCCTGACAGTTTTTATTATCAAGTCAGAATAAATAATTCAAAAAATTGCAGATCTGAAGGGATATTAACTTATCTAGTCCAAAGACACTAGATTGGACTGCCTATAGAGCCATGTAGGTAATTAAGGTGAAGAAAGAATAACAACAACTCAAACAAGATGATAAAAATGTGATTAATAATTAATATTGGAAATGTAAGAGAGAAGGCTTTTATCTTTTGCTTACAAAAGATGGAAACAGGATGTCTATCTAAAGTGGATAGTAACTCCTTGCTTCTCATTTCTTATTGCCACAAATAAAACAGCCCGATTTTGCCGGATTTTCTGATGTTCAAATGTCAAAAGATATTCCAAGAGGTGTCAGAGATTAAGATTTTCACATGAAACATTCTGAATTTTATATGTAAGCAACAAATTTGTTTCTTTTTAAATAATAGCTATAGCCAAACAAATAGACCATGGGACTGCAGTTTAGCCTAAGAAACACCCAATTGCCACTTTTCCATTCACTGCTTGAATTCCTCCAGAGCATACCAAAGAAGTGATTATTAAGTTTATGTCTATACAGTTGACTTGGTATAATGGTCATATATTCCTACATTTGGGAAGGGTTTTTTTTTTTTTTAATATATTAAAAAACTAATAATACTTTTTTAGCTATGTCACATGGCATGTGGGATCTTAGTTCACTGACAAGGAATTGAACCCATGCCTCCTGTGTGGAGACTTAACCGCTAGACTGCCAGTCCAATTTGGCCAGTTTTGAAAGAAAGTTATTTTATTGTGTTGCTTTTGCTTAAAAAAAAAAAAAGTAGCCTCAGTACCTGTTATATTTATCTTTTTCTTCTTTTAAAACCATGATAAGAAATCTAATTCTGCCTATTCTTCTGTTGAAAAAAATTATCCCATTCCTGTCCCCTCAGTAACACCTAAGTTTTTCTGATTGAAACTGCAGAGTTGATAGACTTTCTTTGCCTAACCCCTCTAGTCCAGATGTGGTTCATCAGCATAGTATAGTTATGTTTTTACCATACTGCAAATGAAAATCTCTTTGTTCCTGGAATTACTTTGCTATTTAAATTAATTGTTAAAACTATTAACATTACTCTCATTTATGTTTTCTGAATTTCCTCCTTAACTTATGCTGCATAACCCTAAAATGAGATGTTCTTAGTCGTCTACATTCAGTAAAACTTGTCAGGATTTAAGCCCAAATAATGTATTCCCCCAAAGTTGGATAGTTGTTTAGTCATTGTTTATATTTTTATGATATTTTGCATTTAATTAGTGGTTTTGGTCATAGTTTTAAAAGGCTACAAGATTATTTTAAAAATTGAAAACATTTTTTTACAAAACTATTTTCTGACTTTCCTTTAAAAATCAAAACCAATCATTGCAACTAGAAGAACTACACTTTTAGCTTGTTAGAAGTTTGACATGTTTCCTGTTTATCTTAAGAAGTAGCAATAGAGTTTGTGAAATCCCATGTATGGAATTTGGGGTAATATTGAGTATTGTCACCCTCCTTATTTAACTTATATGCAGAGTACATCATGAAAAATGCCAGGCTGGATGAAGCACAAGCTGGAATCAAGACTGCCCGGAGAAATATCAATAACCTCAGATAGCAGGTGACACCACCCTTATGGCCGAAAGCGAAGAACTGAAGAGCCTCTTGATGAAGGTGAAAGAGGAGAGTGAAAAAGTTGGCTTGCAACCTAACATTCAGAAAACTAAGATCATGATATCCGGTCCCATCACTTCATGGCAAATAGACAAGGAAACAATGGAAACAGTGAGAGATTTTATTTTCTTGGGATCCAAAATCACTGCAGATGAAATTAAAAGACTCCAGCCATGAAATTAAAAGACACTTGCTCCTTGAAGAAAAGATATGACCAACCTAGACAGCATATTAAAAAGCAGAGACATTAGTTTGCCAACAAAGGTTTGTCTAATCAAAGCTATGGTTTTTCCAATGGTCATGTATGAATGTGAGAGTTGGACTATAAAGAAAGCTGAGAATCAAAGAATTGATGCTTTTGAACTGTGGTGTTGGAAAAGACTTTTGAGAGTCCTTTGGACTGCAAGGAAATCCAACCAGTCAATCCTAAAGAAAATGAGCCCTGAATATTCATTTGAAGGACTGACGCTGAAGATGAAACTCCAATACTTTGGCCACCTGACGTGAAGAACTGACTCCTTGGAAAAGACCCTGATTCTGGGAAAGATTGAAGGCAGGAGGAGAAGAGGATGACAGAGGATGAGACGGCTGGATGGTATCAGCAACTTGATGGACATGAGTCTGAGCAAGCCCCAGGATGTGGTGAAGGATAGGGAAGCATAGGGAAGCATGAGGAAGCATGTGGTCCATGGAGTCGCAGAGTCGGACACAACTGAGCTACTGAACTGAACTGGAGTGGCATATAGGAGTCAAGGTCTCTTCCTGCTCTAAGGTGATTCCAATTTATGTATGAGAAAAGTGCTTGATGATCAACTTTGTAACAGCTAATTACATCATTGTCTAGGTTCATCAATGTTCTCTTCCCAGTGGACTTTTATCTCACTCTAATGGTTTTATGTTTCCTCCTTATGTTCTGTATATTATTCCTTTGGGGAAATAATCTAGAAATCTCTAAGATCAATTCTAGGCTTTCATTTTCTGATTTACTAATAAACCATTATATAAGAGACTATCACCCTGCAGAGGACAAAAGGGCTCATTAATTGTAAGGTGGTGAGGTAACGTTACTCTGACTGAGTCATACACTGTGGCATTTTGAGCCCATATCAATGCATTATCCATATCTTCCCAGCATCTCTTTCTAGTCTAGTCTAGTGAAAACGCTCAGTCATATCCAACTCTTTGCAACTATACAGTCCATGGAATTCTCCAGGCCAGGATACTGGAGTGGGTAATCTTTCCCTTCTCCAGGGGAGGGGATCTTCCCAACCCAGGGATCAAATCCAGGTCTCCTGCATTGCAGGCGGATTCTTTACCAGCTGAGCCACAAGGGAAGCCCAAGAAAACTGGAGTGTGTGGTAAGTGCCTAATGAGGTCATTCAGAGACACATAGTTTCAGCCACAACTCTGAGAGCTATTTGTTACTCTCCAACCTCACATGGAAAAGTTTTCCTCATATGTTTCTGGAGGAAATATGTGGTATGCTGATGGTTATGTAAGTGATTTTTAATAGATTTGCTTAAATCCTATCATGTTGGCAGGGGGACAGGCAGTGAGACAGGGACACACATTTGAGGACCCCCTCCCTGGATTCCTAGATACCTGAGTTTGTATATTTTCCTCTACTATCCCTAAGAAGAACACATTTGTGATGGGAGTGTTATTTTACCATCAAAGTAACCCCAAATTTCAGTGGATCAGTACCCCAACTCCGTAGCTATTTACTTTTTCTTTAGTAATTTTCCATTTGAACTAGTACTGAAATCCAGTCCTTCAGGATCTCTGTGTTTTACTCATCACTCAGCACCTAAATATCTCAACTCATTTTCTTGTCTTTCTACCTAATTCTTGACAAACACAGCTTGCAGTTAACTTCTTTGTTCCTATTCTTACTCTTCCTTCTGTCCTAACAAACATTTCAGGAGAAAGTTGACTCCTTTGGCTGACTAGCTTTACTCAAATATGTGAGGGAAATGGGGAGATGTTGGTCAGAGTTGAAGATTTAGATAGAAGAATATAACCCTGGGGATGAATAAGTTCTGGGATCTAAAATACAGTATATCTATGTTATTGTTGTGATGGCGGGTGCTCAGTCACTCAGTCGTGTCTGACCCTTTGTGGCTCCATGGACTGTAGCCCACCAGGCTCCTCTGTCCATGAAATTTTCTAGGCAAGAATACTGGAGTGCATTGCCATTTCCTTCTCCAGGGGGATCAAACCAATGTCTCTTGCCTCTCCCGCACTGGCAGGTGGATTATTTACCACTGCCCCATCTAGTCCCTCAGTAATGTCCAGTTCTTTGCAATCCCATGGACTGTAGCCCACCAGCTTCCTCTGCCTATAGGATTTCCCAGGCAAGAATACTGGAGTGAGTTGCCATTTCCTTCTCTAGGGAATCTTCCCAGCCCAGGGATTGAATCCGTATCTCATGCATTGGCAGACAGATTCTTTATTACTGAGCTACCTGGGAAACCTCAACTATATTTAGTAAAAGTGTATTATATATTTGAAATTTGCTGAGAGAGTTAGACTTTAAGCACTCTCTCACACGCACACGCAAATATGTGATCTTTCAATCTGTGAAAGATATTTGTGTTTATTTATATGTGATTTTCTCATTCTTCTGGAACAGTATTCACCTGTTATTTTGGAAGGTGCTGGGTCTAGTATTGACCATTGTTCCCAAATTCACCAGTGGCTCAGATAGTAAAGAATCTTCCTGCAATGCAGGAGACCCAGGTTTAATCCCTGGATCAGGTAGGGAAGGTGCCCTAGAGAAGGAAATGGCTACCCACTCCAGTATTCTTGCCTGGAGAATTCCATGGAGAGAGGGTCCTGGCAGGCTACAGTCCATGGGGTAGCAGAGAGCCAGAAATGACTGAGCGACTAACAATAGTCTTTTTTCTGAAGTTTGTCACATTTCTCTTATTGTTTTGATTCAGTCTGAGCCACAATTTATCTGTATTCTCCTGAATAGAATAAAACATATTTTAAAATCTGTGGCAAGTCTTTTGTTTGCCCACAACTCTAGCTATTATAATAGTTAATTTTTTTAACAATAGACTCCTCTGAATATTTCTGTAAGTTCACTGGTGCACCCCAGTACTCTCTACTCTTTTAGCGCCTTTGCTTTTGTCTTATTGCCAATTTCTGGTATCTGTCTCTCTGATATATCCAGCCCTTTGGATATGTGCTTCCTAATGGACTAACATCTATTTGGGGCATTGTTGTTTGGTAAAGTGGAATACTAACAGAATGGATGCTAATGGCATAGAACCTTGTCTTGCAAGCCCAGTTGGACTTGGGCAAGGCAAACTCAAACATCTTTCTTGATACCCCTAAATCTTAATTTCCTTATCTGAAAAATTGAAATACATTTAATATATTAAGGTGTTTTGTTAGTTTTCTAATTTAAGTTAGCAATTTAAAACAACACAAACCCATTATCTCACAGTTTCTGTTTTCAGAAATGTGGAAAAAAGTTAATTGCCCACATAATATAGGTGAGCTTATATTCAAAGGCTCACCAGACTAAAATCAAGAAGCTGACCAGGGCTACAGTTTAACCTGAGGCTTGCAGTCCTCTTCCAAGATAAATGGTTGTTAGCAGAGTTCTGATTTTGTGTGGTGGTTAAGACTGAGATCCTCACTTTATTGCCTTCTTGCTATTAATCAGGAGTCTGTCTTCACTCCCAAATTCCACCCACCACTCCCTCTACAATATGGCATTTTGTTCCTTCAAGGTCAGCAGAATAATCTATCATGCTTTGAATGTCTCTGATTTCATTTAATGTCTCATCTAATTGGGCCAGGTCCACCTTGAATAATCTCCCTTTTGATTAATTTAGAGTCAACTAGCTGGGAATATTAACTGTATGTGCAAAATCCCTTCTGCTATATAAAGTAATATAACCATGAGGGTCATATGGCATCCTATTACAAGTCCTGCTCATACTTAAGGGAGGGAATTACTCAGAGTATGGATAGACATCAGGGGATGGGGATCTTGGAGACCATCATAAAATTCTGTCTTCTAAGCAGACATTTAACTCATGATATTACTGTGAGAATTAAACTATGATGCATAGAAGTACTTAATATTGTGCCTGAATTTAAACTCTCACCATCAGTGTGATATCATCAGCTAATCATCATGAATCTTGATTCTTTTCCCAATATGACCTGTGGGAAATCAGTATCCAACTCATTTTTCCAAATGTAGAAAACTTATTCTAGCTTGGTTTACACATCCTAGGCTTCAGTAGTCAAAAGTATACTAAACAAATTACTGATTTTTGAGTTCTATGGTTTAGATCTTGATAGCATCTAACCTGTGTCATTAATAAGAGTTGATCTCTACATTCCTAAAATTTAAGTAAAGCCAAATTTCTATTATCTATTCTACTGAAACAAAAACCTGCTAAACAAATACAGCTTTATAATATTAATTACCACTTGGGCAACTGAAATTGATATCTGGAAAAGAAATAAGAAACTGTCTAAAAGTGTGGAACTTTGAGAAGGAGTAGGGCAAACTGGAAGATGGAAGAAGCAGGGAAGAGGCAGATAAAACTGATTTGCTAATGATTACTCTGAATGCTTCCTCTCTTTATTTGCAGAATAACCACTCCCTTGAATTATTTTTACTTAAAGATTAATGCAAACCTTAGTGGCTTGTGTTCCTCACTTCTATTTGTAGAAATACATGAAAATATTCTGGGTTTTGAGTGAAAATCATCTTGCCTCTTGTTATTCATATCAGGGCAGTGGTAAGTCACAACTGAATGCTTGGTGGGCCACCTTTTGGGCCCTCTAATGCTTTTTATTGATGAATTGTTACTTTAAAAACAAGTAATATTATGTTCACTCTTCAAACAATAAGTCCTGGGATCCAAAGAAAGGCCTGTAGTGGCTTCATTAGTCACACTCTGTCCTTGACCGTCTTCAAAAGGAAATTCCCAAAGAGAAAACAGGTATCTGTCATACAATATTTACCCCATGCACCTAGTAACTTGCACTTTTCATGGTTGTTGATATAAATGACATGCTGAGCTTAAGCTAATGAATTTCCATTTCAAACAGCACAGTAACATTTTTTTATTTGTATTAAGTTCTGAGCAGGTGGTGTTTTCTAATCATTTATGTTCAGTTCATCTGCTGTCATGAGCAAGAGGGATTGGAGATGTGTGCTGTAGCTTGTGTGGTAAAATGATGATGAATAGAACAAGGTTGTGGATACTTTGATCAGGGAAACATTTAATTTGAGATCCATGGAAACAGAAGTGTATGAGGTGGGGCTGGGCCCTGTCCTTGTCAAGAAGGAGTAATTCAACAGCATCTAGAAATCCTATGGCTTGGTTCCTGTCACTATTGAGAAATGATGAATTAGAGCAGAGAATCAGGAGCAGAAGTGGCAAGACATTGTCTCCGATTAGTAGAACAAAGTGTTTCTATAGCAATTGGAAATTAAACTGTCAAAACTGGGCTGAATGTTTGTCCTTTATGCTCTCAAAGCATCACATTTCAACCATTATCATAACCTTTATTTTCCTTATACTAATGATCTTTCCAACTATTTGTCTCCCTCATAGACTAGATCTTTGAAGGCCATAGTACTTCCATTTTGTTTTTCAATTGCCTCGTCCAATACTTGAGAGCAGATGGGTAGTCAACAAATATGTGCTTTTAAATAGAATATACTCAAACACTGAGAGATTTTGAAGATATCTTTCAAATCTTATGATCCAAATCCTTTGACAGTAACATTCTCAATCATTTCAATAACTGTTAATGTATGACTTTACACTGACCAGGTCAATAAACTTGTAACATGTTCAATTACATCAAACTCCAATTTGATGTACATTAAATTAATAATAGAGCTGAGCAACTTTTCTTGGGACAGGTTTACAATTTTAGGTCTAAATTTGAGATTTGATGTACAACTGTGTTAGCAGTTGGAATGAGACATTAAGAGAATTAGATTTCAACTGGGAAGCCATTCAGGATGCAACAAGGGGGTCATTTGTATAACAGCAATTTCCTGTAATGAAATTATTATTTACCAGCAACCTGTGGGATGTGTAAGTCACAATAAGTAGAGTTAATTGAAACCATGAGACCATGTTTTATTCATAGTAATTTCTATCCTTTCATTTGTAAAGTGTAAATGAATGGATAGAGAGAAAAATAGACTTGGAAGGGAGAAAAATGCAGTCTTTCTCATCGCTAGATAAGAAGATGCTGGTACACAGGCCACCATATAGTTAATATAGAGGTACTTTCTGTGGCTTTTTACCTTATCTGCAAAATAAGCATATAATAATCTTTAAAGTTTAAGAACTTTAGACTTCTTAAAGTTCAATGATTTGTTTGCATGTTACTGTAAGAGGGCATTAAATGATAGTAATGTTAATAGGGGTATTTAAGGATGTCATTTTCTAAAAGCAATTGTAACATCGAAAAAAGAACTTTGGGTCTAATTCTCTACATGTTATTTTGTAAGAGAAATCACTTAGGTACCTGTGTATGTAGCATTCTCTGTGTTTTTAATATTTGGAAAAGAGTTTATGGGAGGTTATGAAAGCAAATATTGCTTTTAATGACATGAAAACTTATTTTGTTAACAGAAGAGATGAAAAAAGAATTAATACATGTATACCATTAGGTATAAATAAATACAGCTCAAAGATTGAGAGGACCTAAAGTTAAAGAACTTATAATTCAAATGGAATCAGAAATTTCTTGAGAACCAAATTATTTTTAAGAATTTCAGAAAGGCAGAAGCACATAGAAGGGGAAGTAGGGAATCAGAAATAAAGGCATTATGAAAAACAGGGGTAGCATGATAAATGGAGGTCAGTGAGATGCTGCCAGAAGCCCACGGGCCACAGGAAAGAATTAAGGTGAAAATGAGATTAATGAACTGTAGCTTCTGAGGAGAACTTCACAGTAGCTATGCTACCCATAGGAAAGATGCTTTCTGTTCTCAGGCAGGTAAGTGAAATACTAAAGGACTCCCTTTAAGATATAATAGTAATGACTAACATTTATTAAATGTTTACCATAAAATGCATGTCTTAACTCTTCATGACCAACTTATGAGATAAGTAATATCATTATTTCCATTTTACAGAAGAAAAAATATATCAACAAAGAGCAATTCCATAGCTTCTCAAAACACAGGGGTAATAAATGATTCAGTGGAGATTCAAATCCAAACAGCCTTATCTGACACCCCTTAATAATCCCCATGCCACAGAGCTGCTCAAGGGTTAGTCTAGAAGCCAGCATAAAATGATAAGAATGGGTCAAACCTCATTACAATGAAATCAACTTAAAGTTCAAGGCAATTAATTCTCCCCCATGAAGGAAGCAGCCTTTGGAGGGAAACAAACAAAGCAAACAAAAAAATCTTTACCCTGAATGTACCACCATCTTCTCTACTAAATTGCTGCTACTTTTTCTCATGGTGGAGAAATATCCATTCATCCTCAGGAGCTACTAAATTGAAAATAAAATATGGTTCAAGTCAAGAAAAAATTCAGCGTGCAAGTGCCAGTATAAATTTTTCTCAATATAGTAGCATCAATTCTTTCTTCAGACATAGACATATGTAACCAGAAAGTAGAAGTGGCAATGAAGTGTCACTGAGAAAGGGTAATCTCTAGAAGAAAACCTGGACATGGGTGCAAAACAGAACAAAAATTTCAATGGGGACAACTTTTCTGAGATGGAACGTATTTCTTTTTCTTTCTTTTTTTTTAACTCTCTGAAGTATAAACGAGAAAATAATAAGGGGTCTGTCCTCATCTGTATTTTTAGGAAGAAAATAAAATTATTTAATTACCAATTCCCTTCTAAGCCACACAAAACATTTAATTTCAAAGGGATAAGCTTATCATTTGCCTGGTATATTTAGTAATGAGTTTCTCCCTGTATGAAAAGCAATAAAACTTTAAAATGCTGTGTTCTTATTTTTATATTTAGAATTTTGCTTTGAACTTTGGTTTTAATGACTTTTAAAATAATCTGTCGCTTGCTGTGTCCTCTTTTATGATATAACTCCCTGATAAAGGTTCTATTTTCCTCTGATTCTCAAATGTTAATGCAATTTTCTCAATTTTTCTTTTTTTTTTTTTTTTGAGAATTAGCACCATCCACCCCTATAAGTATCATTGGTCAAGGGGAATTTATTTGGCCCAGAATCATCTTTACAGTAAATCCTCTTGCCCCCTACCCTCACCAAAAATAATGTCTCTCTGAAGAAGGGGTTCCAACTATAAAAGACTATGTGCTTTATTTCTGATGGGAGCGGAGAGAGAAGAGGTGAAGAGCCAGAGCCAGACATGTATGGAGATGGATCCTTATGACAGCATATTGTTCAATAAAAAGTACCAAAGAGTTGTACAAATACCCCCTTAGAGGTTTAGCATTTTAATTACTGTTAGTCAGTTAGTGTTGTTTAAAAAAATCAGTGACAACAGAGAGAAGATTGAGATAGCAGGAAGTTACATGAAGAAGCTCTTCCTTCAGCTGGACTTCCAATGCATTAGAAAACTCTTGAAAAACTTGGGAGAAGAGGTATTCCAGAACCACATCACCCTCCGCCTTATACAAATATAAGCTGGATGTACACACCCACTGACCACTGAATGTTCTAAGTTGTCCATAAGCTTTCTTAAACCTTCTCTCGATTGAAAGGGGAAAGAAAATAAGAAAAGTAAAATCTAGTTCAAATTTCTGTTCTCTTAAAACTTACATTCTAGTACTGAGACATGTAATATAAGTACATAAAAATAAGTAAAAATAAATCAATAATATAATCTCAAATAGTTAAATATACAAAGAAAATTAAAATTTACAATAGGGTAAAAACTTGTGGGGTTTAAATATTTAAGAAAGATCTTTCTGAAAAGGGAACTTTGTAATGAGTCTGAGTAAGAAAACAGTTATCTTTGCAGAGCCTCTAGTTAGAGATCTTCCCACAAAACTTGACTGCAAGGGCAAAAGTCCTGAGGCAGGAATGAGTTTAGCTCATTCAAAATAGAACCAGAAAGAAGCTAGTATTCTGCTGAGTTAATCAAGGAAGAAAATATTAGGATATTAAAACAGAAAGGTAAGTTGATGTTATTCTAAGTGCTATGGGAAGACTCTGGGACAAAGAAAGAGAAGTATGACTGAATTGAATTCTTTGGATATCCTCTAAATTCCCAACATACTTCTGAGTGGCTTGAATGATTTCTTTGCTCTAGGGATAAGATAGATTTCATGTCTTCTTTGCATGGATATTTTATATAAAAGGGAATAGGTAGATTATAGAGAGTCTACAAGTAAATGCAGAAAGATAGGTGGTTACTCTAGGAGTTGATGGCTTGACTTGGATTAGGATGGAAGATGTGGAGACTGAGAAGAAGGCCAGCTGATGATCTATTTTAGAAGCATTATGTTTAATATAGGGCTTCCCTCACAACTCAGTTGGTAAAGAATCTGCCTGTAATGCAGGAGACTTGGGTTTGATTCCTGGGTTGGGAAAATCCCCTGGAGAGGAAAATGGCAACCCACTCCAGTATTCTTGTCTGGAAAATCCCATTGGCAGAGGAGCCTGGCAGGCTAGAGTCCACAGGATCACAAGAGTCAGACACGACTTAGTGATTAAACCACCACCATTACCAAGTTTAATATAGATACAGAAGGCTGAAAGAATGTGTAGAATCAAGGATAATATAATACCTCCTTTTGAGCATCAGGAAGACTGTTGATGCCCTTAGGTAGAACAGCAAAGATTGGGGAAGAAAAGGGATGAATATGAGGGGGAAACAGTGGATAGGTATAGTTGGTTCGGTTTGTTACATGTTACATTTCAGGTAAATATAATGCATTTAAGTATAAGTATAACAATGCATATTATGGATCATTGAAGCATTGGGATATCAGTTTTGCGGATGTAACTGGGATTTTTTAGATGAATAGAGTAGAAAATGCAAGATTTTATCACATGTAAGAGAGAATAATTTTGTTTTGTGTTCTTGTTTTGATTATGAATTCATATATTTATGTGCAACAGATCACAATATAAAATGTGTTTCTTACCTTGGATCACAGTCAAAGAAAATTTGAAAACTCCTGATCTGGGAAGAATTTAACACAGTGAAGATAAAAAAAGCCAAACATAAAGTTCTAAGGCCCCTTGTCACTGAAAGTAGAAGTCAGCAGCAAATAAAGTAGGATGAAAACCAAGAGTCTGTAGTTCAGTTTCTGACATGCTGCATGTATATAGGCTGAAACTAAACAAAACCACCTAATATGAGCAAAATCACCATGCATGCACTAGTTTATCCTCACCTTACAGATAAAGATAACTTCTCAGATCAGTGGATTTATGCTAAGTCACTTCAGTCGTGTCTGAGTCTTTATGATCCTATGGACTGTAGTCTGCCAGGTTCCTCTGTCCATGGGATTCTCCAGGCAAGAATACTGGAGTGGGTTGTCATGTTCTTCTCCAGGCAATCTTCCCAACCCAGGGATCAAGCCCACATCTCTTATGTCTACCTGTCTACCTTCATTGGCAGGTGAGTTCTTTACCTCTAGTGCCACCTGGGAAGCCCCTCTCAGATCCAAAAAAGAAGATTACAAAAATAGACTGTCATATTAAAATTTTCATTTATGCTTCATGCTTTTCTGTACTATGGCATCACTATGTGACTTTAGACCTTCTTGGGGGACATTTATTATAGTTTAAGAAAGAATCCCAAAGATAACTTTTATATAAAATATTGTAGTGTCAAGCACACATGCATTTATTAAGTGTAAAAATATAGGTTAATTAGTAAAGAAATGTTTATTCTTTGAGCAGATGGAATGTTTCCACAACACAGAAGCACACTGGAGAATTTAGAGGATACCTAGAAAGTGTCAGAATGCCAAGAACACATTATCTGTCTACCTATGGAACTTGTACAGTAATGGTGCTCATAGTTACTGTACAGTTTTTTACAAGTTCCTTTGATTTTGATATTATTATGTGGGTGGAGGATTTGGGTTTGTTATCATATCCTATGTACTATAGATGACAGAGACTGAGCTACTCAGCTTTCACTTTTGCTTTTGGATCAGAGGCAACCATATGCCATTTTTCAATGATGAAGTTTTCCAGTTCAGTGGAAGTGATTCTCTGAATTTATTTAAACTTCATGATATTTAAAAAGTAAAGAAATATAGTCAGTTTGAACTGTGGCCCATGTTAGAATACAAGAAATGCATAATCAATTTAATTGAAGATTGTCTCCAAACTTCTAAGACATTTCTTAATAAGCTATGGTTATTTCATGAGAACTTTCTCTAGGGCTCAGTTGATGAATTAGTGCTAAATAGATAAGCCAGATTCTAAATCAAATCTCTAGAATGAGATAGTATTCTGGCTAGTTTGCAATCCATCTGAATCATTCATCCAGTTAATGCCCAAATTATCAATTACCGTTCTTGTCGGAACAGGTTAATTCAGCTTTAGCTTCTAGTTTAAACTTAAAAGCTGGAACTTTCATCCAAAAACTTCAATTCAGCCACAGTTTTAACCTAATAATTCAACTTTGCAACAGTAAGTAGTCTGAACAAAAAATACAATATCATATCAAGGAAATCATGGAAGAAATACCAGCTATCATGCTATTCCCTTCCCAATATTTACTCAACCTTTAAACACATTGAAATATGAAGTAATTCTTCAATTTAAATCTATATGTTTTTTTTTACATGTGGTTAGTCCTATGCCTAGCACAGAAAAAAAAAATCATTCAGTAAAACATTGTTGAATATGTGAGTAAATGAACAAATGAATGACTAAAAAAGTAAATTCTATGTTATCCATATACAATGATGTACTTCATAGGATTATAAAGTTTAAATGAAAACAGTTAATAATAAATTTGATCCCACTTCTGTAGATCCCAGATTCTTTAATCTGTAAAATGAGGATAAGGTGGTGCATGCTTCACAGTGCTTTTGCAATGATAATCACATTAAATGATTTTTATCTTTTGTTCTGTGTATCCGTATATCCATTTTTATTATTAAGCTTCTACACATGTGAGGAAACTTGCTAGTTATTTTTAAATACTTCATCATGTTCACTTCAGGGTGTCATAGCCTACTGAGACTTGTCCAAATTCATAGAGCTGGTGAGAAGTGTAGCTGGGACTCAAACTCAGGACTTGGATTCCCATGCCTAGGATTCTCTCAGGTCTACCATGTCACCATCCCACAGAGTTCAGTTAATCATATAGCTTCTTTTATGACTGCAAAAGGCATATTCAATAGCAATTTGAAAAGAAAGTATGGCAGACTGGGAATGCTTTCATTTATTAAACAAATATTGTATGTGTTATGTAAAATGCACTATAGATGTTGAGGATAAAACAACAAAGAAAATAATATTTCTAGTCTTAAGGATATTTCATTCAAGAGTAATGTCCCTTTATATCTTTATGCTGCTGCTGCTGCTAAGTCGCCTCAGTCGTGTCCGACTCTGTGCGACCCCATAGACGGCAGCCCACCAGGCTCCGCCATCCCTGGGATTCTCCAGGCAAGAACACTGGAGTGGGTTGCCATTTCCTTCTCCAGTGCATGAAAGTGAAAAGTGAAGGTGAAGTCTCTCAGTCGTGTCCGACTCTTCGCGACCCATGGACTGCAGCCTACCAGGCTCCTCCGTCCGTGGGATTTTCCAGGCAAGAGTACTGGAGTGGGGTGCCATTGCCTTCTCCGATATCTTTAGGCTAGTTTCATGTGTATTTATGCAGGCTAATGGAACAGGTTCTACTTTAAGTAGGATTGTCAGGTGAGATCTCTTTGCGAATGTGGTGATCCACCACAGAGTTGAAAACCAGAAAGAAGCTAGTAGAACAATGCCTGCTCAGAGGGAATAATTAGATTGAGGAAAACATAGTTGACATACTTGAGAGCCAACAGCAGGTCCTTATCGCTGAAACACATTGAGCAAATAGAAGACTGAAGAAACTGAAGCACCAGAGCCAAACCACACTGAACCTTGTACACCAACAGAAGGATCCTGGATTGTGTCAAATATAAAGAAAAATATTCAGGAAGTTGGAGAGAGACATGACATCCCCTCACATTATCTTCTTTCTTCTGCACAACCTCAGGTATAGCTTTCTCCCCAGAAGATGTGAGTGAATCAAGAGAGAGAGACCCTAAAATCAACTCAAAGTGTATTTAGAACAACAATTAAACAACACCTTCTCTTGACTTGTATCTAATTATAGGAAGCCAGGAAAATCTATCTTCTCACCAAGCAGTATAGGATCCAACAGTGAATGGGACAGCATCCACAAGGCCTGGGAGACGTGGTGAGAGGGCAAAATCTCACAAAACTCTGAAAGTGAATCCTCTCATTTTCAATCCACCAAGGCGCTTCCCTCCAGAGTTACTGGATTTATCAAGCTTAGTAAGCACCAATTTTCTCTCCCTCATCTATTTCTTTTATTATTCTTTGGATGTTTGCAGAATTTGTAATGTTCTTTATTGTTTCTGATACTGGTGTTTCTGCAGTTTGGTTGTTGTTTTCCTCAGTTGGTCTTACTAGGGGATTATCGATTTTACTGGTCTTTCCAAATAATCAATTTATGATGCCAATTTTTCCTTTTATTTCTATTATATTAATTTATGATCTTATCTATATAATTTATTTCAGTTATTTTAATGTGCTACAGTTTATAATTTTTGAGATGTGTACTTAGATTATGGATTTTAATCCTTTTTGAATATATTTTATAAACCAAAATTTTCTTAAAGTATAGGTTTCCATACATTTAATTTTGTCATTTTAATTATAATTCAATTTAAAATGTAATATAATTGTTATTTAAATAATTATTTATTTTTTAAAGTGTATTAGATTTTCTAGATCAGGTTTTCTAGAATTACTTATAAAAATATGGGATTTTCTTCCTTATTACTGGTATTGTTTATTAATTGCACTTTGAAGAAAGAACATACTCAGTTTTATCTCTATAACTTAAGATTTATTAACCTGTTCTTTATGTCCCAAGTTATAATCAGTTGTTAAAATGTACCATGTGTCCAGAAAATAACACTTGCTCTGAAGTTAACTGGTTGAGATGTTCTATGTATATCAATTAGAGGCTGTTTGCTAAATTTCAGTTCAAAACTTCTCTATGTTTATAGACTTTTTGCCTATTTGAGGTATAGTTACTAAGTGAAATCCTTTATTCCAATCATGATTTTGCTTTATTTCTCCTAACCCCATCAATTTCTTGCCTTATATATCAAGACTCAATTATGTATGTACTCACATGAAAAAAGTTAAATTTTACTGGTGGATATTTTTATCAATGTCAAGTAATGGTTTTGTTGGAAATTATACTTTGACATTATTTTTTCAGTTTTTCTTAGTGTTTTCATGATATATCTGCTCAGTTTTTGCTGTCAGTGTCTCTATATCACTATGTATTTGGTCTTTTGTAGTCAAGACATACATGACTTTTAAAGAGTCCAGACTGACAATCTCTGTCTTTTATTTGGAAATGTTAGTCTACTTAATATAATCATTGATGAATTTATGTTTAATATTTCTTTTACTATTTCTTTTTCTTTTTCTGTCCTATGTTGTTGTTCCTCTTTTCTTGAAAATTAATGATTGTTTTTATTATTTCTTTCCCCTCTCTGTTTGTCAGTGAATCCCATTGTTGTTGTTTTGCTCTTTACACTAGGTTTCCTTAGAACCTTTACCATTTAACCAGGAAATTCAATGATTATAGACAACCTTAACTTTTTTCAAACTGTCAAATTATATATTATAGATATCATGTGTATGTTTATGTAGATCCTACTACATATATTTATGTGTTTAAATACATATTTCACTCTTATTGTATATAGCCAATGTTTGTATGCTCAATATTATTATTTCATAGAGTTAATTTATTCATTAGAATCCATTGACATACTCACCTTTTCAATTTAATTTTTTTTTCAGTTATATGAGATCATTTCATTTTTGCCAAAGCACTTTTCAATATTTCTTTAATGATGCTCTCAGTGATTATTGGTTTTTGTTTGTCTTCACTATTTGGCTTTTATTTTGACAAATTATTTCAGTAAGTATAGAATTCTTGGTTGTCGTTTTCCCCAAGGCCACCCTCACTAGATTGCAGAGTCACTGGAAATAATCAACAGATTAAGCACATAGTTTACTCATGGCAAGATTTATCACAGTGACCTAGTAAGACCATGTACCTAGGTAATAAGAGAATGATGAAGACAGAGTGTAGAGAAATCCATGTGCAAGTTTCCTTATGCTCTAGCCATCCTGAGGATTAATGCAGAGCACACTCTTTCCCTTACAAATAGCAATGTGTGTATGATACATCTGCCTAGGAAAGCTGATAGGAACTTAGTACCCATGGTTTTTATTAGGACTGGTTACATTGGCACCTGTTGCCTTGAAGATACTAAAATTCCAGGCTCCCAGAAGGAAAGCAGGTGTTCAACATAAACCATATTTTTTTCATTAAAAATTTAGGCAGAGTAAAACCACTCTTCTCAGTTAACTGCTTATGAGGAACATCCTAAAAGCCACATTTCAAAATGCCACCCAAGGGCAAATGTTAGAGGGAGGCCTTTCTATACATAGTTGTCTCAGGCCTCAAATGTTAACTTTTTTCCGAACAGTGGACAATTACTTTTAATAATTTGCAAATGTGATTCCTTTTTCTGCCTTCCATTGTTACTGTTTATGTGAGTTATTAGTATCAATGATCTTTTGAACATAATATGCTTTTTATTTACATTTAAGATTTATCTCTAAGATTGATCTTAATATACTTAGATTGGTTTCCTCTACATTCTCTTTTTGTGCTTTTTTAGGTGCAGTACTTCAAATCTTTTTCTGGATATCTTCCATAAATTCTGAAAAATTTGTATGCATAACTTTATATATATTTTCTCCTTTTAATTTTCCTCTGTCTCTGAGGTTCTAATTACTTATATCTTTGATCTTTATGCCATATCTCACCCTATCAGTAAGTGCCAAGGTAAAGAAACATCAGTATAAACAACTCACTATTCCTCTGTTAACCCCTCAAAACTGAAAAGTGAAAGTGAAAGTCACTCAGTCATGTCCTACTCTTTGCAACCCCCTGGACTGTGGTCTGTGGAATTCTCCAGGCCAGAATACTGGAATGGGTAGCCTTTTCCTTCTCCAGGGATTTTCCCAACCCAGGGATCAAACCCAGGTCTCCCACATTGCAGGCATCTTAACCAACTGAGCTACAAGGGAAGCCCAATAACCCCTCAAGTCATTACCAATCTCTTAAAGATAATCACTCTCCTGATGCTTGTGTGTGTGTGTTTGTGTGTGTGTGTGTGTGTGTGTGTGTGTGTGTTCGGTCACTCTGTATCTGGCTCTTTGTGACCCCATGAACTGCTGTAACGTCCATGGGATTGTCCAGGCAAGAATACTTGAGGTTGTTGCCATTTTCTATTCCAGACTATCTTCCTGACCCAGAGATTGAGCACAGGTCTCTTGTGTCTCCTGCATTGGCAGGAAGATCTTTACACTGTGCCATCTGGGAGGCACTCTCCTGATTCTTCAGTT
Organism: Cervus canadensis; assembly: GCF_019320065.1. Taxonomy (NCBI): domain Eukaryota; kingdom Metazoa; phylum Chordata; class Mammalia; order Artiodactyla; family Cervidae; genus Cervus; species Cervus canadensis. The sequence continues at coordinate 44,087,005 of NC_057393.1, forward strand.
CAGTTCAGTCACTTAGTCGAGGCTGACTCTTTGCAACCCCATGGACTGGAGCACACCAGGCTCTCCTGTCCATCACTGACTCACGGAGCTTACTCAAACTCATGTCCATCAAGTCGGCATTGCCATCCAATCGTCTCATTCTCTGTCCTCCCCTTCTCCTCCTGCCTTCAATCTTTCCCAGCATCAGGGTCTTTTCTGATGAGTCAGTTCTTCGCATCAGATGGCCGAAGTATTGGAGCTTCAGCTTCAGCATCAATCCTTCCAAAGAATGTTCAGGACTGATTTCATTTTGGATTGACTGGTTGGATCTCTTTGCAGTCCAAGGGAATCTCAAGAATCTTCTCCAACACCACACAGTTCAAAAGCCTCAATTCTTTGGTGCTCAGCTTTCCTTATAGTCCAACTCTCACATCCATACACGACTACTGGAAAAAACCATAGCTTTGACTAGATGGACCTTTGTTGGTAAAGTAACATCTCCGCTTTTTAATATGCTGTCTAGGTTGGTCATGCTTCCTAAGCCCCACTTGACTTCGCATTCCAGGATGTCTGGCTCTAGGTGAGTGATCACACCGTCGTGGTTATCTGGGTCATCTTTTTTCTCTAGTTATTCTGTGTTTCTTGCCACCTGTTCTTAATGGTTTTTGCTTCTGTTAGGTCCATACCATTTCTGTCCTTTATTGTGCCTATTTTTGCATGAAATATTCCCTTGGTATCTCTAATTTTCTTGAAGAGATCTCTAGTCTTTCCCATTCTATTGTTTTCCACTATTTCTTTTCATTAATCACTGAGGAAGGCTTTCTGATCTCTCCTTGCTATTCTTTGGAACTCTGCATTCAAATGTGTTTATCTTTCCTTTCCTCCTTTGTCTTTCACTTCTCCTCTTTTCACAGCTATTTGTAAGACCTCCTCAGACAACCATTTTGCCTTTTTGCATTTCTTTATCTTGGGGTTGGTCTTGATTCCTGCTTCCTATAAAATGCCATGAACCTCTGTCCATAGTTTTTAAGGTACTCGGTCTATAAGATCTAATCCCTTAAATCTATTTGTCACTTCCGCTGTATAATTGTTTACATTGACTGATGTTTACATTGACTTAATTATATAGCTTGCTATTGATAATTCTTTTAAAGTACTCAAATTGTGTTAACATAAATTAGCTTCTTTTATGTTGAAATTAATGTCAAAATAGCCACACTAACAATGAAAATAATACTAATTTAATTCTTCCTTTTAAATGAATAAAAAGAGGAATAATTTCTCTCCCCATATACTGTTAGTTTATCTTATATTCACCTCTTTCTTGAATATACTCTATACCTATCAGCTAAATGAAATAGTATTTATAGCACTTATCAAATAATATGATTGACTCTTCAGTGTTAGGAAGTGTCACAACTTACTTCAAATTTTATCATCCTGGCACAACTTATTCTATCAATTCCTTGATTAAAGACTTTTGACAGCTCCTCACAGGCTTCCTAGGTAGCTCAGATGGTAAACATTTGTCTATGATGCAGGAGACCTGGGTTTGATTCCTGGGTCAGAAAGATCCTCTGGAGAAGGGAATGGCACCCCACTCCAGTATTCTTACCTGGAGAATCCCACGGACAGAGAAGCCTAGCAGGCTACAGTCCATGGGTTCGCAAAGAGTTAGACACAGTTGAGTGACTAACATACACACACTACTTTTAAAGTTCAAACTTCTTATACTGTACTCACAAAACTAGTTTATGCCTCTCCCAAAGATAATCCAGCCTTTTTTCTTGATGCCCAAATTCTCTGCTTCCGTATCTTGCAACCAGAGCTCAGGTTTATTGAAAGACGCTAAATCCTTTAACTGTAGTCTTACACTTTGGCGATGTAGTCGCTAAATTGTGTCCCACTCTTGAGACCCCGTGGACTGTAGCCTGCAAGGCTCCTCTGTCCATGGGATTCTCCAGGTAAGAATACTGGAGTGGGTTGCCTTTCCCTTCTCTAGGGGATCTTCCTGACCTAGGAATTGAGCCTGGATCTCCTGAATTGAAGGCAGATTCTTTTTTTTTTTTTCTTTTTTTTCCATTTATTTTTATTAGTTGGAGGCAAATTACTTTACAATATTGTAGTGGTTTTTGTCATATATTGACATGAATCAGCCATGGATTTACATGTATTCCCCATCCCGATCCCCTCTCCCACCTCCCTCTCCACCCAATCCCTCTGGGTCTTCCCATTGCACCAGGCCCAAACACTTGTCTCATGCATCTAACCTGGGCTGGTGATCTGTTTCACCATAGATAATATACATGTTTCAATGCTGTTCTCTCGAAACATCCCACCCTCGCCTTCTCCCACAGAGTCCAAAAGTCTGTTCTGTACATCTGTGTCTCTTTTTCTGTTTTGCATATAGGGTTATTATTACCATCTTTCTAAATTCCATATATATGTGTTAGTATGCAGTATTGGTGTTTTTCTTTCTGGCTTACTTCACTCTGTATAATGGGCTCCAGTTTCATCCATCTCATCAGAACTAATTCAAATGAATTCTTTTTAATGGCTGAGTAATATTCCATGGTGTATATGTACCACTGCTTCCTTATCCATTCGTCTGCTGATGGGCATCTAGGTTGCTTCCATGTCCTGGCTTCGATGAACAGTGCTTCGATGAACATTGGGGTGCACGTGTCTCTTTCAGATCTGGTCTCCTCGGTGTGTATGCCCAGAAGTGGGATTGCTGGGTCATATGGCAGTTCTTACACTTTCTAACACCATACACAAAAATAAACTCAAAATGGATTAAAGATCTAAATGTAAGACCAGAAACTATAAAACTCCTAGAGGAGAACATAGGCAAAACACTCTCCAACATAAATCACAGCAGGATCCTCTATGACCCACCTCCCAGAATATTGGAAATAAAAGCAAAAATAAACAAATGGGATTTAACGAAACTTAAAAGCTTTTGCACAACAAAGGAAGCTATAAGCAAGGTGAAAGGACAGCCCTCAGATTGGGAGAAAATAATAGCAAATGAAGAAACAGACAAAGGATTAATCTCAAAAATATACAAGCAACTCCTGAAGCTCAATTCCAAAAACATAAATGACCCAATCAAAAAATGGGCCAAAGAACTAAACAGACATTTCTCCAAAGAAGACATACAGATGGCTAACAAACACATGAAAAGATGCTCAACATCATTCATTATCAGAGAAATGCAAATCAAAACCACAATGAGGTACCATTACATGCCAGTCAGAATGGCAGCTATCCAAAAGTCTACAAGCAATAAATGCTGGAGAGGGTGTGGATAAAAGGGAATCCTCTTACACTGTTGGTGGGAATGCAAACTAGTACAGCTGCTATGGAGAACAGTGTGGAGATTTCTTAAAAAACTGAAGGCAGATTCTTTACTGACTGAGCTATGAGGGAAGCCCTAGTCTTGCACTCTACATCTAGTTATATGATTAGAGTGAATATTCTTTTTTGTTTTTATTTTGGTCATTTGCCAAGATATAATATTAAAATATTACAATCAAATTGTGATTTAACTCTTTGAAAAGGAATATTATTTCTACCACATGTGAAAATGAAATATTTCTGAGTAGTAGTCATTCTTTTATGTCTATACTGATATCTCTATTTTGATTAAAATGATGTCTGCATCATATTAAGTACTCAATAAAAAAAGCTTTTGTTATTTAAAATAATTATTTTATTATTAATGAAATTTACTTATAATCATAGAGCAAATTCTGTTTAATTAATGAGTTCCTAGATCACCTCATCAAATGAGACTATAAGACTCTAGGCCAAAATTGTCTTAATAATTTTATTTAGAAACTTTAAATTATTTAATTGCTTTTTAATTTACCCTAATAACTTTTAAATTTGACCTTCTCCATGATTGTATTTGATGTATCAATTTGAGATAATATACTTGGGAAGTTCACTGAATTTTTTTCTCAATTCATATGGTTAATGAGTCTGATTCCTACATTAACTTTTTATCCTCTCAGTTTTATACATAAAAGTACATATTGGCAGTAGCCATTCTTTAATGATGTCTCAGAAAAAGAGAATAAGGGGTGTGAATGTGGGGTTGTTAGTTACACTACTTCTTTCATTTATTCTTACCTAGTCACAGAATCCATGTAAGATCTTATTGAATACAGTGTAAATAAAATGCAAAATTTGTTTTTGAATGGAAGAGTCAACCAACATTTGCAATAATATGTTAATGTCTTTTTATGGAAATAGGAAGAGAAATCTATGAGAACTGAGAAGATACATTAATGAAGTTTGGTTTTGGAATATGTTTCTTTTCTTTTCTTTCATTACATTTATACCAAATTACAATAATCACAAAGAATGAATTAAAGATTCTAATGCAACTGCAGATTCTGTTGATTAAATAGGCTAATCATGCAGAAATTCAAGGTTGCGAAAGTGTAATTATATTTAAACCATATTAGTATCATTAGTATAATTAAATTCAAATTTTTATAGAAATTGTAAATACTTGATAATTCCAATTCCCCTTACCAACTTCATTAGTTGAAATTTCATTCTTTATAAGACATATCTATAAATTTGCATCCCAGAAAAAATAATTCTATGTGTATTTGAGAACAAATCCATTTTACAAGAGGTAAATAGCAAACTTCATGCTGGTGAATGATTATCTTTAATTTGTTATGATGCCTCATGATTAAATCAGAAAGAAATGAGACTAGCTCACTTTTGCAATGTATAGGGAAAAGATTCATAGCTATTGCTAAAATATACCATCCATTGTAGTCAGGAAGAATAGCAAGGCCAAATTTTTGTTAATGAAACAAACTGACAGCTTTTTATGTATTTATGTATAAATATACATTTATGTATTTATGGATACACATTTATTGCTTTAAGAAACTTTTGAACTTATTGGCATGGGAAAAGTGAACAATATTATTTATTTCAGATACAAATAATGAAGAAGAAGATATGGAATATTTTTTGGGCTCCAAAATCACTGCAGCCATGAAATTAAAAGACGCTTACTCCTTGGAAGGAAAGTTATGACCAAACTAGATAGCATATTAAAAAGCAGAGACATTACTTTGCCACAAAATGTCCGTCTGGTCAAGGCTATGGTTTTTCCAGTGGTCATGTATAGATGTGAGAGTTGGACTGTGAAGAAAGCTGAGCGTCGAAAAATTGATGCTTTTGAACTGTGGTGTTGGAGAAGACTCTTGAGAGTCCCTGGGACTGCAAGGAGATCCAACCAGTCCATTCTTAAGGAGATTAGTCCTGGGTGTTCATTGGAAGGACTGATGCTGACGCTGAAACTCCAATACTTTGGCCACCTCATGCGAAGAGTTGACTCATTGGAAAAGACCCTGATGCTGGGAGAGATTGGGGGCGGGAGGAGGAGGGGACAACAGAGTCTGAGACGGCTGGATGGCATCACCAACTCGATGGGCATGAGTTTGAGTAAACTCTGGGGGTTGGTGATGGACAGGGAGGCCTGGCGTGCTGCAATTCAGGGGGTCGCAAAGAGTCGGACATGACTGAGTGACTGAACTGAGCTGAACTGAAGTATTAAAGCCAGAAGATATAACCTTAAAGGCACATTTACTCAGAAGTAATTAGTTACAAGCAACAAACTACCTGAAAATTTTCTTTTCATGGCATAAGATTTTATAGTTGAACTAGGTAGAAACATAGAAATCAGATTGAAATTAACATGATAAACTAACTCAAAGTTTAAAAAGAAACAGCAGAACAATGAAATACAAAGTAAGATGAGAACCATAACGTATTGCAAATACTAATGATATGATTTGTTCTCTTCTTCTCAGAAACTTCTCCTTCCGTTTCTTTTTCTGTTCTTTCCTTACTCTTTCTCTTTACCAACGGCAGCTGTTTTTTTTTTTTTTTTTTTTTTAAGAAACTTGGTGAAAATTCTCTGTTTAGTCTGAATACTTTCTTAAAATTATTCAGACTTGTGGTTAGCAAGTCAGATGGGTAGATAAATTATTCATGTTTAATTTGTCAAATGGTACACTTCTGTTTTGCCTCTCTTTATATTTACCATTTTTCACTTACTGCATTTGTGTTCTCAGAATGAAATAGTCTATGAAAGTGAAAGTTGGCTTATAATTGAACATTATATTTCTGATAATTTTTAGTTGGAAAATATTACTTTAACAGAACATCTCAAATAAAAATAAGCCTGAGAATTTTTCCTAAAATCTACAGTCAATAAATGTTTATATCTCTATGGTTTAGAGAGTATGGGTCATAATTATTATAAAGTAGATAGTCATGTGAAGTTATGCAATCATAGCCATTAAGAGTTTACTGTCAACATCTCTATTGTCAAATAGTTGTGAGATCTTTTAGTAAAATAATCAAACAGCCAATCGACCAATCAAAGAAATAAATTTATTTCAATAAAGACTTTAGCTAATGTACTAGGGTGCTTCAAGGAAACAAAACTAACACATCTACACCTTTTTGTGATAAATACAAAGTCGTGCTGTAACTGAGACTGAAAGAGGAGGGAAGTTTTTACTGTTTCCATATAAACAGAAAAGCCAGTTGCTAGAGGGTACACTAAATTCGCTTCACTAGGCTCATTGAATTTGTGTTGACCCTAAAGGAAGAGGTTAGGACAGACACTGATGGGCCAATCTGAAAATTTTCATAGAATTATAGTACCAAAATCATTAGTTCCAGGATTAGAGGACAAAACAGACACAAGCTTGGGGATAGCACCATCCCTCAGCAGCTCTGGTTTGAGGGCTTTTGGAATACTAGGTGGCAACACCACTGGCCTGGGTGGTATTGTTCAGTTCTGAAACACCATCAAGAGTATTGGTTACAGTGAGCCTGTCGTAAGCAGCACTCAGCCTTAGAAAAGTTACCAGATGGAAGTGAATCCAGAAGAGAAAAACAAACTAAAAATGAGGAAGGTGTCTTCTTGAAAGAAAGGGGAAAAAAATTATGTTTTGCCACTAATTTAGCCATGTGAAACTCATCTCATCACCCTTTTCTGGGTCTGAAGCTGCTGTCTCTAAAAGTGCCATCTCATTGAGCATTGGTTAGTGCTACAGAAATCTTGAAGCTTATGTGCAAAATTGTTTTTAAATTTTGTGTTATTTGGGGTTGGGGCACACTGGTCACCCCACTGGCTCTGAGAGGCAATTATGGTCTGTGGGTTGGCAGTGTGCTGATCTTATAAAGTTTCTTTCCCTACTCAATTCTCACTTCTTGATGAGGTTTCAGTGAGGGCTGTTATATCTGCATCCTATAGCTTAATTGGTTTAAAATGTATTCTCTTTGGTGTGGTCTTTTTGGGCGCTGATTAGGAGAAAGAAAAAAAAACAGTGTAACTGTTTTGATACTGAAAATTGACAAATGTCTTTTTGAAATAAAGAACCAGTCCCTCCAAAATAAATTAAAAAAAAAAACAAGGAAGATATTGTATGATAATAGAAAAGAGAGCATATAAGAGGTATGCCTGGAGAACTGTGAACAATATTTGGAGGCTTTGGAGGGAGAAGACCATGTGGAAGGGCTGGAAGTCCCTTAAACTTCATTTAAATGTATAGGTCTATGAGGCTGAATACATGCTGGATAAATCTTTGATAACCATTTATGGCACAAAAGCTGTTTAAAATGTGGAAGTGAAAGTCTTTACAACATTTAGCAAAGACAGAGTGCAAATTCCCTTGCAGATGCTGGAGCTATCAATTCTTATTTACTGACTAGTGAGGTTTCAGTAATATAATATGGTTGCTTTTTTCATGTGTTGGCCATAAACTGAATTAACAAATCCTGGTGGAAAAAATCCATCATTGTGAAATTATAATTATTCTTATTAACATACAACTTGCTTGCATATTAAGCAATTAAATATTGATCCAGGTTAAAAAATGGATCATATTCTTTTATTAAGAACAAAATGCATTTAATGTTTCTCTTCCTAGAAAAATGTGTATATAGCCATACCAATTAGTGAACGGGTAGGAGGAGACTACAAATTTTTCTTTCTAAGCTTTGTTTTGTCTCTTTGATTGGCATGATGCAGTAAGTACATTTCTGAAGATAAATACTCTAGAAAGGCTCTGGCATCTGTGCCAGAATGTTTATGGAAGCAATTTTTTCTGCCTCCACCTCCAATTATAAAAGAAAGAAACAAAAAAAGCAAAACAGAATCACAGGATACAGCTGCAGTAACAACAAGGGGAGAAAGGAAAGTTGAATTAATCTTGATACAACCATACCATTAATTACTATAGAGTTGACAAAAAAGGATGTAAAATATACAACTCTGAAAATTAAGGGTATATTTTATTTGGTTCCAAAGTAAAAAATAAAATTCCAGAGATATACCAGTTGTATGATGGTTCCTAAATAAAACCCATATGTTTTTATATATATATATATATGTATTTAAGCTTGGGGAAAGCTGTGGATTGTATAGCCCAGGGTAACATCAATTACACTAGAAAGTGACAGACATAAATGAACTTGCACAAAATTTAAAGTTTAATAGCTATTTTCAAAATTTTATTTTATTAACTTTTTGTCTCTTTCTAGCCAATTTGTACGATTCATCGTTAGTTATTTTGTTAATCGGGATTCTTAATTTTAAGCAATGCAAGCTGACTCACGCTGAGATGAGTAGAAATGGATTTTACAAAGTATTGGATTGTTCACTGGGTTATTGAGAGAGCTGAAGAATCTCATTTGGGAAAAAAAAATTAAAAAAACTCCACATCATGATGTATAGTTGTTACCAGTAATGAAGTATAGGTGATCACAGAATAAAATTAGCTTCTCTGTTTAATTTCCAAATGTTTGGTGACAAATTTTAATTACCAGAATGTTTAATGTGTAGGTGAATTTGATTTTGCTCTTCCTTCTTGCAAAGCCCTTGTTTTTTGTATTAATAAAAATGTGTCTTTTCTATTAGTTCCCCACTGTCACCAAAACCTGTTAAAATTTTATTGAAATTTCATTGTGGAAAGTTAATATCTTTCTTAAGTTTTCCACTTCAGCAATTTGGCATCTCTCCATTTATTGTGAATATCTTCACATATTTATAGAATTTATGAACTTGCCCCATAATTATATTTGTGTATTTAAGTTGATTCCTGGGTATTTTAAAGTTTTTGTTGCTCTTGTGAAGTATAATATTTTCCGTTACATTTTTTTAATTAATTTTTGATGGTGTAAAGGAATTTCCTTGATTTATTGATTTTTCTTTTTACAATGTTGTGGAAATTTTCAAAAAGTTCTACTAAGTTTTTGGTTTTTGAGGGTACTGTGTCATCTTGGAATAGTTATACCATTATATCCTCCTTTCCAAATGTCAAATATCATTACCATTTTTTTCTTATCATTTGTTTTTTTTTCTTTTTGTTTTGACCATATCTTATATAATTATTAAACAATAGTAGAGAGAATGGGTGTTCTTGGTTTGTTCTCTGTCTTAAATAAACTGTTTCTAAATACTCTTTCCATTGAATATGATGTGTACTATTCCTTTTATTAGCTAATCTTCACATATTATGTAAATGCTCTTAAATTTTTGTTTCTCTAAAGTTTTTTGAAAGTAAACATGAAATTTTAGGCAGTATCTTTCTTAACTTATTACACTGAATTCAAACTAAGTGTGAAATTTTAAGCAGTGCTTTTCTGAATTATTTCACTTACATTGTAATACTTCTTTAGTCAAATAATTGAGTGCATCATAATAATAAACTTTCAGATACTAACCAGTCTTACATTTGAGTGATGAGAAAAGCTGTATGTGTGTGTGTGTGTGTGTGTGTGTATGTAAATATATGTATTTAAAATGTACATTTAGAGTTGACTAATTGTGTATGGTTTTAAGAGTTTTGTCTATAAAAATAAAATTAACCTGAACATTTATTTATTCTCCTATATTTATCTAGATTGATATAAAGGTTATAATAACCTTGAGAAATATATAATTGGAATGTCAGTATTCTCATATTTTTCCAGAATTTTGTTCCCCATGATTTTCAAATTATGGTTTTACATATGTCTGGATGCTTCACAAGTCATGCCAAGAATCTAACACTCAATAGGGAAGCTTGGTTTCTTATTTAATAGCAACATGTACTTTTTAAAAAGGTTTTAGACTAGTTATTTATTACTGACCTTTTATTTTATTTATTTTTTGGCTGCACCACACAGCATGAGTGATCTTAGTTTCCCATCCAGGGCTCAAACTCAGGTCCATGGCAATGAGAGCACAGAGTCTAAGGAAGTCCTGACAATGAGTAATTTTAACTTAGGACAGAGAATTAGAATCTCTTCCAAAAGTACAAGGTAGATTATAGGAAAGAGAAGCATTTGTGCTTCAGAATGTGATTGAAATTTTAGGCTGCCCAGTCCAATGATGTATATTTGAAATTTGAAAACCAGACCAAATAAAATAAATATATTTCACTATGTGACAAGAATTAAAGGGCTACTTCATGATAGTTAACAGTGTTTGCTCCACTCTAGGCAAAAATTTAACTTTGTTATTATCTTTCAATGCTTCATCCATGGCAGGCAGTGTTATATATGGACAAATGTAAACTTCCACATGTTGTTCAGTCAGTCATGTAAGTATCAACATAAGTTTCTGTGACATAGGGTCCTCTTATTGCCCAATTGCAATGACATAAAGATGTAAGATAGAAGTGAAACTGCAATTTAAATACTATGTAACAGGTAAGAAGATTGCTTACCTGCTTTTATCAAAATAATTGAACCACTGACAATAAGTGTTTGGAGCTGCATTTTAAGAAACAGAAGCTAAAAATATAGTGTTCTCACTTCTAATTATCGCAACTCTCCTTCTCCTCGTGTTGACATCTTGGAACTATTTTGTTTTAATTATTTTTTCCACTAATAACTAAGGAGGATTAGGTAAGTATTATAGCATAAGTAATACTAGGGCTTGGAAAGACAAATGTTATTAAGCAACACACCTCAGTTTCTACTAAGGTTTTTAACCATTTATCTGCTATTTGAGTACAATGGGTCTCTCTCTGTCTCACAGAGAAATATTTGATCTAGTGTTCAGAGAATTAGTTCTTTGGATCCAAGTTACACTGTTAAGATCAATGTTATAAAATGTTAAAGAAACAGATAAAAAATGGGCAGTTGAAGGTTTTCTGCATCAGCAATGTTACTGAACAAAAAAAGACTCTCAAAGGTAATAATTCTCAAACTTTCATAGTCCAAACTATGTCTGTTAATTTTTTGGCAAACTAAAATAATCTCAAAGGATTCCCTGGGTTTAGAAAATGTCAAAGTAATGAGAATTTAAATGAGACAGCCCAGTAATTTGCAATTAAACTATACAACAGTTATAATTTTAAGACTATAAGCTCCAAAATGCTATCAAGTAGCTTTATGAATTATAGAAAGTAAAAGAGGATAGAATACTACATAGGGGCTGAAGCTGATTATTTCTTATCTTAGTCTCTTTGTTAGACACAGGCAGCATATACTCGTTATAATATTTAATGAGTAATGCTGAGCTGTCGTAATCCCAGCTTCTATCTTTTCACAAAGCTGTTCATCTTATTATAAATCTAAATTCAATAGGTGTTCAACTGTGGGACCCAAGATGAATCAGTGCTGTGCATATTAATTGAAGCTTACAGTGGGAGATTTAGCCTGTAGATTAACTGTGGTTACAAGAAAACTTTAAGGAAAAGAGACTTTTAACCTCTACAGCATACATTAGCACATTTTGGATGGCAACATGCTTTCGGAGGGGTGATGTAACATGATATTTTATAATTTTTTTAAATACATGTGATTGAAAATTCAAGGGTTAGTTCCTATCCCTTACAGAGAAAATGTAAATATGCCACAAGTATGGCATAGGGAAAAAAAAAATGAGTATGGACTTCACAGTCAATTCATTGTGTGTGTGTGTGTGTGTTTAGCTGCTAAATTGTGTCCAACTCTTGGGATCCCAAGGACTGTAGCCCATCAGGCTCCTCTGTCCATGGGATTACCCAGGAAAGATTTTTGGAATGGGTTACCATTTCCTACTCCAGGGGATCTTCATGGATCAAGGATTGAACCCATGTCTCCTGCATTGCAGGCAGAATCTTCACCACTGAGCCACAAGGGAAGCCCAGTGAAGCATAGTTTCCTTCTTTTACTTATATTTCCTCTCTTTTGTGCATATTATTTTCTTAAGTTTTTTTTTTTTTTTTAATCTTTGGCTGTGCTGGGTCTTCGTTGATATGTGCAGGCTTTCTCTAATTGCAGTGAGCAGGGACTACTCTCTAGTTGGAGTTCATGGGCTTCTCATTGCAATGTCTTGCTGTGGATCATTGGCTCCAGGGCTCACGAATTTCCATAGTTGTGGCATGTGGGCTTAGTTGCCCTATGGCTTGTGGGGTCTTCCTGGACTGGGGATGGAACCCATGTATCCTACATCACAAGGCAGATTATTAACCCCTGGACCAACAGGAAAGCCCTGTATTTATTCTATGGAACCCACAATTTAGCAAGTATTTGTTGAGCATGTTCTGTGTGCCAGACTGTAGGTGAGGCATTTGTATTTTCATGCAATAGTTGAAGATCTATGAATAGTTAGATAACTACTCTGAGTCTCTCGTTCTTAAAAAAAAAAAAAAAGGAATAATAGTTAATTAAGCCTGATATGCCAAAATGCCATAGCCTGGGTGGTTTATAAATAACAGAAATTTATTTCTCTTAGTTCTGGAGCCGGAAAGTCCAAGGTCAAGATGCAGACACATTCATTGCCTGCTGCTGCTGCTGCTGCTAAGTCGCTTCAGTTGTGTCCAACTCTGTGTGACCCCATAGACAGCAGCCCACCAGGCTCCCCAGTCCCTGGAATTTGTTGCCTAGTGAGAGGCAAAGTTCTGATTCAGGACTATTGCCTTTTCCTTGCTTCACATGACAGAAAAGATGAGGAATCTCTATGATGTCTCTCTTTTTAATTGGAGTATAGTTATTTTACACTGCTATGTCAGATTCTGCTGTACCTCAATTTGAATCAGTTATAAATATACATATATCCTCTCTTTTTTGAATTTCTTTCCCATTTACATCACCACAGAGAATTAAATAGAGTTCCCTGTGTTATACAGTAGGTTCTTATTAGTTATATTTATTGAACACATAGTAGCGTATATATGTCAATCCCAATTCACCCCAATTCATCACCCCATCCCCACTTTGCCACTCGGTATGCATATGTTTGTTCTCTACATTTGTGCCTCAATTTCTGCTTTATAAATAAGATCATCTTTCCATTCTTTTAGATTCCATATATATATATGTGTTACTATGTGATATTTTGTTTTTCTCTTTCTGACTTACTTCACTCTGTATGATAGTCTCTAGGTTCACCTACATCTCTGCAAATGACACAATTGTGTTCCTTTTTATGGCTGAGTAATATTTCATTGTATATATGAACCACATCATCTTTATTCTTTCCTCCATTGATGGACATTTAGATTGCTTCAGGGTCACAAAGAATCAGACACGACTGAGCAACTCACACAACACAACACAATGTAGTAAATAGTGCTGCAATGAACATTGGGATGCTTGTACATTTTTGAATTATGGTTTTCTCTGAGTGTATGCCCAGAATTGAGACTGTGGGATCATATGGTAGTTTGATTTTTTGTTTTTTGAGAAACTTCCATACTGTTCTCCATAGTGTCTTATCGATTTACATTCCCACCAACAGTGTAAGAGGGTTCCTTTTCTCCACACCCTCTCTAGTGTGTTTGTAGATTTTATGATGATGGTCAATCTAACCTGTGTGAGCTGGTACTTCACTGTAGTTTTGATTTGCATTTCTCTAATAATTAGTGATGTGGAGCCTCTTTTCATGTGTTTTTGGCCAGCTGTATGTCTTCTTTGAGAAATGTCTATTTAGGTCTTCCACCCATTTTTTGATTGAGGTTTTCTTTTTTAATATTGAGCTGCATGAGCTCTTTGAATATTTTGGAGATTAATCCCTTGTCAGTTGCTTCATTTGAAACTATCTTCTCCCATTCTGAGGGTTGTCTTTTTGTCTTGTTTATGGTTTCCTTTGTTGCACAAGAGTTTTTAAGTTTAATTAGGCCCAAATTGTTTATTTTTGTTTTTATTTTCATTACTCTAGGAGGTGGTCAAAAAACATCTTGCTGCAGTTTATGTCAGAGAGTGTTCTGCCTATCTTTTCCTCTAAGAATTATATAGTGTCTGGACTTAGATTTAGGTCTTTAATCCAATTTGAGTGTTTTTGTGTCTGTGTTGTGTGTTGTTCCTTTGTTGCTCAGTCATGTCCAACTCTTTGCAACCCCATGGACTGTAGCCTGCCAGGCTCCTCTGTCCATGGGGATTTTCCAGGCAAGAATACTGGAGTGGGTTGCCATGCCTTCTTTCAGGGGAATTTTCCTGACCCAGGAATTGAAATGGGGTCTCCAGTATTGCAGGCAGATTCTTTACCAGCTGAGCTACCAGGAAAGACCATATTTTTGTGTCTGGTGTTAGGGAATTTTTCTCATTTCATTCTTTTATATGCAACTGTCCAGTTTTCCCAGCATCTCTTACTGAAGAGACTGTCTTTTCTCCACTGTATATTCTTGCCTTCTTTGTCGTAGATTAGGTGACCATATCTGGGGTCTCTTTTATAAGGGCTCTAATCCCATTCATGGGGACTCCACCCTCATGATCTAATCACCTCCCAAAAGCCCTACTGCTAAATAATATCCCATAGGGATTAGGGTTGCAACATATGAATTTGGTGAGGGGATACAAACATTCAATCTATAGCAGATAATGTTATCAACTTCTTCAAATTTTGCAAAGAATAAGTGAAATTGTGGTTGTGTTGATATAACATGGTGGCCACTGAATAAATAGTGGCCATTACTCTTGTACCTTAAAAATTATAACTTTAAATCATTTTATTGTAATATCTCCATTGTTTTTGCTTCCAGTAACTTTATAATTTTACTCAATTTTCTGTAGGTATTGATGGGAAAAAAAATGCACAACCAAAAAGTTGAGAATTATGTTTTATTCATCAGACTTACTGAGGACTTAAGCCCCAGATATAGCCTCTCAGATATCTCTAAGGAACTGTCAAAGAGATAAGGGGGGAGAAAAGATATATCGGTGGCTTCCCTGGTAGCTTAGTGGTAAAGTAGTGAAAGTGTTAGTCACTCAGTCGTGTCCAACTCTTTGTGATCCCATGGATTGTAGTCTGTCAGACTCCTCTGTCCATGGAACTCTCCAGGCAAGAATATTTGAGTGGGTTGCCATTTCCTTCTCCAGGAGATCTTCCCAACACAGGAATCAAACCTGGATCTCCTGAACTGTAGACAGATTCTTTACCATCTGAGTCAACAGGGAAGCCCAGTGGTAAAGAACCCACTTGCCAATTAAGGAGACACAGGCCCAATCCCTGGGTCAGGAAGTTCCCCTGGAGTGGGAAATGGCAACCCACTCCAGTGTTCTTGCCTGGAAAATTCCATGGACAGAGGAGCTGTTGGGCTATAAGTCCATGGGGTCACAGAGTCAGACACGACTGAGTGACTACTGAGCAAGCACAAGGATATATAGGATTTTTGCTGAAAAAAAAAAGGAAAAGAAAAAGACATAACAAGTAGTAGAACATGAAAAGATTACTGCTAATTATTTGAAAAACTCAGATCTCAAGTTAATGAATTTAGTGCTAGTCTATTAATGGGAAGATGCAAGAGTCTGGGCTTATTGAAATTATTCTTTTCATATGCACCATAACTATCTAGGGCCAGTATTCTATTTTTCTCCAAGTCCTTCAGTGTGCACATTCCTCAGGGTTAGGGAGGGAACTGTAGTGGCTGATGGCTTTCTGGCCACAATGTCTTTTTTTATTTTTTAACTGAAATGACAGGTGACATCTTTTGTCTACATAGGCATGCTTCTTGAAAGTAATTTGGCTCTAAATCTTTTGTAAATTCGAAAAAAGGAGAGAAGATTAATATGAATGTTTTCTCAGTTACCTGATGTAAACCAAAAAAAAAAAAAAATATGTGGAAGGCTGTACATAAGAAAAGAGTTTGTTTGGCATCTGAAAATTGCAATTTGGGAGACAAAGATTCAGGTAGAACTGAATGACTGATGCAGAAGAAAAAGAGTCAGGAAGTTCTAAAGACAAAGTATCGTGAGGCTGTGCTGTGACACAAAAAAAGGGAATATTGTTCCTAAGGGATAGGCTGTCACCAGTTATTTAGAGCAAGGGTCCAATAAGTAGATAGGCTGTCATGAGGAATTTTAGAGTAAGGGTCAGGGGAAGGGTCTGATAAGCACCTTGAATTTCTGGAACATGGGCAGATGTTATAGGTACCTACATTAAGACAGTAGATGGTCAAAAATTCGGATTCTATCTAGGCTGAGATACATATAAGTCATACTAGCTCAGTGGCCTCCCAGCTCCATTACAGGTTGCTCTCTTAGCAATACCAACTCCATTTTTATTTTCCTTTCACACTGAGATGAAACTTTCATCATTTTTTTCTATCTTCTTACCTTAATTCCACCCTTCAAGTTTATGAGTTAATTATATTGGATAATCAAGTTATCAATTTATTTTATCAATTTATTTTATCAATTTATTCTTGATTTATAATCAAGAATCAAATTATTCAATAATAATTTATTGAAATTCCATGGGATACTTATTCTTTTAACTTTGACATTTTGTATATAATGTATGTTTCTTTTATGTAAAAATAGGAATAAGACCTTAGAGACTTATGTTTCTCTTAAGAAGAGTTAAGTCAGAAAAAAAAAGTATCATTTACACATATATATGGAATCTAGAAAAATGGTACAGATGAACCTATTTGCAAGGCAGGAATAGAGACACAGATGTAGTGAATGGACTTGTGGACATAGCTGGGGAAGGAAAGGGTGGGACGAATTGAGAGAGTAGCATTGACATATACACGCTACCATGTGTAAAATAAGATAGCTAGTGGGAAGTTGCTCTATAACATAGGGAGCCCAGCCTGGTGCTCTGTGATATCCTAGAAGAGTGGGATAGCGGGTAGAGGTGGGAGGGAGGCTTAAAAAGGAGGGTGTATATACATACATACATACATACATACATATATGTGTATATACATCAGTTCAGTTCAGTTGCTCAGTTGTGTCCAACTCTTTGTGATGCCATGGACTACAGCATGCCAGGCTTCCCTGTCCATCACCACTCCCAGAGTTTACTCAAACTCATGTCCATTGAGCTAGTGATGCCATCCAACCATCTCATCCTCTGTCCTCCCCTTCTCCTCCTGTCCTCAATCTTTCCCAGTATCAGGGTCTTTTCAAATGAGTCCGCTCTTTGCATGAGATGGCCAAAGTATTGGAGTTTCAGCTTCAACATCAGTCCTTCCAATGAATATTCAGGACTCATTTCCCCTGGGATGGACTGGTTGGATCTCCTTGCAGTCCAAGGGACTCTCAAGAGTCTTCTCCAATACCACAGTTCAAAAGCATCAATTCTTCGGTACTCAGCTTTCTTCACAGTCCAACTCTCACATCCATACATGACCACTGGAAAAACCATAGCCTTGACTAGATGGACCTTTTTTGGCAAGATAATAATGTCTTTGC
Organism: Cervus canadensis; assembly: GCF_019320065.1. Taxonomy (NCBI): domain Eukaryota; kingdom Metazoa; phylum Chordata; class Mammalia; order Artiodactyla; family Cervidae; genus Cervus; species Cervus canadensis. Next base: position 44,104,645 of record NC_057393.1, read on the forward strand.
TTTTTAATATGCTGTCTAGGTTGGACATAACTTTTCATCCAAGGAGTGAGCATCTTTTAATTTCATGGCTGCAGTCAACCATCTGCAGTGATTTTGGAGCCCCCCAAAATAGTCTGCCACTGTTTCCACTGTTTCCCCATCTATTTGCCAGGAAGTGATGGGACCAGATGCCATGATCTTAGTTTTCTGAATATTGAGCTTTAAGGCAACGTTTTCACTCTCCTCTTTCACTTTATATTTGACTGACGAGCATTGTTTTACAGAGGAAACCAATGCAATATTGTAAAGTAATCATCCTCCAGTTAAAAATAAAAAGAGGAATTGAGAATGGGCTCAAGAAATAATATGTTCTATTATTATTATTTTAAATGGGAAAGAGCTTGATCTCAATAAATTTACTTTTCTCATGTTAATATCAAAATTTAGGTAAACTTAAGTATGTGTGTATATTTTAATAACAAGAAACATAGATACATTTTATTGACTATAATGAGTAATATGTTTGTATTTCTGGGTAGACTACAGAAGCAGCTATATTGGCTTTAGTAATTTTGAGTAATTAAGGAGTTGATTTCTAATGTCAGTTAAAAATTTCTAACGAATAGGACATGCAATTTTAAAATTTTTCTGTCTATCCAAAGGACTTATATATTGTCTATGAAGGATTGAAGTTATACTCCAAATTCAAGCAATGAAATTTAATTTTTTAAGAGACTTTTTAAAAAATTTATTTAAAATACATAAAAAAGAGTTCACTGAGTGAAATTGGGAGCTGAGTATTCCAGAGCTCAGCTGATTTACATCATCACATCATTTCATTCTGGCCATTGACTTCCATTCATAACCTGCAAGCAGTTTGTAAACAACTGTTTTGGATTACTAAAATGACAATAGCAACTTGGAAAGGAACCTGCACATTTTTGAACTTCCTCTGAAATATGTTTGCATTGCTGAGATACAGAGCCCATTCATTTATAGGTGACTGGACTGTCAGTGGATACCTGTCTCAACTGGAAGCAATCCATTTATAGGTCAGCAAACAATAAATAAATTGTTTTTCATTTCATACATGAAGGGGTATTTAACACATGAAGTTCATGTTGATAATGAGCACTATACCAGTAATGTCATTAGTATTAGTGCTGGTAAAATTACTGGACCATGTCCAAACAGAGGGTGCTAAGAGGATTTAAAGAAGGGTGAAATAAAACTCTGCCCTTAAATGAGAAAAAAGAAGAAACCAGTTGTGTGTAAAACAACATTGTTTTTTAAATTTGATCATAATGGTTCTGTATTTGTCTCTGGATTTGCCTGAAAAACTAGTATTCACCCTGGACCAAAACAAGAGCAAGAGCAGCTAAGAAGTGTTTTTTATTATTATTATTATACTATTTAACATTAGAAAATCTCCTAGAGGTACTCAAACTAGCTGTCTACATTACTTAGCAATGTATAGATTGATGGCTTTCCTTTCATTCAACTGGCTATAAAACCTGACTTGAATATGTGACCCATGGGGTATTAAAGGTCCTGCTGAAAAACTTTTGCCTGCTCACTGAAAACAAAATTCCTTGCACATAACTTGCTGTTTCACGATTCAGAGACAAACTGCATCTTGTGTGACCAAAACCTTAGTAAGACTCTCCTAGAAAGAAGGCCCTTGACCACTGATGTTTGCCTGTCCTTTCTTTGTCCTGCTCTGTCATATCATTTATCTTTATTAAAGTCTCACATGAATATTTTCCATAAAGTCTGCGAATCTTTTTAATTATCTGAACTTATGTATGCTTTGGATGCCTCCTTGGATCACAATAGATCCCTGGTTCTCAGGGCAGCTTCATTGCCTGTCCTTGTCTTCCATTTCCAAAAAACAAATTCACACATAACATAATGTGAGGAGATTGCCATTGTTGAAGCCAAAAGCTTTACTGAAGCAAAAATCATAAAAAAAAAAAAAGGTACTATTGAACAGAGCCATAACATGCGTTTCCCAGTAGAGTTACAAAGATTGGACAGTTGCAAATTTTGTTATTTACCCTCTGGATGATTTTAAGATCTACAGACAGTACCTGTAGGGGAAATGGAGCTGTGATCAGGCGTTGGAATCCAACTCAGTGTGAGTTCTGCTCAGGTAAAAAGATATTAAATCAGAGCTGAGGGGTAGACTGCAGAGTTTTTGACTATAAAGCTAGAGGCAGAAATAGCATTCATGTTTACCACAGTGCAGAATCTTTTCTTTCTTTTAAATGAAACCTTGGCTTTGCTAATACTAAGCCTGATATTGAAAATATCAGATCTTGTTATGTGTAAACTATCCCATTAAATGAAAGAATACTATTGTTTGTATATGATCTTCCTGGATGATAATGAAGGTTTTAAGAAAAACCTTGAGGAAGCAAGAGCTATTTCCACAGCTGTTAAGAGACCCCCTTGCTCTGACAGTGACACCAGCAGAAGCAGATACAAGAATTATTATGCGCTTATGTGTCTGCCTTCTGTGATCATGTCTTTTATGAAAATATTTTGCATTTTTGACTAATTCAGGTAGATTCGTGGAATGTTTGTGAGTGACTAGAAACTGACTTAAAATTCACAAAATTGCTGCAATGGGACAAAGGCTTCAGAAAGTATTTGAAAACCCTGTCTCATTAGATACCCTACCTCTTATCTTTCTAGCCCTTCTCTATGCCTTTCCTTATTTCCTACACTGATGTTATTTAAACAGTGGAGGAAGAAAAGGAAACCAAAAGGAACAAGAAAATTGTTTTAATAAAGTACATATTTGTGTGCCTGTGTGTTTTGTTGTTGTTTTGAAATACCTTTATTCATCGATTATTTCCAGGCCTGAAAAGGTTTCTAAATCTCCATGAGGAGACATATTTTGTTTTCTTTTCAAGCTAAATGTCCATAGATTGAGTTTTGATGTCTAAGGGGTAGTTTTGGCAGCCATCAAGTGCCATTTTGGGTTGGACCACATGAACCTCTGAGTGCTCTCCCCTGCCAATACTGAGATTCCCACAGGTATCTTGTCAGTCAGCCCCCTTGCCTCTCTCTGTCAGGGCACCAGGCTCCCTCTCCAGAGTTTGTGAGAACAAAACAAACATCATCTATGGAACTTGTCCTTTTGTGAATGTCGTCCAAATGTAGTCGAATGCTCTGTGACTTTCCTGTCAAAGATTAGCTGATTTTATAAGCCAGTTAAGTCTATAGATCTTAAAATCATAATACACTCTTGGGAAAAAGAAAAGAAAGTATCATGAGAGTTTTGTGCATCCTCCCAGGTAAAATATATTTTCATATTTGCAACTTTACATGATGTTTCCAGGGTTTAAGTTCAATCCACTTTATGATTATTACGATGAACTATTCAGGGCAGTAAGAAAGAAAATGATGTAGGAATAAAGGAGATTACCTTTAGGTAATTTCTTTACAATTGCCTAGATCACTACTGTTCTACAAACTTTAACACTAGGAGAGAGCTAGCTGATCTGTTTCCAAAATATTAGAATTTAAAAATAAAAGATTGTATGGGTAATTTACCCAATGAATGAAGGTGATAAGAGCTGAAAAAAAATGTGTTTAATAATAGGTATCTATTGTTTCTGTTGAAAATCAGCTCTCATTCTTATGGTTTTTACTTCTTTTCTCCATGAATACTTTTAAGATACTATCTTTGTCTTTGGATTTCAGCAATTTGACTCTGAAATGCCTAGGTTTAGTTTCTTTTTGAAATCATTATATTTAGATTCTATCGTGGTACTTGAGTCAGTAAGTTGACATTTTTAATCAAATTTGAAAAATAATTGACAATTTTGTTTTCAAAATTTCTTGGTTAATTATTTTTTTCCTCATTTCCTGAACACTAAATTTACATATGTTAGACCATATGATACTTTTCATTTTTAAAAATCTTTGTTGTCTGTAGGTTTCAGTGTGAATATTTTCCATTGTCATGCCTTAAAGTGGACTAATCTTCGTGTGCAGTACAATATGCTCTTTAGATTATCACATGAGTTTTTATATCATGATTGTATTTTTCAGTCTAGTTTTACCATTTCCATTTGTTTTTCTGAGTTTTGCTTTACTTCCTAATCCTTCATGTATATTCATTCGTCATGTCTATATTTTCCTACATGTTCTTAAACATTTTTAAAGTTATTATATAGTTAATTTATGCTAACTGCAAAGAGTTTCTGTTTTTTCTTTTATCTCAATTATGGTTCACGTTCATGCTTATTTAAATGTGTAGTTATTTTTATTGTGTATATTGAACATTGTGGTGACAAACTCCACAATCTGTTCTTTTTAGGAAACACGTTGAGTTTTTTTAGTAGTAGGCAGTGAAATTATTGTAGGACAGCCACAAAGCTAGAGGCTTTGTCTCTGGCTTTAGGGGGTTAATATTTAAATATATCCTTAAATTCTTTGATACTTCTTGCATTTTTAAATGTGATTCATGACTTCTCCCTTTTTGACTTGTTTGTATTGAAAAGATATCAGACTTGATTCTGGTTCACTTCTGAGGCCAGATCAGTAGCAATGATGGAGCTTCTCACTTGTTGGGATAGTCTCATTTGCTTCCTCTTTGGAAAATTAGGCTTGGTAGGTCATAAAGAGGTCAGTTTTCATCTCTTTCATTAGAATACTTGAAATCTGCAGCCCTCAATTTAGTAATCCAACAGCCCTGAGGCACTCTATGCTCTTAGGAAGCCCGGGTCACATCGAAAGGTCACAGTAAATGCTCCAGCCAAAGCCCCAGATTAGGTCCAGTAATGCTAGCATCAATCTCTAGACATGAGTAATTGCATGAATTCAACTACTTCCAACTCCTAGATTCCAAATCACTTTCTTGTAAATACAGGTCATATCCTATTTTTTTCTGTCAGGTCACATCTCTTCTTTTAGAATTTTTTTCACAGAATCTATTGCTCAAAGTTACTGCTACTGAGAATATCTTTTATAGAATGAAGTTTAGTAAGTCTGATTATTTTGTACTTAAGGCTAGTGTTAGGTTCAGAAAGTAAATGAGGTTTTCAAAGTGCTAACACATCCATGAGTTACTGACTCAATGAATGTTAATATTGATTAACTGTAGATTGGTTTATATGTAGTCAGTCTCTGCGTAATGTGACTACATGCTCTCTCATTTGCTTTTCCATTCTAGTTACCATTTGTCCTGTTACTGGATTTCTTCTTGGAGTAAAGCCAGAATTAGGAGAAAAATATAGTATCATAAGATAATTTAAATAATTTAAAATTTAAAGAACACATATTTTGTAAAGAATTGCCTTTGCAATAAGAGAAATAACCTGATGGTCATAGGGGCTCATTGCCTCTTTTATGGAGCAGTCAACATGAGCTGGTTTTGCTAGACTAACCAGGTCACAGAAAACAGAAGAGGGAGAGAGGTTTTCTTCAATAACATAACTAAAATTTCTATGAAATACACCTGGTTATGTAACGAAGCTTCTGCAGTGTTGCTTCCCGGGCTAGGAACTCCCTTTAGTTATTTAGAAAGCCTGGTGCTCATATACTTAGATAATATATACATAGTAGTGTGGGGATGAGTTTCCCTCTGCTGGAGTAAGAGTACTCCAGGTTTGTATGTTCAGACTTGGAGCCAAAGGAATAACTACAGAGGCTCAAGGAAAGCTGTGCTTTTAGAAACAACTTTGCTTATACATTGTTTTAATAAATTTATCATATGTCAGTAATGCATCTTGCGCCATGCACATTGCATAGCATTGTACTTGAATGATGATCATATTTTATAAAAATCTATTTTAACAAACAGTTTTCAGACATACTCTGAGAGTTTTTGTCTTCTTAAAAAAAAATAAACAACTGTATGAAATTGCCTTATAACTGAAATAATTTGCATTTCAGTTTATCTTTCCTGAAAGATGTAACTGGAAAATGCCTACAGACTGATGCTAGACTTTATATCACTGGCTCACAAACCAATTGTTGTAAGTACCACCTTGACTATTAAAGCAAATTCATTTCCACTTATTTAGTTGTATTATTTTTGCATCTGGGACATCTATATTCAGTTCGGGAAGGAAAGTCACTCAAGTGAATTAAATTTGAAATGAAAACAATACACAATGTCATTTTCTGAAATATTTACCATGTCTTCTGACATTTGATGAATAATATATGCTAACAAAACATTTATCTATTTGGGAATCCCTGAAAGACTTGGCTGTGGAATACAAATCCTGGCTCTGATTCTTGATCTGCCACTTTTTATCTATATGATTTTTGGCAACTCACATAGTAACTTTCAGAGCTTGCAGTGTTTTGTTTTGTTTTTTCATTCTGTTAAATGTGTGTAGGTAAGACCTACCCCATGGGTAGTTCTAAGAGGTATATGACATTATATGTGATTTACTAGTAGCATGATGGGGCTTCCCAGGTGGTGCTAGTGTTAAAGAACCCATCTGCCAACGCAGGTTGGATGTTAGAGACTTAAGTTCGATCCCTGGGTTTAGAAGATCCCCTGGAGGAGGGCATGGCAACCCACTCCAGTATTCTTACCTGGAGAATCCAAGGACAGAGGAGCCTGGTGGGCTATAGTCCACAGGGTTGCAAAGAGTCAGATATAACTGGCATGCTGTAAATGCTCAAAGTTAATTTTTAAATTATTATGGATAACTGCTAGAACAAAATTATGATTATGTTTGTGGTCTCAAAAACTGTCTATACAGAAGATATAAGCAGTTGTATTTGATGTAGAAAGAATAGTTGGCTAGTTACCAATGAGTCTTCAGCTTTCGTACCCCAGTTTACCGTATAACTCTGCATAACTTAAAAGATCAGTTAAGACTGGCACTCACTCACTTTGCTGATAGGCTAATAAGACAAAAAAAAAAAAAAAAGAAGTAAAAGAACTTCAAATGATGCAATTAAACATAATCTTTTTGTCATCCTTCTAACCAAGGCTGTCAGGAAAGAAAGCCTTAAAAACAATAGAAGTCACTTTGAAATAAATACTTAGTAATACTTGTGAAATCGAATGTGAAGGAAACATCCCCAAGATGTAAGAATATCAAAGCTTAAATGTCCTTTCACTTTTTGAAACTTTTCCAGATTGTAATTTTTGGGGTAATATTTAGCCAGTGATTTATTAAAAAATAAATAGCGACTCCCCTGGTGGTCGAGTGGTTGGGAATCCAGCTGCTAATGCAGAGGATATGGGTTCAATCCCCGGTCTGGAAAGATCCCACATGCTGTGGGGCACCGAAGCCTGCACACCACAATTACTGAGCCCGTGATCCAGAGCCTGTGGCAAGCCACAACTACTAAAAGGAAAATTTAATGTGGTCTTTGTACCACAGTAAAAACCAAGCAAGCACAGAGAAGAAAAAGTCTTCTATAAAAGAAAGTCAAGGTGAACGAGAACATTGAGAAGGTTTCTGAATTCTGTCAAAGCCTTGTTTCTTCCTTTTTTTCATGTCAAATCAGTGTTGACTGTAGATGATTATTACATATGCACATTGTCTTACCTGTCATACTTCTGGGCATCATTTTCTGAAATGATCATAGCCTGGGAAGAGGTAGGAGCTCTAACGAACACCCTATAAATGTCAGCCTAAATTCACATCCACCAAGATGACTGTTGTTACTTGGATTACCCTCCTTTTTACTTCAGTTGAAAGAAGAGTGTAAACAACAAAAATAATAAAAGATGCCTTATTGTTACAGGGCCACAATCTCTTATTTCAAATTGTTGGACAAAATGTGATTGAAGATCTAATAGTTTCAGATTTTAGAAAAAATATTATGTATAACACATTGTTGTTCTTCAGTCACTAAGTTGTGTCTGACTCTTTGCATCCTCTTGGACTGCAGAACACCAGGCTTCTCTGTCTTTCACTATCTCCTAAAGTTTGCTAAACTTCATGTCCATTGAGTCAGTGATGCTATCTAACCATTTTATAAACGTAATGTATAATATATTGCATATATTGCATAAGTATAATATATAGCAAGTTTAATGCTGAAGCTAAGCCTGAACTCCATAACTAAATATTTCCATAGAATGTGTAGGGATATTTACAAAATAAATAAAGGTATATATACATATTCTTCTCAGACACCACCTACCTAAATGTATATATATATATAAATGGATATATATATCTGATTTTGATGTTAAACATACCCTTCCAAACTATTAGTTTTCAAAAATTTCTGAATTTCACATGTTGAAGCAGATATTTTAGTTTCACAATATAATTGTATTAGCATTATAATTATCATTGAATCTTCAAATAATTTAGTGAGTTAGTTATTATTATTCCCCTTTTACAGATGTGGGGATAAACCTCTGAGAGTTTATAAAACTTGCTTGTGGTCTATTGCTAATAAATTATGTGGGAGAAAAAGTAAAAATGAGCTGGAAATCATAACAATAAAAGTCAAATCTAAACACCAGCATGAAATTAGCCATTGGCTAAACGCATCATTCTGTTATAGGGACATTTCTGAAAGCATTTATTGCCTTGATTGGATACTTTCAGAACCACTAAGTTTCCACACTTGTTGGTTTCCAACACCTTCCTTTTTTGTAAAGGTTGTATTCACTTTTCTAAAATTCACTGCTTATAAATGTTATCCTTGAACAACTGCAAGATCCTTCTACCTTAAAGAAACAATGATCTTCACAGTATGTGCACTGCTCAAACCAGAGTAGATCAACAAATATCATTAGAGTACATCAACATCTCCATTTTCTGTCTTCATATTATACTCTTTCCTACTTGAACCAATAAACAAAACCTCAAAAATTAACTCCCTCAAATATCAACCTCTTCAAAATGTGATGATCATCCAGGGTTCAGTATTTTAGTAAATGGTACTGCTGTTCTTCCTATTCCTCAGTCTGAAAACTCAGACGTCAATCTTTAAAAGGTCATCTTCTAGTGATTTTTAAGACAGTAAGAAATTTGAAGTTTACGCTGATTTAAATGGTCATTGGAGAGTTTTGAAAAAGAAGGTGTTATTACTTCTCTTTTAAACAAAATAACTTAATGATTTAAAAAAAAAGATTAGTGACTAAAAATCATATATATAAAACATATGGTGGTGATTTAGTTGCTAAATCATGTCCAACTCTTTGCGGCCCCATGAACTGAAGCCTGCCAGGCTTCTCTGTCCAAGAAATTTTCCAAGCAAGAATACTGGAGTGGATTGCCATATCCTTCTCCTGGGGATCTTCCCAACCCAGGGATCAAACCCTGGTCTCCTGCATTGCAGGAGGATTCTTGACTGACTGATCTACCAGGGAAGCCCATGTTCTAGTGCTTGACTGTGTCTCTGATCAATAGCGTATGGTGATATTCTGAGACTTAGAAGTTTAGGTCCTGTGAAGGCTACAAGATTCTGCTGAATCTCTTTCGATGGTCCTTCTTTGAACCAAACTTCCATATTGTGAGAAAAAGCTATTAAATAGGTTATTGGAGGACACCACTGTGGCCAGCCTTAATTGAAAGCCATGTGGCTGAGCTATCACAGAAGTCTAGCCCAGCCAATCGTTCAGATGACTTTAGCTCCAGTAAAATGTCTCACAAGTGATTACACTTGTGACCCAAGCAAGATCTACCAAGTTAAATTCAGTTAACCCAGAGAATGTGGGGAGATGATAATAAAGTTCGGTTTTTTAATTTAGTGTTTTGTTAAACAACAATAGACAATAAGAAAAATATCCTTCACAGAGATTGAAATTGCTGGGTATTTTTCTTTCTTCGTATTTATCTAGTGTGTGATTGAATAGTTACTTGTATATTTCTCCTTACCTGTGTACAGACTTTTATAAATTCCATTAGTCATATTGCCAGGAGGGGTTCAGTCTTCTACTGTGCAAACATATACTTCTTTTGAAATATCTAGGCTTGCTCTCAACCTTAGTTTTTTTGAGCCATGGACCACCTACCTAGAGAAGTTCCATGAGTCAAAGTTAGAGATGATAGGACACTGCATGGCTTGAATCTGAAGATCCTCAAAGGCTCTTGCTAAATATATGGGCTTTTTCAATGTGAAAACCCACTTGTTACAAGTGTTATATAACTTTATGTTAAGGTTAAGAGATATGGTCCTAGAGACTGGACCTGAGATGGGTTTCATGTCAGTAAAATTAGAAAAAGCTAAACTATACAAGCATTTTTCAGAGACTTGAGACTAGAAGCCATATTGGGACATCAGCAGGAATGGAGGATCAAGAGCTTTCAAAATGATACTGCTGCATAAAAACAATGAGAACACTGGGGGGAAAAATGTTCAAAATCAGCTTTTAAAATACTCAGGAAATAACCAAAAGCTTGTAACAATCAGAGACATCCTTGTTCAAGAAAAAAATCCTGAATCTTGGTAAAAACATTATATTTCCATTCTCTCATCCCACCTCTGAAATAACCTTAAAAACCAACAAACAGCTCCTCAATCAGGGTGAAAAATAGCAGCCTAGCAGCTACTGGAAATAACAAAACAAGTCTGGAGTTCCCTAAAAAGCATCATTTTCAGAGAATTGTCATTATTTGGCCTGTCTGGCATTTACCTGAAAATCTTCCTCATGGTGGGCTGCTGTCCTTGGGGTCACACAGAGTCGAACACGACTGAAGCGACTTAGCATGCATGCATGAGTTGGAGAAGGAAATGGCAACCCACTCCAGTACTATTGCCTGGAGAATCCCAGGGACGGAGGAGCCTGGTGGGCTGCCATCTATGGGGTCGCACAGAGTTGGACACGACTGAAGCGACTTAGCAGCAGCAGCAGCAGAAGGCATTTACCGGAAAATCTTCCTCATAAAGCTTGTCTGTATTTGACCTAATTGAGAGATTAGTTACTGCATGCATCTTTGCTCTGAGTGTATTTGTCTTAAAAAAAAAAAAAAGAGAGAGAGAGAGAGAAGCAGCAATCTCTTAATATTGCAACTGGCTGTAGCAAAGAGAACTATTGGGTCCAACAAAAAACTGCCATAAGATATAAAAGGAAAACTCTGGGATTCAGATGTCCATTGAGAGTTTTGAAAAGCTCTAGTACATTCCAGCAAATCTAGAAGCCACACACATGGATAGGATTGTGCCTACATCCAAAACTGTTTATATTCCCAAGAAAGAAGACATTCTAACCTTTCACTTCTGGTTGACCTTGAGGCTCTATACAAGCAGAAACTGGCAAATGAAACAGAGTTGTAAACTACCTGTCTGAACATTGTACATGTACCAAAACATATACATAGTCCCACAGCAAAGAATATGGGATTTATTGATGTCAGTTATTTAGGGCAAAAGCCTAGGAATTAGACTTTGTCAAGATTCAAATTGTCTGCTGTTAAGAGCCTGGAAAAGAAGTCACAGGCTAGGAGAAAATATTTGCAGATCACACATATGAGAAAGAATTTGCATCTGGAATATATAAGGAAAATTCAAAACTCAATAAGAAAAAAAAATGGACAAAAATGTTGAATGCTTTACCAAAGAAGATATATGGATGGCAAGTAAGTGACTGATGAATAAACACACAGCTACATATTCATGTAGTGGCATGTTGCTGCTACTAAGTCGCTTCAGTTGTGTCAGACTCTGTGCGACCCCATAGACGGCAGCCCACCAGGCTCCCCCGTCCCTGGGGTTCTCCAGGCAAGAACACTGGAGTGGGTTGCCATTTCCTTCTCCAATGTAGTGGCATACATCTAAGCAAAAAATGAAATGAACTATCATTGTTACATGCTACAACATGAGTAAAGCTCAAACATGTTGTGCTGTGATGTAGAGTCAGAGTTTATGTATTGTAGAATTACATTTATAGGATGTTCTTGCAAAGGTAAAAAAAATAAAATAAAATACTGTAGTAACGGAAAACAGGTTAAGCCGTTGCTGCCAAGGATTGGACATAGAGGGAAAATGACTATAAAGATTCATGAAGGAGTTTTGAAGGGTGCGGCAACCATTCTTTTTTGTTGTTGTTGTTGTTGTTGTTATGCATTTGTCAAAACTCTCTGACCTATAAAATAAAAGGGTGTATTTTTACTGTATTTAAATTATACCATAATAAAAAATGGAGGAAGAAAATCCACTGTCATCTGCATTTGAATAATTTCTATACAACATCTTTGGTATAGTGGAAGGCAGATGGAATATTATTGAATTCAGTGTTTGTTCCATAATATTGAAAGATGATTTTAGTATAGTATATAAATTCAAAAAGTTCTAATAAACTTTTTAGTGAACAGTGGGTGCATCCCACAGACATAGATAACTTTTAATAGGTGGTTTCATGCATTCTGTGATGAAACATTTGTTTTTCTGAAAGGCAGTACTTTCCAAAGCCAGTCAAATTACATAGAATATTACACATTTGAGTTATTATCAGCAGTGAATGAGAATACCTATGTTTTCCACAGCAGAGACAATTGTTGTTTATTAGATAATTTTGAAGTTTATCTCTTCTGCTACTTTTGGCACGCTTTATAATGATTTTTTAAGTATTTCTATATTTTCCTAACTGCTCAGAGCTTAGTGTTTAATGATATTTCAACCCACATAGATCATTTTTCAAGTTCAAGAGCCATAGACATGGATATGCATAATTTTTACACTTGAACTATTTAGTTCAATCTAAAAACCGTTTGCACTCTTCTTATACTGGTATCATTGAAATGGAAGCCCTTTCATCTCTTGACTTTAGCACTAAGGAAAGTCCTGTCCTTCAACTAGAAAGCTATACACTGACTAATTCTTGTCATTTACCTGGAAATAAGACAGTATTGTTTTATGGTGCCTTTTCTTCTGTTTCATTTATCTATTCCTATTCTCCCCCAACTTATTTAATTTGTGGCTTAACAATAGCACTAGATTCCTGGATGAGTGCGTGGCAACCTACTCCAGTATTCTCGCCTGGAGAATTCCATGGACAGAGGAGCCTGGCAGGCTACAGTCCATGGGGTTGCAACGAGCCGGACCCAACTGAAGCAGCTTGGCATGCACACAATAGCACTAGATTAAGAGATCACTTGGGGTCTTCCCAGGTGGCGCTAATGGTAAAAAAACATGTCTGCCAATGCAGGAGATGCAAGAAATGCAGGTTTGATCCCTGGTTGAGAAATCCCCTGGAGAAGGGCATGGCAACCCACTCCTGTATTCTTACCTGGAGAATCCCATGGACTAAGGAACCTAGCGGCTACATCCATAAGGTCACGAAGAGTCGGACACAACTGAAGCAACTTAGCACATGCACCAGAGATCACCTGATTGTGTTTGTGTGTGCTACCACTTGACAGTGTGGTCCTGGTCTGTTAGTTTCTTTTGTCTACCCATGGCATCATGTAAACAAACAAAAAATCACCTTATTTATAGGATTTTACTTAATTCTCACAAAACTTCATTGAAAATGTACTTTTATTGTCCACAATTTAACGAAATGGAAAATGAAACAGATATTGAGGACTGTCCAAATTCAGGCAGGTTGCAAATGATTACAGAAGTAAGCTTACATTTTGCTTAATTTAAAAGAAATGTAAACACAAAATTATATTACTTTCTCTTTGATCAGTGAAAATTAGAAATGTCAAGTGGATCTCATACTAAGCATTCTTATCATACAGGCACATACACAAGCAAATACGCACAGCAGAGAGAAGGAACTTTGGGGTGGTATGGAGGCTTCCCTGGTGGGTCAGATGGTAAGGAACCCTGTAATGCAGGAGACTCAGATTTGATCCCTGGGTCGGGAAGATCCCCTGAAGAAGGGAATGGCAACCCACTCTAGTATTCTTACCTGGGAAATCCCAAAGACAGAGGAACGTGGCAGGCTGCAGTCCATGAGGTTGCAAAAGAGTGGAACATGACTTGGACTAAACAACAACATATTAACACTGTACACTGGCTGATTTACACTCTCTGTGTCCCCTGTGTTTAAAGTATGGCATTTATTAAAGAGTTGTTCCATTTTTGGAGCTTCAATTTTTCTAAGCTAGTTTAACTATTTTTTTTTTTTAATCAGGTATTCTTGAACTTAATAAAAATAGAGTAAAACCATAGGGTTTTCAACTTGGTTGAAAATTCCCATAATGAACTCATATGAGTCAGTGCTATGTAAACATGAAGTGCAACTTGGATTGTCAAATTAAAGCAATATTTTTATATTTCAAATTCCGCTTTGCAAAACTATTTACAAGTCATCTGAAATTATTATATCATGAGGTAAAGAAATTATTTTAATTTCTCCCAGAAGTAACTGTGCAATTGATCCTCCATATCCATTGGTTGAACATCTGGAGATTCAACCAATCACAGATTACAAATATTTGGAATAAAATTCCAGAAATTTCCAAAAAAGCGAAACTTGAATTTTGCACTTACATTTTGCGTTTAAATGGATCTTGCATTACTAACATATACACAAAAAAGTTTTTCAGACAGATAACTGAACTCATTTTTCTCAAAAAATTTAGAATTTGTATTACAGAGAATGCATGCATTTTAAGTTATTCAGTTCAGTTCAGTTCATTTCAGTCGCTCAGTCCTGTCCAACTCTTTGCGACCCCATGAATCGCAGCACGCCAGGCCTCTCTGTCCATCACAAACTCCCGGAGTTTACTCAAACTCATGCCCATCGAGTCGGTGATGGCCATCCAGCCATCTCATCCTCTGTTGTCCCCTTCTCCTCCTGCCCCCAATCCCTCCCAGCATCAGGGGCTTTTCCGATGAGTCAACTCTTTGCATGAGGTGGCCAAAGTATTGGAGTTTCAGCGTCAGCATCAGTCCTTCCAATGAACACCCAGGACTGATCTCCTTCAGGATGGACCGGTTGGATCTCCTTGCAGTCCAAGGGACTCTCAAGAGTCTTCTCCAACACCATAGTTCAAAAGCATCAATTTTTTGGCGTTCAGCTTTCTTCACAGTCCAACTCTCACATCCATACATGACCACTGGAAAAACCATAGCCTTGACCAGACAGAACTTTGTTGGCAAAGTAATGTCTCTGCTTTTTAATATGCTGTCTAGGTTGGTCATAACTTCCCTTTCAAGGAGTAAGCGTCTTTTAATTTCATGGCTGCAGTCACCTTCTGCAGTGATTTTGGAGCCCAAAAAAATAAAGTCTGACACTGTTTCCACTGTCTCCCCATCTATTTCCCATGAGGTGATGGGACCAGATGCCATGATCTTAGTTTTCTGAATGCTAAGCTTTAAGCCAACTTTTTCACTCTCCATTATTACTGTTTGTTAAATTAGTTGACATTTTGTATAAAGAGAAAGCATTTTTTCAATTATTGAGGGAAGGACTTAGTATTTCAAATGTTTTTTTTAATATATCTTTGTTAGTTCTTTAATAACTAGGGAAATAAATATTTAAGGCATGGATTAGCCATTAGAAAACTGGCCATTGGAACACTGGCATAGTATTCAGATATGTCCTTATAATATTTTATAAAATGTGTAACATAGATTTAATGCAATTTAACTAAATTCTCATTAACTTTTTACTGAGAGTTTAATGCTAAGCACTAATACAATAGAAAAACTCATGATAAATATGCTAATTAAAATGTCATTTTCAAGAGTAGGTAATTTTTTATTCCACTTGATTTTTCTATGCCAGATTTATTTTTTAGTCCTCAACAGTGAAGAAACCAAAGGCATAATGGTCAATATCATCGTGCTCATAATCTATTTTTTACCTACATTCTCAAGCTTAATTACTTTTGTCTCAGAATCACATTACCAAAGCGTGTAGGTTATGAGAGGAAGCTCTTGGTCCTTGCATCTTGACTCTGAATCTTCCTGCCACATAAAGTTTTTCAATAAAGTGAGCTTGTGGTAAGTTCTTGTATAGGAAAAAAATGAAAATGTCCTCCAATACTCTGAATTCTAACAAGCCAATTCACTGACAATTATGTTGTGGCTCTAATATTTAATTAACAAAAAAATTGGTTGTTTACATTTTAAAAATGGCATACATCTATATTCGTTATACAAAGCACATGGTATATTTTCAGGTATGTTTATGTTATAATTCTTCTGTTACTATTTAACTCATACAAGTCTGGTTGCATGTTGCCACTGTTGATTGCATTCCCATTCTCCTATCCAATCAGCCCCACAAGGAAGTTATGAATTTTAAGTTGCTCGAACACAGGTGGGAAATCAATTTAAAAGAAGAGATGGTATTCTGTTCCAGAAAATCCTGTTAAGCAAATGAATCTGCAGCTAAGATCTTTGATTTTCACATCTAAAGCCAACTGTGTGTTTTAAGCCAGCCTTTTAAAATAAGCATACTCTCTCTGCAGAACTAATTAATAACCCATTAATGTTAACTACATTTGCCAGGTTAATTTTCATTTAGAACAAAATTGCAGAAAAAGTTCAAATGTGATAAATATTCTGTCATTTGAAGAGTCACTTGTAAAACAAAGAGATAACTATAAGAATTTTTCCATGTTAATAACTTTTTCCAAGGCTTGGAGTCAACCTTGAGAATCTGACACTTACTCGAGAAAACTGCTTGCACAGGGTTTGGTTCCAGCCTGCTCAATTTATCTTTTCTTTAAAAGGAGTGACTTTATTTACCTGATCTCTACTCCATAAATACTATTACTGAAGTTTAATCAATGTTTTAATATTTAAATTGTAAAATTTGCTAAATTTTTACACACATGTAAAACTTTTGTAATAATGAATAGAGCTATCACACCCAAATTTTGCTCCTTTATAATCTCTGCCTTTCACACTACCATGCTTCACTCCATCCCCGAATACCTATAGATTTATTTGTGTTCTTAAAAACTATGTACTCTTTGGTCTTTTTATTCACTTAGCATAATCATTTTGAGAATCATAGATATTATGCTGTGTATCAATATTTTATTCTTTGTATTGCTAAGTAGTATTCCATTGTATAAATATAACAGTTAATTCATCTATTCATCTGATAGTGAATATTCAAATTGTTTTTTGGTTTTGGCTATTACAGATGCAATTGTTATGAATACCAGTGTAAAGACTTTTATGAACACATGCTTTCAGATATCCAGGTAAACACTTAGAAGTGAAATGTCTGAAACATATGGTAAGTGTATGTTAATTTTTTTCAGACAAATGCAAAACTTTTCACCCAAAGTGTTTGTATCATTTTACATTCCCACAAGAACTTGATGACAGTCCCAGTTGCTCCACATTCTAATTAATACCACGTGTAGTAAAACTTAGCCTTTTTAAAATGTGTCGGTAGTATGCATTTGTGGTTTTAATATACATTTCTCTTAAGACTAATGGCATCAAGCATCTTGTCATGTGCTTATTTGTCATCATTATCTCTTCATTGCTAAAGTGTGCTGCTTTTGTGAATATTTTTAAATTTCTATATCTGGTTGTTTATTGCTAGTATATACAAATAAAATTAGTTTCATAAATTAATATAATATCCCACAACCTTGCTAAACTCATATTAGTTCAAGTAGCTTTTTTTTTTTTATTCTCTCCAAAACATCATATTAAGGGAACATACTTTGACTGTGATTTATTACTGATGATATTGTCTTTGTAAGATTTTTTTTTTCTGTAAAGTTATCTTTCTATCCCTATTTCCACTATGTGCACTTTGGTAGTGGTAAAGAGCCTGTCTGCCGATGCAGGAGACATAAGAGACGTGGTTCAATCCCTGGATGGGAAGATACCCTGGAGGGGGGTATGGCAACCCACTCCAGTATTCTTGCCTGGAGAATCCCATGACCCGAGAAGCCTGGCAGGCTACAGTCCATAGCATTGCAAAGAGTCAGATATGACTGAAGTGACTTAGCACACGTGCCCGCACTCTTTGAAAAGAAGTCATAGGCACAGCTTACACTTAAGAAATGGGGATTATGAGCAAGATGGCAGAAGTTTTCCATCTTTGTCTCCCCATGCATGCATGCTAGGTCACTTCAGTCATGTTCAGCTCTTCGCGACACTATGGACCATAGCCTGCCAGGTGCCTCTGTCCATGGGATTCTCCAGGCAAGAATACTACAGTGGGTTGGTTGCCATGCCTTCCTCCAGGGGATTTTCCCTACCCAGGGATCCAACCATATCTCTTATGTATCCTGCATTGGCAGGTGGGTTCTTGACCACTAGTGCCACCTGGGAAGTCCCTCATCTCCACATAGTAACTTCAGTTTTGACAAACACACACAGACAAGAACACCTTTGTGGGAGTACAGAAGTACAGCAGAGAGGTTCCAGCAAACCACTAGAGAAAAAAAAAATATATATATTATATATATATAATATATACATGACATTCAAGAAGGTGAGAAGAACCATTTCACTCAAACTACACATGGAGAGTAATGACAGAGGCAATGCTTGAACAAAGAGCTTCTGGCCTGTGCACCAGGGCTTCCTCTTGGACATTTCCAAGTGTCATTATATCTAAAAAATTACAACTGAAAAAAAAAAAATTACAACTGAGTTTTCAGTCATTTTCAATTTCTTGAACTGCTTATTTCAACAGAAAGTTTTCAATAATCAGAAAATTATATATAGTTGACCTGATGATTACATATAGTTGTACTTACGTTACATGATTAACTTTAATGAAGACTTGTGGTAGAAGAAGGTGTTCTTATTTAGACTGGACTACTCCTTACTGGTAGTAATTATAACAACAACAACTAGCATTATGCTATTTTTATCTGCCCATGCTTCAATTCTGCTGGCAAGATCACCTCTATTTTGCTTTGAGAATCCATCCTTTTGCCCTCACATGCCTTGGCTTGTGAAAATACATAATTGAAACCCATTACTAGAAACATTAACTAATACAGTTTGTTCTTAGAACAACCCTATGGTTGTTCTAAGTATGGTAAATAGTACTATCATTTTCTTTCTATTTTGCTAAAGGAAGTTTATAGAGAGTTGAAACACTTTACCCCGGTATCTTGCACCTAGTAACTGGTGAAGCAGATATGAAACATGGGTAGTCAGAATAAAAATTGTCCCAGACAAGTTAAACAGCCAAGGGAGACTTGTTCAAAACCATTCCAATATGAGCAAGAGACTGAACTTAACTCCACTGAAGCAAAAAGCAGGAGGGTTTTAAGCACTGAAAAGTGGAAAAGTACTGAAGATGTTGGGAAGACTGGGAAGGGGTTGATTATAAGGATGTATTGAGCACATTGTGTTTGCAAATTAGGCCATCGGGGCTTGTTAATTGTTATTTATTGATGTTAGGCTCCTACCCTCTTATGGAAACTGAAAGATAGGAGTATTTTCTCCTTCAGTGCTGACATTTCAAAGAAACAAGTCCTCAGGTTCTTGAGAAAGACATATCCTGGATTGTAAAACTGGATAAAAGCTGGGAGGATATTTACATATATTCCAAAGAATCTGGGAAAGAACTTAAAATTGCAAGCTTTCTAAATAATTAATAAATGCCCTATAAAAAGGGAGTCAGGGGTCTATAGTCCAAAAAAAGTGTATCTAAAATGTAGGCACATTGAGGAGAATATTAAGGAATGCAGGTCAAGGTTTACTGCACACTGAAGCCCATTCTGTTAACCACATTACTTTTTTTATCATTTTCAATGGTCCTCTGCTTGTGTTAGGAAAACAAATCTCTGCTCTGTTTGAAAGTAAGTTAGAAGAAGCAGTGTCCTCAGGACATGTGTGAAGCTGAGTCAGGTAGATTGCTTCTCAAAGGTATGGAAAATCTTTTGCCTCAAATTCAGAGGAAATGACCTCTTTTAAACACCTTTTATAGAAGAAAGATTGTTCACTTTTATTTTTAAGTAATAAATCATCCTATCTTTAAAAATATAAGAAAAAAGCTTTGTGTTATTTTAAGGATAAGATATAAAAATAGTTTTTAAAAAAATAAACAAAACCCTTGGAGACAGCATTGACAACTGTTCTAAAGGATTGTTAATTGAGGGAATCCTCATACCCTCAGAGGACTAGTTTTCAAATTTGGCCGCACATTGGACTCACTGGGGAACTTTAAAAAGTACCAATACCTTGGTGCCATATGCAGAGATTGTTATGCAGAGATTGTTGCTTAATTGATTTAGTGTGAAGCCTGGGAATGGAATTTTAAAATCTCCCTATGTGATTCTAATGTGCAGTCAAAGTTGAGAACCACAGTCTGAGAGGGATAACCTCTAGAATCCTAGAAAAATTGTACTTGGAGCATTTTCTCTAGCGTAAAAACATTTGGCAAAGCCAATTTATCCCCGAAAAGTATTGTAAATTGTACTTTTTTCCTGTTCCTCTGTGGTCCCAGCACTCATCTAATGAAGCAATTTAGCCCAACCAGCAAGCAATGTGTTTGGCCCAACCTTATAATAATTCAAGTGGGGATCATATGACCTAGTTTCAGTTATTGCATAACTTTTTATAACTCACATGTAGTAGGATCAATGGACATGGGTTTCGGTGGACTCCCGGGAATTGGTGATGGACAGGGAGGCCTGGCATGCTGCGGTTTATGGGTTCGCAAAGAGTCGGACAGGACTGAGCGACTGAACTGAACTGTAGTGGGAGATTTTTCTACCATTTGGTCCATGATGATTATTAATAAGATAACATATTTATTTTTCTCTGTATAAACAACTGATCTATTATAGACAGAAATAAAATATCATCCAATAATTCAGAAAATTAGGTTCCAACTTTATATCTACTTTTCACTGAATAAAACTTTAGAAGATGATATTTCCTCATCTTAAATTTCTTAGAACCATAGCAAAATGAATATTCTCAAAGACCACTCTGTACTATATTACATTTTGAGAACAAACTGATTTTCAACTAGTTCATGGTTAATTAATAGCATTTAATTGGAGACTTCTAATGCATGCAAGTACAGAGGAGTAGATTTCATGACATTAACTTAAGGCATTTTCCCCAAGGACTCAATTAAATATCAGCCAATGAAAAAAAGTTAATCGCATTTCAAGTATTTCTTTTTGTGATCATATTTTATATACTTAATATTTCAAAATCAATCAACTTTTCTTTTGAAGGAGACTAGATTTGCATTTTAAGTGAGAGTCAAACCAGTTTCGCCAATGGATTGTCCTCTTAGTTTTTTCAGAACACTTTTTTCAGGGCTCAGCAGAAATCAAACTTGGGTGAAAAACTCCCAATTCCAGCTCAGCATCAACCTGCAAGTGCTCTTGTTGTTTGCCTCGCCTTTTCAAATGGGATTATAAGCTTCTGTTTCTGGACGATGTCTTGATAGTTTTATTAACTGCATTGTGCATAGAAGTAGGCACAGAAAAAAAAATTTTTTTAATCTTTTTTGATGAATTTTGTATATCTCCCTTACCAGACTAATAAATCTACTTCTCATATCATACTGCATTAGACATTCAAGGTCTAATTCTCACCCATCCTCCCCTTCGGAGTCTTATCAAATAAAATATACATTCAAAAAAACTGAAAAGGCATAGATAGGATACATAGTTGCTCAAATATCAACATAGATTTTTTTTTTTCCTGAAAAAGAGCTAACAAGTAGAACATGGTTTAGGCTTGAGGCCAAATTAAATTTGTATTTCTTCTGACCTTTATGGGAGATCAATTTGTACAAAAACTGCCTCGATTGCTTCCATTTAGGTAGAGAAGCTGAGAGGGAGTTAGGAAAGTAGGAAGGAGTAAGAGAAAGAGATGGAGAAGGAGAGGCAGAGAAAAATGCCAGAAATCTAATTGCTGACAAGAACCAGAGGAGAATCTGAACATTGGGCAGATCAAAGACCAAGCCGCATTTTCTGCCACTGAGGTGTGATATCCTAGAGGACCAGTAAAGTAAGCAGTAACAGATGGCAGAATGTTACCAATCTAATTGGCTTTTCCTTTTTCCTGTGCTTAAGAAGCAAACTAAAAGTATTCAATCATCTGCTCTCATCCAAAGGACATGTGCGTGCATGCCCAGTCATATTTGACTCTTTGGACTATAGCCCACCAGGTTCCTCTGACCATGCAATTTTCCCAGCAAGAATACTGAGTGGGCTGCCACTTCCCACTGCAGGGGATCTTCGAAATCCAGGGATCAAACCGGCATCTCCTGTGTCTCCTACATTAGCAACTGGATTCTTTTACCACTGAGCTACCCCTGGGAAGCCCTGAAAGGACATACAGAGGACCATTAAATAAAACATATTTGTCCCTTTGGAATTATTATATGATAAGAAAAATACAGAAGTTTCCAAAGAACCAGTTTGCTAATTGCTTAGGAAAAAAGACATATTAAAGTAATTATTTGAAATGTAAATAACAAATGCTTATATGTCAAGCTTACAAGGGTAAGACTATACCCAAATATGATGTGGATTAATTGAATTTTCTACAGTTAAATTTTCTACATAGTAAAAGGAATAAGGTTATTATAAATTAGGAAATGAAAAAATGGAGACGACTTTATAAGCAATCTGATGTAGGGAAATTAAGGTTATTTTTTAAAACCAGATCACACTCTGAAGTGACAGTCTGTTCTCAGTATAATCCTTAAAATAAAATGTTACAAGTTACCAAGAAAGTAATTAAGCCAAAGAAAAGAAATAAAGAATTAGGGAAACATCATCTCACCAAGACTTCAATATGCCAAGTCTTAAATCTGACAGTGATCTTTCTTAAAACCCCCAAGAATTTAATACAATTAAATGTCCAGGTTAATTGTCTTATCTCTGAATATATTAAAAGTTAATAATAAGACATTTATCTTATCATGTCAGTGGTTTTCTAAAAATATTGATTTCACTGGAAATTTTACCTCTCAGTTTAGAGACCAAGCCTTTTGTGAAATAGTCCTTGAACCACCAAATCCTGTTTCACTTCTCTTCCTATGCTTCCAATCTTAGTTACTTGATCGAATGCTCTACATTACTAGGCTTCTTCAGGAGTGCCAAGCTCATCATTGCTTTAATAGCTAGCATAATACCTGCTACAAAATGTGTTTTAATCACTAAATATAAATGGATTTCTCCACATTATAAAGCACAACAGTTGTCATACTATACATCATATTTCTCCTTTCTTTCACCTAGAAGTAAATAAACAACTTTAAAAACAATGTACATAATCAATATCAAGTTGTATAAAGAAGAGAGTAGGGCCTTTCTTTGTGGCTCAGGGGTTAAGATTCAGTGCAGATGGTGTAGGCTCAATCCCTGATTGAAGAACCGAGATCCTACATGCCACCACAGTGCAGCCAAAAGAAAATAAAGCTCTGTTTCTTGATGGAACTGAAAAAAATTAAAATTTAAAAATAAATTAGAGAGTAAACATTTAATTAAAGATATAAAACTTTTGTTAACTTGAGTTTCCTAGAACAACTTCTGTCTGAACAAAACTAGATGTATTAATAATAAGCTTTTAGTTATTGTTTTATTTTTAATAATAATAGCAATTATTATCTGGAGAAGGCAATGGCACCCCACTCCAGTACTCTTGCCTGGAAAATCCCATGGACTGAGGAGCAGGTAGGCTGTAGTCCATGGGGTCGCGAAGAGTTGGAGACGACTGAGCGACTTCACTTTCACTTTTCACTTTCATGCATTGGAGAAGGAAATGGTAACCCAGTCCAGTGCTCTTGCCTGGAGAATCCCAAGAATCAGAGAGCCTGGTGGGCTGTCGTCTCTGGGGTTGCACAGAGTTGGACATGACTGAAGTGACTTAGCAGCAGCAGCAGCAGCAATTACTATCCTCAGGAGTAAAATTAAGCTAGAATAAAACTTCATTATTTAGCTCAGTGTACATGAATTTCCAAAAAAACTATTTTCAAAATTTAGGCTTATTTTAATATAAAACCATTTTTAAGATAATTGTAATTCATTTCATAAACCAGAGGAAAAGATAATGTTTAGCGTAGGTGTTTTTGAGAACAAATCCAGGAAAAAAGTTTATTCTTGAGAAATTATTAATAATTTGAGAATTTGAGGCCAAGAAGCAAGAGTGAGATTAGGGCAGTGAAATAGCCAATATAAGATTGCATTTCTAAGTTGCCCATAGTGATAGTTAATTTGTTGCTTGATCACCAAGACCTCTACAAATGGCTTATAAAGTGTACCTCAGAAATAGTTGTTCAAGGAAGAAAGGACATAGGTTTATCAATTGATTCCTGCTCTCCATTGGTCAGATGTTGTCCTAGGGGTGTTAACTGTCTAACAATTCCAGCTTGTTCATGAGTGAAGGCTAAGCACATTCCCAGGATTCAGACTGGCTAGAACATCATAAAAGCCTCTGGTCAAAAAGCACTGTACCTGCTCCAGACTAGCCAAGCCTAGTGAGCTAGTTGCCATAGCTACGAGTGGAATAAGAGGTGAAACCACAGGGATTTAGAGTGACACAAAAGGAATAACCAATGCTAGTAGCTAGCTTCTAATTCAAGTCTTATTTTTGTTTACTTTCTTTGTTTTCTGTCTCTACAGAATTTTCTGAACTCTGAAAACAATTTTCATTTTCTTTTATATTTCTTGCTTGCCCCTACATCAAACTATCTTTCCTATCTTGCTTCTTCTATGACTTTTTATATTTTGCTTTATTATTGTCATTGCTATGATTATATCATTTCCCGTTCATAAACGTCTCTTGAAGGTCTTTGTTGTTTAGTTGCTAAGTCACATCTAACTCTTTTGAGAGTCCATGGACTTGGACTATAGCCTGCCAGGTTCCTCCGTCCAGGGGACTTCCCAAGCAATAATACTGTATTGGATTGTCATTTCCTTCTCAAAGGGATCTTCCGCACCCAGGGATCAAACCTGCATCTCCTTCATTCCTGGCTGATATTTTATCACTGAGCCCCTTGGGAAGCCCCTCTTGAAAGTTTGTGCAATTAGAAATATATGTATACTAGCAGAGTTAAAGACATACATGCAAATCAAGACAACAAAATGGAATATAATGTAATCACTTCAAGAGTATGTCCAAACAAATATGAACCAACTTGAAAAGTGCTTTTATGCTAATGTATAGATCATAAATAATTCTAGCCCATTGATGAAAATGATTATTCATCCTATAACCTTCAATGGAAGAGGGTTTTTTTTCCCTAATCTTTTTGAAGAGAAATATTGAAAGAAAGTTACCTGAAGCTGATATATCAGTTACTTTGGTATTACCCACTTAATTGTAGTGCATTTTATAGTAGCCCTCAAAAAGACATGTCCAAGTCCTACCTCCAATACCTGCGAATGTAACCTCATTTGGAAAGAGAGTTTTCAGGTATAATCAAGTTAAGGATCTCAAGAAGAGCTCATTGTGAATTAGTCAGGTGAGACCTGAATTCAATGTGTCCCTACAAGCAAAGGAGAAGACTCTATAGAAGAGGAGAAATACTGGGGAAAGGTATGTGAAGCTGGAGACAGAGACTGACATTATGCAACTATAAGCTACGGAACATCAGAGATTGCAGGCAGTCACCAGAGACTAGGATGGTAGAGTATGGAGTATTGAGTAACGTGGAGTATGTAGTAGTAGCATGGAGTATGCGCCTCAGAGCCCCTGGGAGGAATTACCTTACTGACACATTGATTTCAGACTGCCAGTCTCCACAGCTGGATGATAATAAATTTCTGTTGTTTTAAGCCATTCAGATTGCAGAAATTTGTCACAGGAATTCAGTAGATTAATGGAGAGAAAATGGGTCACAAGTGTTCCAAAAATAATTACAATTTGCTATTAAATACATTAACAAATCCCCTTTAAAGTGAATTACCCTAGATGCATCTTCAAAATAAAACTTGATTTGGCCAGTATAGAAATTTATGAGGATTTTTAATACAGTTTGACCGATGGCAAAATTGATGCCTGGAATGGTAAAGGGACTACCCATTTATAATGAAATTATTTTAAATTGTAAATGTAATTATCAGCATGTAATTAATAGACTTAATTGTTTTACACCTATGTACTTATGAGAATGTGTGGGTTATGTGAGAGTTGAATGTGAGACTGAGTTAGTAGAGTCACTCTATTACCATTTCTTTATCAATATCTGGCCTTTGGTTTTTCCAAGATTTGAAAAAGTGATGGAATGTCTTCATAATTTGTGTGTGTGCATGCGTGCATGTTCAGTTGTTCAGTCGTGGCTGACTCTTTACGATCTCATGGACTGTAGCCCGCCAGGTTTCTCTGTACATGGAATTTCCCAGGCAAGAATATTGGAGTGGGTTGCCATTTCCTACTCCAGGGGATCTTCCTGATCTAAGGATCTAATGCACATCTCCTACGCTGACAAGTGGATTTTATACCACTGTGCCACATGGAAACCCACATAGAAAACTGTACTTTTCAAAGTAATAGTATTATTTTACCCATCTTTCTTATTGATTCTTATTGAATGGCAATCGGTAAGACTTCTAAAGTCATCTAAAGAATGAAGACGTAATATATAGAACACGGTGACTTATGTGTACCGAGCATGCTCAGTTCCTCAGTCATGTCCAACTCTTTGTGACCCCATAGACTGTTGCCCACCAGGCTCCTCTGCCCATGGAATTTTCCAGGCAAGAACACTGGAGCTGGTTGCCATTTCAGACTCCAGGGGATCATCCCGATCCAGGGGAATGAACTCATGTCTCTTGCCGCTCCTGCATTAACAGGCAGATTCTTTACCACCATGCCTCCTAGGAAGCCCCACTGGTCTAGAAATATGAGTATTAGTTGCTTCAAAGGCAAACAACCAATGTGAGGTGCAGTGCTCTTGGCAAAAGACAGTTCATTTAAGTTTCAGTTAACATTTCTAGTTGTTATTGGAAGTCCTCAGAGCTCATGTATTCATTAAACCCATGGAATAGTTGTACAAATCTCTTATCCTAAAATACATTTAACTCATGAAGTTAAATGATTAATACGGAGAAGTTACCCATGGTCAATGTACTTTAAACAATCATATATTACAAGTTAACTTATTTTTTTTTTCTTGGAGTTAGCATTAGGAAAGATAGCCAGTATTTGATTTAAAGCTTGCCATTTATATCAACTTTATGTAGTTAGCACCTTACATTCAAGAGCTCAAAATTATTTCCATGTCCTCAAATTATCAGCATTTATTTTCCATATTTTGTAGTAGGTTCATATAGAGATTATTTATCTTCATCTTTGTGTATATGTGCTTACATTTCTTTTATATGTTTTATTCTGAGAGCTTCTGTACTGTGGTTTGTTTTCCTAAAGGAACCCATGAGCAGACCCTCCTGTTACATGCTCTGTTAGTTAGGCTCTGGGCGTGCAAGGATGAGATTGAATTCCACCCTCACTCCAGGATGCATTCTACCCACAAACAACCACACTGAGTACTCAATTTGTCTCTTGATGACTTGATACCCTCTCAGAAGAAAATGTCTGTAGATCAGTATAGAGTAATCTGAATACAAGTGTGGGGTATTATTGCACTCAGAAATGCCAAATTTTAACTTTGAAGCTGCTGCATCTTTGCAGTGCCTTATTAAGTTATTAAAGATTTTTACAGAAGTTTGGCAAGAATGGAGATAACTTAAATAATATTCCACCTTACTGAATATATAAATTATTTTATTATCACAAATACATTTAGCTCAATTATAATATTTACTTTTGGTGATTAATATGTCTGAGATTAAATGTGATATTCATCAACAGAAAATATTTTGGTGTGGCTCTCGAAGTTTGACTTTAGAATCAGGAGTCCAGATTCAAATCTTCTCTTTCCTGTTCGTCACCCATGTAAGGATGGAGGAAATTGCCTAAGTTCTTCATCCTCAGAAAGTAAACCTACTCCCTATGTCTCAAGGTATGTCATAAGGATAAATTAGATAAACAGGATCAAATGCTTATGCTAAAGCCAAATGCATAACACATGCTGAGTAAATAGTGAGAATGGAAGTGTGGCTTGGCACTTTCTTTTTTGACACTAGGGAACCAGAAATAGGAGAAAAGATTATCATTATTTTATTCAGAAAAAGAAGTTCAAGTTCAATTCAGTCACTCAATCATGTCCAAGTGGCTCCATTGGACTGCAGCACGCCAGGTTTTCTTGTCCATCACCAACTCACGGAGCTTACTCAAACTCATGTCCATCAAATCGGTGATGCCATCTAACCATCTCATCCTCTGTCATCCCCTCCTCCTCCTGCCTTCAATCTTTCCCAGCATCAGGGTCTTTTCAAATGAGTCAGTTCTTCACATCAGGTAGCCAAAGTATTGGAGCTTCAGCTTCAGCATCAGTCCTTCCAGTGAATATTCAGGACTGATTTCCTTTAGGATGGACTGGTTGGATCTCCTTGCAGTCCAAGGGACTCTTAAGAGTCTTCTCCAACACTACAGTTCAAAATTATCAATTCTTCGGTGCTCAGCTTTCTTTATAGTCCAACTCTCACATCAATACATGACTACTGGAAAAATCATAGCTTTGACTAGATGGACTTCTGTTGGCAAAAATGTCTCTGCTTTTTAATATGCTATATAGTTTGGACTAGAAAAAGAAAAAGAAATTTAATATAAAAGAAAAAGAAACAATGTAAAATCAGATCATGCATTCCATCTCATTGTGGTTTTGATCTGTATTTCTCTAGTGAATTTGAGCATCTTTTCAGGTGCTTATTGGTCACTTTTATACCTTATTTAAATGTCTTTAAATGTCTATTCAAGTATTTTTCTCATTTTGTTTTGTTTTTGCTGTTGTTGAGTTGCACCCACAGATGATTCTGATGGAAGGCAAAGTGGATTGAGAAGATGAGCCCTTCATGGAGTGTTAAGGGTCCTCTGTGAGGTGGCCCTGACCACCTTCTGTCTCAATTTCTGCTTTTCCCAGTACGAATAATCTAGCTATGTGTTTCCATCTTCTGGCCTTTGTTTCTACCATTCCAACAACTTGGACAGTTGAAGCAGAAAGAATTTTTCATGTCTTCTTAAGAACCACCCTCCTCTGTATCCTAAAGAGAGGATTCTGGTGTCTCTGTAGGTCAGAGTGTACCTTGCATTTCTGGCCGCACTGGTGGCACGTGGTTGAGGCTTGCCTGATCTTAGTGCTCTAATCACTTTTGTATCAGGGTTGGCTCAAGAGATGGACATGAGATCCAAGCCATTCTGTGTACTATTAAAGAAGTTCCTCTTTCCATTTGGCTTGCCTGGCTTCTTTCTTGACAGTGTAGACTATGTGAAAGAAGAGAGAAAAAAAAAAAAAAGGTTAACACATAAATATAAGACAAGTTAAGACAAGGGAAGTGAAGAGAGAATGCTAGGAACATAGAGGATGATACTATTCTTTGGGTCTCTGAATCCAGCCACACTTGATACTCAATTCCCCCACTGGATATGCCAGGTACTTAAGCCAAAACAGTCCCTTTTGCCAAAACTGGTCAGAATTCCGTTTTTTATCACTGGAAACAGAGAAATGTCTCACTAATGCAAACTGCCCTTCACAGTTCTTGTATCTGTCCCTCCATGCTTCAGCCCACTCGCACTTAAGCCTTTCATCCCATCCAACACAGAAATGACCTCTTTTCTTTCATGCCTGGCCCAAAGGACTCTTTCCTCTAGGGATCTCCAGTAGTCAGGGAGCAGGGAGATGGCTTGCTAAGTGTTTTGATGCCCAAGCGCCTGCTTGCCCTGTCCCTTAAGACTGTATTATACACTCCCTGTCTATACCGTGTGTAACAGCATGCGTCTCTATGAGAAAATAATCCTTGTGGTGGATGGGGTGGGCTTGACAGGGAGATACCCAGCATCTACACCTCCCCTCCCACACCTTGGGGTGGTGTCCAGGCAGAAACTCAGCCCCAGCTAAGGAATACCAGGCCTGCAGAGACTTACAGAGGGAGAGAGTGCAAAGGTGAGGAATGGCAGAAAACATGACCTGGGGTCTCCTTGTTGCAGGTTTTGAGAGTGTGGCTTTTTCCTTTTGGAGCTCTGCTCTCCCTAGAGCATTTCCTAGCCCCACCCCAGGAAATGGAAGCTGCCCACACTCCCCACTAACCCCCCGCAGTGTTGGAAAGAGCCAGGCTGCCCCCATAAGGGAGCCACTGGCCTTTATATTTCCATCCTGCCTGGTGCCTGGTGATGGGCTTGTATCACAGGATGTGCTCAGGTACAACTTGCTCATGGACAATCTTTCTTTAGAAATTTTTATTTGAAAAATGAAGTATTTCTTTACCCTAGGCACAAGTTTTTATGTGCTACAAATTAATATATCCATCAATCGTATGGAGCCTGTATTGTTTTTGCTGGCGCCGTTTGGAAGTCTTGTTTTGTGCTTGCACTATTAATTCAGGGAAGTTCAGGTCCATTTCTCCAGTAGTGCTTCTACAGTCCTGCTTCTGCCTCTTGAATTACTCTCAGCATCTAGAGTACAGCCTGTGAGAAATGCTCGAAAGGCGTGAAACTGATGATAATGGCTAACATTTACAGAGGGCCTATAGTATGAATCGGGTACTAGTTTAAGTACTTTACAAGTGTTATTTCATTAAGAGTTGATATTGAGGCAGAACCCAATTTTGTGAGCTACAGTCATGTGTGGACTGTAACCTGCTCACCTAGTGCTCATCATTCCCTCAGAAAGTACAGTGAGCTGCCTCTAGGAGCCTGTGGGTCTATTTCCAATTTTGTTTATTCCAGTTTCACTTGTTATGATAAGGATGCAATCTAATTAAATATGATGCAAGCTGATATGAAGGAATATGAAGGAAATAAGAATGAATCATTGTTTCTACAATATGTGAATCAAATGCTTTAGAAACTCTTGATAAAGGTGATGGGGGCTTCCCAGTTGGCATGAGTGGTAAAGAATTTGCCTGTCAATGCAGGAGACATTAGAAATGCAGGTTCTATCCCTGGGTCAAGAAGACCCCCTGGAGGAGGGCATGGCAACCTACTCCAGTATTCTTGCCTGGGAAAGCCCATGGACAGAGAAGCCTGGTGTGCTACAGTCCACAGGGTTGCAAAGAGTTGGAGATGACTGAAGCGACAGCATGCACAATAAAAGTGAGTCATTTTAATAAACACGGCTATAGCTTTGTGTTATAGCATGAAGTCAGGGAACCTGATTCCTCCAGCTCCATTTTTTCTTTCTCAAGATCGCTTTGGCTACATGGAGTCTTTTGTGTTTCCATATAAATTGTACAATTTTTTGTTC
Source organism: Cervus canadensis (assembly GCF_019320065.1). Taxonomy (NCBI): domain Eukaryota; kingdom Metazoa; phylum Chordata; class Mammalia; order Artiodactyla; family Cervidae; genus Cervus; species Cervus canadensis. The sequence continues at coordinate 44,135,732 of NC_057393.1, forward strand.
TAATTCTGTGAAAAATGTCATTGGTAATTTGATAGGGATTACATTGAATCTATAGATTGCTTTGGGTAGTATAGTCATTTTCACAATATTGATTCATCCAATCCAAGAACATGGTATATCTCTCCATCTATGTTGTCTTTGATCTCTTTTTTTTTAAATTTTTTTTTATTTTATTATTATTATTTTTTTTTCCAGTGGGTTTTGTCATACATTGATATGAATCAGCCATGGATTTACATGTATTCCCAATCCCGATCCCCCCTCCCCTGTCCTCTTTCTAATCTTTAAACATTGCTTTCAAATTAGATATGGGGAAAGCAGCTACCAAGGTCAAGAAAACTTTCCATGGGATTTTGCTGAAAATGTGAGGACAATTTAGCCCTTGAAATTGGCTTCTGGAGTGTTGGCCCTGTTTTGAATTCGTTTTTGATTACCTACCACAGGGCAATTCTTGAGGCCAAGGGTCATTTGCAACCCCTCTGGCTTGTGGATATTAAATAGGTAGAGGAGATGGTTTTAAACTTGTCGTTATGAGAAATGGCCACCGGGCAGCAGCATTTCTTCATTCCCCACTCTGGTCACTCCCAGAACTACAGCCTTAGAGAAAGTTGTGATTTGGGGTGGTAAATTAGAGTGAATAATAGCCTGAGCAAACACCCAAGCACTTGTATCTCATTCCGTCTTCTCCCTTACCCTGCACCCCCACCCCCAGAGATTACAAGTCCTACAAAAGTGCCACACTAAATTCAAGATGTGTCACCATCCTAAATCACAGAGGCCTGAATGCAATAGAATAGGTATTCCTGTTTTTCTTTCCTTTTTAATATAATTTTTCTAATGTAATGTAGTTCATATACATTGTTGTGTCTGTTTTCATTCTGCAGCAACTTGATTCACTCATACATATACCTGTACTTGTTTTATTCTTCGGATTCTATTCCCACATAGTTTGTTACAGATGTGCAGTAGAGTTCTCTGTGCTTATCCACTAGGTTCTCATTGATTGTCTGTTCAATGAAATCTGTGGTTCTGTGTTCATCCCAACCTTCTAATTTCTTCTCTTCCCATCCTCAACTTTCTATTTTGGGAGCTAATTTATTTTCAAAGTCTGTGCATCTGTTTTTGTTTGGCAATTAGTTCATTTGTATGAGTTTTCAAGTCCATTTGTGAGTGATAACACATGACATTTGTCTTCCTCTGTGTCACTATTTGAATTTAGTGTGGTGTTGCTGCAACACCATGTTGCTGCAAATGACATCATTTTCTTCTGATTTCTGGCCGAGTCATAGTCCACTGAATATATGTAGCACATCTTTTATCTCTGTTCATCTGTGGATGGACATTTCCATTGTTCCCATGCTTTGGCTATTATACACACTTCCCCAGTGACTACTGGGATACAAATGTCTTTTTGAAGGATAGTTTTCTTCAGATATATACCCAGCCAGGAGTGGGATTGCTAGATCTTGATGTGGCTCTATTTTTCCTTTTTGAAGGAACTTCCCTACTGTTGTCCATAGTGGGTGTTAGCATTCCCATCAGGGCATAGTAGGGTTCTTTTTCCTTTAAGCTCTCTTTATTATTTATTGTGTGTAGTTTTTGATAACTGGTGCCAAGGGATACCTGGTCGTCAATGTCATTTCTTTTTGATTTGCATTTCTCTAATCATTGGGCTTCCCTTGTGGTTCAGTGGTAAAGAATCCACCTGCCAATGCAGGAGATGTGGGTTCAATCCCTGGTCCAGGAACATCCCCTGGAGATGGGAATGGCAACCCACTCCAGTATTCTTGCCTGGGAAATCTGATGGACAGAGGATCCTGGCAGACCAAAGTCCATGGGGTGGCAAAGAGTTGGACTTGACTGAGTGACTAAACAACAATAAGGCAACTATGAAAGTCAAAAAAACCCAATTGTGGATTTTCTTGTGGTTACCCTGCCCTTAAGTTGCTTGTTTTCCAGGGTCTCCTGGTTTTAGCTTCACTCTAAGAGAAACCAAGTTGAAAATCAAGAATATGCATTATAAATATGACTTATGCAAAAACGCTGATACAGAATTCCACCCAGTGGCTCACTCTCAAATGAAGGCCTGAAACCTACATCAAAGTGTGTTTACTAAGTGTGCTTTCAGCTAGAAGCTCTAGAGGATTCCCCAGTGGTCCAGTGGTTAGGACTCTGTTCTTCCATTGCAGGGGGCATGGGTTTGATCTGTTGTTAGGCAGTAAGATCCTGCAAGCCGTGAGGCACAGCCAAAAGGAAATATAAGAAGCTGTAAATTGTAAGACTTCACTGTTCGCCACATTAACTGCCTCTTTCAATTAATCCACCCATAGGCAGCCAGAAGGTTTCAGCCCTAGATCTGTGCAAATTGAAGAGAGGCCAGGTGTCCAACTTTGTCTTTCTTAGGAAGGTTCCTGAGGAATTCTCTTGTTTAGTTTCTGTTCCCTTGTTAGGGACAGGGTGTTTCCTGCCCTTCTAGCCCCTCAAGGTGTCCAGGACTGTCGGGCAGCCTGTCACTTGCAGGCTCAGGTCATAGGAGTATCCCCCATCCACCTCCATCCTGTCCGCAGATGACTCCAGCTGACCCTTGCCACTCCCTTCCCTCTCAGAGCCTCTGCTCATACCCATCTGCCCTGCAGGCACTTATTCAAATCTCTATGCCCTGCTCTTGCACCTTATTTGAGACCTTTGTCAACCTAGACGAGGGAAGGGCTCCCAGGAAGTGTTGGAAGGGAGAAAAGTTCGCAGAAAACACTCATATTAAAAGCCAGGATTTGGATGGGTGGATAAACAAATGTGGTCTATTCGTTGTGAATACTGTCAGTGTGTGACTTGTGTTCACCTCTTTATTGTGACTTGATAACAGTTCATAATGCAATATGGTCTGAGGAATTAGTGTTTCCTTTCTGGTTAGTGCTTATTTTATTTGTTTCCTGCTTGAGAAGCCTTCCTAATCTGAGGTCTCAACCCCATTTTACATGGGAATGGACAGTGGTTCAGATACTTAGGTAACTTGGTGCCCAGTTTCCAACCCAGTATGTGCCTCCTGATGATTTTTTTGTTTGTTTGTTTGCTTTGGCTGTGCTGCCTGTGGGTTCCTTTTGAAGACATCTTTTAAAATGTTTCCTTTCTTTATCTATTTTGTTCTGTACTGGGTTTTTGTTGTTGCACAGGCTTTCTCTAGTTACAGCGAGTGAGGGGCTACATTCTCGTCATGGTACCCAGGCTTCTCATTGCAGTGATTTTTCTTGTTGTGGAACATGGGTTCTAGAGTCCTCAGTAGTTGTGGCTCCTGGGCTCTAGAGCACAGGTTCAGTAGTTGTAGCCAAAGAGCCTAGTTTTTTCCGGTGCATGTGGGATCTTCCCAGAACATGGATGGAACCTGTGTCTTCTGCATCAGCAGTCAGAGTCTTTAACAGTGAGCCACCAGGGAAGTCCCCTCCAGAGGATTTGTCTACATAAGCCAGGCCTCCCAGGGCCAGAGTGAGCCCAGATGATGTCTGCCCCTTCCCAATCCAGCCAGGAACAGGCTGGGCACTGATGGTCCCCTAAATCCCCCTGGGCTCTGATTGTTGTGGTTATTCTATAACTAAGTCATGTCTGACTCTTTGTAGTCCCATAAACTAAAGCACACTAGGCTTCCCTGCCCTTTACTATCTCCCAGAGTTTGCTCAAACTCATGTCCATTGAGTTGGTGATGGCATCTAACCATCTCATCCTCTGTTGTCCCCTTCTCCCTGCCCTCAATCTTTCCCAGCATCAGGGTCTTCTTCAATGAGTCAGTTCTTCCAATCAGGTGGGTATAGTATTGGAGTTTCAGCTTCAGCATCAATCCTTCCAATGAATATTCAGAGTTGATTTCCTTTAGGATGGACTGGTTGGATCTCTTTGCAGTCCAAGGGACTCTCAAGAGTCTTCTCCAGCACCATCGTTCGAAAGCATCAATTCTTTGGCACTCAGCCTTCTTTAAGGTCCAGCTCTCACATCTGACCACTGGAAAAACCATAGCTTAGACTATACAGACCTTTGTTGGCAAAGTGATGTATGCTTTTTAATATGCTGTCTAGGTTTGTCAGAGCTTTTCTTCCAAGGAGCAAGTGCCTTTTAATTTCATGCCTGCAGTCATCATCTTCAGTGATTTTGGAGCTCCCCAAAATGAAGTCTGTCACTCTTTCCACTTTATATCCATTGATTTGCAATGAAGTGATGGGACCAGATGCCATGATCTTAGTTTTCTGAATGTTGAGCTTTAAGCCAGCTTTTTCACTCTCCTTTTTCACCCTCACCAAGAGGCTCTTCAGTTCCTCTTCCCTTTCTGCCACTAATGTGGTATCATCTGCATATCTGAGATTGTTGATATTTCTCCTGGCAATCTTGATTCCAGCTAGTGCTTCATCTAGCCTGGCATTTCACATGATGTACTCTGCATATAAGTTAAATAAACAGGGTGACAATATACAGCCTTGACATACTCCTTTCCCAATTTTGAATCAGTGTGTTGTTCCATGTCCAGTTCTAACTGTTGCTTCTTGACCTACATACAGGTTTCTCAGGAAGTAGGTAAAGTGGTCGGGTATTCCCATCTCTTGAAGAATTTTCTACAGTTCATTGTGATCCAAAATGATCCACTGTGATCCACAGTTCGAAGACTTTAGCATAGTCAATGAAGCAGACAGATTTTTTTTTTTAATTCCCTTGCTTTTTCTATGATCCAGTGGATGTTGGCAACTTGATCTCCAGTTCTTCTACCTTTTCTAAATCCAGTTTGCACATCTGGAATTTCTCAGTTCATGTACTATTGAAGCCTAGCTTGGAGAATTTTGAGCATTACCATGTTAGCATGTGAAATGAGTGCAATTGTACGGTAGTTTGAACATTCTTTGTCATTGCCCTTCTTTGAGATTGAAATGCAAACTGACCTTTTCCAGTCCCATGGCCACTGATTAAATTTTTCAAATATGCTGGCATATAGGGTGCAGCACTTTAACAGCATCATCTTTTAGGATTAGAAATAGCTCAACTGGAGTTCCATCACCTCCACTAGCTCTGTTCATAGTGATACTTCCTAAGGCTCACTTGGCTTCACACTCTAGGATGTCTGGCTCTAGCTGAGTGACCACACCATCATGGTCATCCAGGTCATTAAGTCTTTATTTGTACAGTTCTTCTGTGTCTTCTTGCCACCTCTTCTTAATCTCTTTTGCTTCTTTTAGGTCCTTGCCATTTCTGTCCTTTATTGTGCCCATCTTTGCATGATATATTCCCTTACCATCTCTCATTTTCTTGAAGGTATTTCTAGTCTTTCCCATTCTAATATTTTCCTCTGTCTTTGTATTGTTCACTTAAGAAGGCTTTCTTATCTCTCCTTGCTATTCTCTGGAACTCTGCATTCATTTGAGTATGAATTTGAGTATTCTTTCTCTCTCTCGTTTGCCTTTGGATTCTCTTCTTTTCTTAGCTATTTGTAGGCCCTCCTCAGGCAATCACTTTGCCTTCTTGCATTTCTTTTTCTTGGGGATGGTTGATAACAACCCTCAAATACAATCCTCAATGCCCCCTTTAGCCTTGGAATTTTATTCTTCTGTCTAACATGCTGCCCAGAATAAGACTGGCTGGTATGACTTGTGTCTGACTTGTGCTCTGGACATTAAGTCTCCAGGACACATCTGTGACGTGATTGTTTTGTGACACCTTCTTGGGTAGATCTCTCTGGAGCTGTAGTCACTGGTCAGGGCCTTCTGGAAAATATGGATTCATCAGAGAGAGTATTTAGCACGACTCTGGCTTTGACGACAATGACAATGGTGATGGTGATGCTATTTAATTGCTGTTTGGATTCCACTTGGACTGAGAGGAAGAGCAAGGATGTGGATGCAATAGGGAAAAATAAGAAGTTGGAGGGCACTTCCTCCTCTTTCCTGAGGTCTCTCTTTCCTGCCTCTTGAGGACAGAGAGTAAACCCAATGGCTTTGGTTAAAGGACTTGGTTTCCTTCTCTGGTTCAGGAAGATCCCCTGGAGAAGGGAATGGCTACCCACTCCAATATTCTTGCCTGGAGAATTCCATGGACAGAGGAGCCTGGTGGGTAGCAAAAAAAAAGTCAGACATGACTCAGTGGCTAAACAACAACAAAAACACTCACAGAGTGGAAGCCCAGGTGATATTGGCCAGGCCCAAGCGTGCCCTGAGATAGTGCTAGGGTGGCCCGGCCCTGAGGGATGGCCCCCAGGGAAACATTAGGAGGGTTACAGCGAACAAATACAGAGGTGCCTCCACCCCCAGCTTCTCCCCTGGTGGCTGGGCCCTCCCACTGGCAGACACGGACCCATGGCTCAGGGGTGAAGGGAACATGTCCCCACACTGGCTGCACCACAGACTCACAGATGACTTCCAGCAGAGATGGCTGGCCTTTTTCATAGGTGTCAGTGGCTGAATCCAGGCCTGTTCTTCTGGTCTCCTCTGAGGGAAGTCAAGGTCTCAGCAGGGACTTGCCCTGGATGTGACCACAGGCAGGTTTACTTGCCCTGGGGAGCTGGCTGGGAGGCTCTGTAGGGATAGAGCTTGAGAGGACCTGGACCTGAACACCCAGAACAAACCTCAGACAAAACCGAAACCACTTTTTGCAGCGGGAGCAGTGCTGGGGGCATAGGAATCCTGCTTCCCACCCTCATGCTTGCCCCCTCTGAGGCAGACTTGTGGGGCCCCAAAGCCTTCTCCCATTACTGCATCAGCCATGCAGCTTCACGGTCTCTTCCACCCACTCTGGCATCATCACCATTAACGATAACGATAAACATAACATAAGGGCTTCTCATGTGCCAGTTGCTGTTCTAAGAGCTCTTCTCATCCCTGGAAACATGGAAACTAAAGCACAGAGAGTTTAAGAAACTTGTCCTAGATCACACGCCAGTGAGTAGTAGAATCGGGGATCGGACTGAGGCTGCCTGGCTCACTGCACTGTTCAGCTCTTCAGTACCATAAATGACAAACCCTCACACACCTGCTCTCCTAAAGAAACTCAAAAGGACCAGCAGCTGGGTCTGGGGGCAGAGCTGTGGCTCCAAACATCAACCTGGGATTGTATCCCAGCACCAGGGCTTTCCAGTCGAGCAACTCTGGCTAATGACTTATTTCTCTTAGCCTCAGTTACTTTATCTGTAAAATGGGGGTATAATCCCTACTTCACAGGGGCCTGTGAGGATTAAAGGAGATCTCATCCATGAACATGCACAGCACTATAGACCTCTGGCTATGGTGGACACCTAGGAAATATGGGCTCCTGGCCCTGGCTCTCTTCAGTTTTATGTGTCCTCTAACTCCCCTGGGTGCAGGGCCAGCATCTAGAAACCAGAGATGAGTCTATGCATCCTGCCATACGAGACTCTTACAATGCACACAGTGTCTAAGATTCTATTGCTCAAGGCTGGCGCTCCATGGATGGCCTCTAAAAAACTGTGAGACTATAGGGAAAACCATGCTTTCCTAGCACTTTCCTGACCACTTGTTTTAGCTGCCTGATGCCCTGCTCTCAATTTTATTCTTCCATCAGATGGCCCTTGGGGACTAGCCTGTCTGTAAGCCCAGGGCACATGTCCTTATTCAGTCATTAGATTCTCCTTCCAGGTTCACCTCTGAATCCCAAAAAGGCTCATCTGGGGACTTACTTATCTTCTTGACCTCCCTATTCAATGGGAAAGTCAGCCAACTAGCCAAAGCAAGAGGGAAATATTTATTAATACCATAAAAATTTAATGCTGATTTAGATTTTCATTTTTATTTTTTGACACCTCTTAAATAGATTGGGAGTTGGGAGAAATACAAGTGTATAGCTCATTGCACTGTGAATATTGCTGATGGCTCTGTTCCTGCTCCAGATAATGGATGGTATTAGAAAATGCTTGGCACGGCCATTTACTTCACACGGCTGCCCTCTTCCTTCCCCTCATCTTCCTTTCTTCTATGTTTCCACAATGCTGTGTGCTCCTCTCCTAGCACTCCCTGCCTTGATTCCTTGAGGGTGGGCTCATGGCTGACTTTCTTGCCCAGCTTATTCTCCCACCCATCACCACTTCACATTTCTCCCCTCTCTCCTAGCCTTCGACATCTCTCTGGCTCCCTCACACTAGTAAATGACATCTCTTTACACCACATAGTCACAAGGTGGCTGCTGCATCTCCAGTATCACGCCTCCTTTTCAGGCAAAAAGAGGAGGAAGGAGGGAGAGGCAAAGGAACACAGGTGGGCTCTCTTCAGCAAAGCTTTGACCTTTTGTTTAGGAAGGGTTCCTCACTCCTGAACTTTTTGTTACCATTCAGGTCCTTGGACTCTTTAATCCCTAGAAATGCTAAGAGGCCAAATGAGGGATTCAGGCAAGGCTTTCTTGGGACATGTGCTATAGCACCAGGGAACAAAACCAAGTTCTCTTGTTGTTTGATGAAGGGGGAGTGCAAACTGGTTCCTTAAATCCTATGAGTGTGGGGTATATCAGTGGGTTGGGCCAGAGGGGTGGTTTAAGTGGTCTGCTCACTGCTTTGGTGGTGCAATATGTAGGGATCGTGTGCGGGACCCTGCTTTTGCTCTCAGCACCTCAGAAATGATAGTTGGTTTGTGGCCTTTTTGTGTCTTGTTCATGATTGCTCCAGCTGCACATGCATGGAAGTAATTTTAGTCTCTTACAATGTCTTTGTATTTTGTTGTGGGAGTAAAGCCCCCCAAGTTCCAGCCTGTCTCATTTTTGCTTACATTTCATTGGCCAGACATGGGTCACCTATACCTGAGAAGATGAGCACTTTAAGAGGGCACGTGTACACCCCCTCCCAAACCAGGTCCCTTAGACCTGATCTACCTGGAAACCACTCCCCATTCCAAAGAGCCTGAGCTGGGTATCTGAGAGTTCAGTCCCTACTCGGCCACAGCTTCTGGTGGGAACTGTTGAATCCCCAGCCACTGGTGTGAGATCACTCTTCTGCACAATGAAATGTGTGACCTTTTGACAATACAGTGAGCACACTGGGAGCCAGATCCTGGGTTCTAAATCCTATTCCCACATAGAGGACTGGAGGCTCTTTGGGAGACAGGTTGGTCCTAGGTCTGGGGCAGGGTCAGCATGAGGTGGGCCTGGGACATCTTGTGCCAGAAAGATGGATGTGCTCAAAGATTTCCTGAGCAACTGAAACATCAAAAAGCATAATGACTGTAATAGAGCACAAAGAACAGTATATGTGGCGCATTTTGATTATCAAAAAAAGAAAATAGAAAGACAAGGAATAAAAAAAAGGAAGGAAGGAAGAAAAAAGAAAGAAAAAAAGAAACAGAGAGAGAAGCACATGTTCCACCATTTGAGGCAAGCATGACACCTTATAGATGTATTTGTTCATTCCAGGGGTCTCCCAGGTGGCACTACTGGTAAAGAAATAGCCTGCTAATGCAGGAGACTTGAGAGATGCGGTTCAATTTCTGGGTTGGGAAGATTTCCCTGGAAGAGGGCATGGCCACCCTCTCCAGTATTTTTGCCTGGAAAATTCCATGGACAGAGGAGCCTGGCGATCTACAGTTCATGCAGTCACAAAGATTTGGACATGACTAATGCGTTCATTCCAGGGGGTAAGGGAAGCTCTTTCTCAGAGAAGAACATCAGAGCAGAAAGAAAGAGAGAGTCAGAAGGTCGATGACCTGCACTTGTCAGTTATTGATTTAGACCAGGATCATCGGTGGAGGCTAACACCATTCAGTGGGAGGCTCATGGGGACAGGGAAGCATCACCCTGCATATAACATGGCAGTTGAAAAAGCACAAAAGCCCGTCAGGGAGAGATCTAGTTCTCTTTGCACCCCAGTCTTCCATATCCCTCCCTTGGTTCTCAGGAATGGAGGACAGTGAGTCTAGTCACCACGTGGCCCAAGGGGCAGGATCAGTCCATGTTGATGGAGACTGGATCCCTGAGAAATGCCTTCTGACAGAGGTGTTTCCCTCGAGAGCTGCAGGCAGCACCCTAGGTGTCTGTCTCTGCATCTGAGGGGGGGACCTTGGGTCGGTCTCTGGACCTCCTGGTCCCCTCTCCTGGAAAAACATCCCTGTCAACTCTGAACAGCATATGAATGGTTTCCCAGCCCTTCTTTGTCTTGAGTAAGGTCTGAGATAATCCAAACACTGCTCAGCTGCTGAGGGTTCTGGGAAATTGGGCACTGCCCACAGAAGGTTTTCTGATGGCCGTTGGGAATAAGAATGCTCAGGTCCTGGTGCTAAGTGACAAAAACAAGTTGCATCAATACATGTACTAAAAAAACACTCACACACACAAGTACACACACACACACACACACACACACACACTCCACTTGGGTGCTAAAGCATATGTGTGTCAAGCATAGAGGAATAGGAAGGATCTAGCCCATTCTGTTACCACTCCTGGGGAGGTGGCAGGGGCTGGTGATGGTGATATTATCTTTGTGTGCCTGGCTTGGTCTGTCCTCCTATGGGACTTGTCCAGTTAGAAACATAAAAAGGGAAGTCTGGTCTGTCGTGTGTGTTGGGAGGGGAGGCACATGGAGAGGCCAGGGTGTCTGATGTCTCTGTCCTAATCAGGCCTTATCTCAGGAAGCTGTGCAGGTGCAGGGAGGGATTGCCTCCCTTCCACACCAACCATTGCAAATGTAGTGACCTGGTTTACACAGCACATCCTGCCCTTGGGTTCCCTGATGTCCAGCAATCCTTGGCAGCAGGCAGGCTTGTGATTGTTAGCCCATTTTACAGAGGAGAAAACAGACTGACAGTATTAGGTGCTGGCAAGGACATGGAGGAACTAGAACGCCCATAGATGAATGGAAATATAAAACAGTAAACTATTTTAGAGAAATTTGACCATTTCTTATCCACACTGCCTGGTGTCAGCCAAGGCATCTGTCTCCATGCCCAGGCTTTGGTCTTTGTCCCTACAATCATTGCCCACAGGCACTGTTTGGGAGACCATGGCCCTGGGGTTCAAAAGAATGAGAGTGACAGTGAACTCCTCCTGAAAGATGTAGTTGGTAGTGATGAGCTGTTTCTGGTAAAGGGACCAGGTCTGCGTGTTCTGTGAGCATGTGAGTTGCAGGGCTGTTTGGGGCCACTGGAAGAGAAAGAACAGGTCACAACATGTAAACCCTCAGAACCCTGCCAGGGCAATGGGGACAGTGTCCCGTGGACGGTGGGAAGGAGCTGAGTTCCATTTGGCAACCTGGGTTGGGGGGGCTATTGTCTGTGACACCCAGAAGACTTCATTCCAACTTCATGTTGATCTCTAACAATGGGGGCCTGGACATCAGGATCCAGACTGGAAAGTATTTTCATCAGATTCTGAAAGACTAGATTATAAGAAAGATAATAGTTGACACTGATTTTAAAAAAAACATTTATTTATTTATTTTATTTAAGCGTGTTGGGTTTCATCTGTGGCACACGGGTCGTGGTTGCGTTCTGTGAGATCTTTTGTTTTGGCACACAGACTCTCTGGTTGCAACACATAGGCTCCAAAATGCACGACTCAGCAGTTGTGGCACATGAGTCCAGCTGCTCCAGGACATGTGGGATCTTAGTTCCCCAACCAGGGTTCGAACTCATGCCTCCTACACTGCAAGGTGGATCCTCAATCACTGGACCATCTGGGAACTCCCTAATAGTTGATACTTAACGAGCACTTGCTGTTTGTTTGGCAATGACTGAAAGTTTTACCTGTATTTCCCAATTCATCTTTACTATTTTACCTGTTCAGAGAATTCTGAATTCTTCCCTTTCTAGGCCCCTGTGGTGGTTGCCCACCAGAAAGGTAGGTTAGGGAGCATGTCTGGGCTGCAGTCCAAGGCAACCTTTACAGATTCCTTTGACCACTTTTAACCCAAAAAGCAGCATAGTATAAGTAACGATTTGTACTTTCTTTTTTTATCCATTTAACATGTTAATACTATGGAGATTATTTCTTGCACATATAGAGCTGCCTCTTTAATTCTCATGGTCACATTGCATTTCACTGTAGCAGTCAGCATTTTTGTTGCGCAGTTCCAGGAAGTACCTTCCAGGAAGTACCACTGTATTCCATGTGGCTCTGGATAGACACTCAATAATTTATTGAATCAGTTCACTATTGATGGATGTTTAGCTTGGGTAGTCAGTTCAGGCTGCCATAACAAAATGCCAGATATGGGAGGTCTTAAATGACAGATATGTACATTCTCACAGTTCTGGTTGCTAGAAGTTCAAGATCAAGGTGCCCTTGGGTTGGTTTCTTGTGAGAGCTCTCTCCTGACTTGCCTTCTGGCCAGATTAGTCAAAATTGGGTTTTGGCATTCCAACAACTCTTTTGTTACTGATCAGGAGTTCTAGAGCTCCTTAATCAATAGAAATTTATAAGAGGCCTGACAAAAATTCAGGCAAGGCTTTATTGGAACCCATGCTGCAGTGTGAAGGAGCAAAAGCAAATAACAGGTTCCCTGGCTTGTTCTCTAAAGGGGTGATAAATGACTCCTTATATAGGGTGAAGGTAAGGGCAGGTGCAGGAGTCGGGCTGGAGGGATGGCTTAGGTGGTGTGCCCACCGCCTTGGTGGTGCTTTGTGAATGGTGCATGCACAGCACCCTGCTTTTGCTCCTGACTCCTCAGAAGTGGAAGTTGGGTTTTTGGTCTTTTTATATCTTGTTTGATTTGCCCCAACTGCCTGGGCATGTGCAGAGCTAGTTTTAGTCCCTTACAGTTTCTTTGTATTTTGTTGTAGAGGGTCTCAAGTCCCAGGTTCCAGCCTGTCTCACTTTCTTCATCTGTTCTTCCATTTGCGGGTGCATTTTCTCTCTTTACCTGGAGGAGAGCATGGCAATATTCTTGCCTGAAGAATCCCATGGGCAGAAGAGCCTGGTGGACTACAGTCTATAGGGTTGCAAAGAATGGGACATGACTGAATTGACATAGCATGCACACACACACACACACACACACACACACACACCCCACACATTCTCTCTTTAAGTGACCATTCACTTATGTGCCCAAGTCAACATGTTTTCACACTTAGTATTTGATCTTCTGTTACCCTTATCCAAATTCCTACCATACTACTGGGCATCAGAAGGAAATCAGTTTGATTAAAAAATCAGTACTGAGTTACTAAAAGCTCTACCTTAATGTACTAATGTGCAGTTCTAACATGAATAACAGATTACCCAAATGAGATTATATGGTCATACCTGTGAAGATCTTCAGGCATAGAAAATATTTTGAAAACTATAAAGACATTTACTTATTCAGATCCTTTAATCTTGACTGACCATAAGACTTGCTGTCTATCCCAGCTTTTTCATGCTATTTGTCAATGAGAACCTCTGGCTCTTCTTCCTGTGCTGAACCCACTCCAACCCTTTTAGGTGGATGGTGGGAAGAAACATGAGTTGCTAAAGTGGGCCACAAGGAAAGCATACAGAAAAAGGTAGCTTTCATTTCTCTGCTTCACATTGTTGAGTGAGTGTTCATTATTTTTTCTTGTGACGTCTGAGCAGCACTTAATATTGGAGGACAGACTTTTACTCCCATCGTACATTTAATAACTCTGCTTAGAGAGGATTTTTCTTTAAGAATCAAAATGCGTATTAGTGTGCTGTGCTTCTTGTTCAGAGGTCTTATAAAAATTATTTATTTTAGGTGAAATATATTTTAAAACAACTTAAGATGGAATAATAGTTAACCACTAAATCACATCTTGAAATAAAGGAGTCTATTTCACCTACAAAATTATAAAGCTACTTTGTAAACTCATCTCAAGTGAATGAAAATGTTATCTGAAAATTACAAAAGTCCCTATCAAAACACTTTCCTAAATTTTGCAGAGAATTTCTTATTAGCTCAGTCATTCTTTCTGCAAAACATTTTCAGATCTTACTCTGTGTACAAGGTGACTATGACATAGTTCATTCCCTAAAAGAGCTTTCAGTCTGATAGCAGAAAATAGTACATAAAAGAATAATTATAAAATAAGAGTATATAGAGTCTGAAAGATTCCTTTTAAGTTTTATTTTATGTATTTATGTTTGTATTTATTTAGTTGGGTCTACACTGGGTCTTCATTGCTATGTTCGGACTTTCTCTGGTTGTGGTAAATAGGGGCTTCTCTCTAGATGTGGGGCACGGGCTTCTCATTGTGGCAGCTTCTCTTGTGGCAGACCTCAGGCTCTAGAGTGTGGGCTCAGAGGTTGTGGTACATGGGCCCAGTTGCCCATGGCATGTGGAGTCTTCTCAGACCAGGGATTGAACTTGTGTCCCCTGCACTGGCAGATGAATTCTTAACCTCTGGACCACCAGGGAAGTCCTAAAAAACTCTAAAGTGAATACAAGTCTGTTTCTCTGAGAAAGCTTTCTATTAGATGTGACACTATGAAGAACCAGTAGAAAGTAGCTAAAAAGGACATTTTCATATACGGTAGAAACAGAAGCAAGCACACTCATCAAACCTCCCATACAATATAATACATTATTGAGATGATGAGACCTATATAAAAATGCAAGTAAGGAGAGCATGGTAGGAATGAGACTTGCATCAACACTTGAAACTAGTGACTATAAGAACCTTCCAGAAATTTTGTCTAACGTCTTCAAGACTGAATGAGGAAATGTCTCAGGAAGGCTGCCTACAGAAAGGTATCTACATAGAAACAACTGTAAACAACAAAAGTATGCAATATAGATGCCTACCCCAGAGCACAAATGATAAAGTTGTGTTTCCTAAATTCTTCTCTCTATACCAAGGGTTAGCAAAAGACTTTCTTGAAAGAGGATTAAGGAGGGAACTATAATAATTGTATTGAAGAAAAACTTCTCCTTATATATTGAAAATACCTGCATATAATAAAACAATAAATATTTACTGTGAGTCTTCTAATTTGCTGATGATTTTAGCCTCACTATCCAATTTGAAACCAAAAAGATTCAAATCAGCTTGTTGTTCAATCCCCAGGAGATATATGAGCTCTAAACTTGTAAGAGGGTCAGTAACTGTTTCCTTGCCTGAGTTTGTTCCTGGCAGTTTATGTGTGAATGCATAGTCTAACACTGTGAATCCCAGTTGTCACAGAACAATTTGCAAAATTGTTTCATCGAAGATTTGTATGTTGATTTCCTTAATTCTTCCTGACAGTGTGTGAAAAGATACATCTAGCAAATCTCATAATGGGGTATAAATGTCTAAATGCAAAAAAGTTAACAGGCAAAAACAGTGCTTATTTACGTTTCATGGAGTCAGCCTGAGCATACCTAGCCTCTTTAAAGTAGGCTGTCCTTTTCGCAGCCAGTCTAGGTGAAATTAGGTAAATCTCTGGACCAGAATATCCACAGTAAGTAGAGGTACTCTGGCTGACACACATGTTAATTAAATGGCACTGATATTGTCACCCTGCTTATTTAACTTCCATGCAGAGTACATCATGAGAAACGCTGGGCTAGAAGAAGCACAAGCTGGAATCAAGATTGCTAGGAGAAATATCAGTAACCTCAGATATGCAGATGACACCACCCTTATGGCAGAAAGTGAAGAGGAACTAAAAAGCCTCTTGATGAAAGGAAAGAGGAGAGTAAAAAAGTTGGCTTAAAGCTCAGCATTCAGAAAACTAAGATCATGGATCTTTCCCATCGCTCATGGGAAAATAGATGGGGGAAACTTGGAACAGGGCTGATTATTTTGGGGGCTCGCAAATCCACTGCAGAGGTATTGTAGCCATGAAATTAAAAGATAGCTACCTTTTGAAAGGAAAAATAAGACCAAACCTAGATGCATATTAAAGAGCAGGAATACTTTGCACAAAGGTTCCATCTAGTCAAGTCATGTATGAGGAGAGTTGGACGGGAGAAGCTTGAGCACCAAAGAATTGCATGCTTTTGAACTGTGGTGTTGGAGAAGACCCTTGGGAGTTCCCTTGGACTCAAGGAGATTCACCAGTCCACCTAAAGGGAGCAGTCCTGGGGTGTTCATTGGGGGACTGATCTTGAAGCTGCAACTCAATACTTTTGGCACACTGATGCGAAGATTGACTCATTGGAAAAGGACCCTGATGTGGGGGATTGGGGGCAGGAGGAGAAGGGGACAACAGAGGATGAGATGGCTGGATGGCATCACCGACTCAATGGGCATGAGTTTGAGTAAACTCTGGGAGTTTGTGACAGGAGATGGACAGGGAGGCCTGATGTGCTGCGATTCATGGGGTCGCAAAGAGTCGGACACGACTGAGTGACTGAACTGACTGCCTGATGTTACAAGGAGTAGGCTTTTATGAGATTGTAATTCCTATAACCATGACAGTGAAAAACATGTTAAAGATAATATAAGGATGACAACAAACTAGTCCAAACTGTTATTCATCTAAATGTTCAATACATTGACTAATATTATTTTTTATGCATTAAAATTGTCATGACAATCTAAAATATTTTAGTCTCAACTGATTAATCAATTAATCACAGAAATTTTTGAAATGGATATGATAAAAATTATCTTTCATGTAGATTATTTTTTGTATGTTCTGAATAAATCTAAAGTAGAATTTGGTATATATCAGCACACATGTCTGATGACCACAGTACATAGGACTGATTCTATGTGATATCCGATATGGATCCCTAGCTGAAAGCCCATTTCTAGGCTGAAGCTGCACTGAAACACAGCTTCCCCTATGAATTAACATCACACACCTATAATTTCTCATTCCCAGATCTCCCTTCCCCATATCAGCCCAGGTTAGTTTCCTCTGCTGGTAAATTGGTTAAGCCTCAGATTCTGGAGTCAGACCACCTGCTTCCAAATGCTTGTTGATGTGTACCACTGGGTAAAAATGCAACCTCTGATTCCTCTTTTAGCGTACCTTTGTAAAATATAAATAATAAAGATGGATTTTCCATAGAGTTGAAGTAGGAATTATATATTTTAATGTGCAGTAACTGGGAGTTCACTGTATGTCCAATAAGCTATAAATGTTATTGGTGGTGTTTGGTTTACTGAACAATGACCACAACAATTCATGGAACCTGGGGGTCAGACAGAGAGAGGCAGGACCTGGGAAACTCAATGAAGAGTAACAAAAAGGACCGATAAAGGGAAGTACTAATTTAGTATGCCCTGAAATCTAGAACAGTCTGTGAATATTCTTATCATAATGGAGGCAAAGTATTTCTGAGTGGAGAGAAAATGTACATCTGATGGAGAAGTCCACCAGCAGAGGGGAATCATGGAATTAATAAAGTATTATGGTATTTGTTGGTAGGTAAATGATTTATCAAAAGAAATGGGATAATGCATTTGCAAGTGAGCTGAAATACTCCAGAAATTTCCTGGAATCTTTGCCCTTGGATTCTATTTGAAGGTTAGAGTATCAAGGAAGTCACCTGAAGAGCCACCCCAGCATCATAAGTGAGGCAGATACAAGTGCCAATTTCAGAGGCCACCTTTTCTCCACCAAATACTATGGGGAATATTTTCAAGGAAATCTGAAGGTTTTAAAGCTATTGTATTTGCTATTACAAGTGAGCTTATCACCAGCTATGAATTTATTCTTGCCCTGACAATAAAATGTATGGCTCAGAGGTTAGTGTGATTCTCTAAAAGACAGATCATTCAAAAGTCAATTGCTTACTTTTAATAAAAGATATATTCAATTGAATAGTTCTGAGCCAAGAAAGTCTGGTACTACATCAAGCAGCCAGCATATTTATGCCACTTTACCCATAAATCTATCTATCTGCACCACATAAGTGATGGATCCCAGTTGATAAATAAGCACATTATGCACATTGAGTGGATTTTGGAATAAGATTGGGAAGGTTAAAAGTATTCTGATTTAAATATATATATATCTCAAAAGGAACATAAATAGAATTAGTTCCTGAAAATGAAACAATTGGATAGAGGAAAAAACAGGACAGAATGTGTTCCCTGTAAAATAAAAAAATGTGATTTTTTTTTTTAAATTTTACAGGAAAGACTCTTAGTCACACCAAATCAATATTAAAAAGTTCACGTTTTTTTAAGTACAAGTTGTAGCTTTTTTTTTTTTTGGTGGGGAGTCAATTACTGTGGTTATAGGAATATATACCTAAGAATTTTAATTAGAGGAATTGAGTTCAGGGAGTGACTAGTTACGGGAGATCAAATAATTTATTTGGAAACAGAGAGGGATGCAAAAACAAAGATACACAGCAAATCTCAGGCAGATGACCATATTAGAAGATCCCTCAAAGTTAAGCAGAAGCCTTCCTTTAAATATGAAAGTCAAGTTAGAAGAACCTTTGTTTTTTCCTTTTATTTTTTATAAAAACCTCTTAACACCATCTTTCCTTTCACCTCACTTCAGTGACCATTTTCAGAAACCCTCTAAGGTGTATAAAGCAAATTCATTTTGTGAAATCATAAGCATCACCATTTTCTAGTGCAGATTCTTCCATTTGATCCTTTTTAATTCCCTTCTGAGTCCCTATCACAAAGTCACAAATGCCTGATTGCTCTCTAACTGGCAGCATTTTCAGATTTACCAGATCTCTAGCTATCTTGCAGCACCAGCCAACACATCCAACTGAAATAAGCTTTCTTCTGAAGAGCAAACCCGTACATGTTTCTTCCTACCACACCAGAAATTATACCCTGAACCCTAACCAGAGACTATGTATAACACTTCACTGTTACAAGGTTCAGTTCAATTCAGTTCAGTTACTCAGTCATGCACAGCTCTTTGCGACCCCATGGACTACTGCATGCCAGGCTTCCCTGTCCATCCCCACTCCCGGAACTTGCTCAAACTCATGTCCATCGAGTCGGTGACACCATCCAACAATTTCATCCTGTTGTCCTCTTCTCCTCCCATCTTCAATCTTTCCCAGCATCGGGTGGCCAAAGTATTGGAGCTTCAGCTTCAGCATCAGTCCTTTCAATGAATATTTAGGACTTATATCTGTTAGGATTGACTGGTTTGATCTCCTTGCAGTCCAAGGGACTCTCAAGACTCTTCTCCAACACCACAGTTCAAAAGTAGCACCTTATCTTTGACACAAAGGAGGCAAGGATATACAATGGAAAAAAGACAACCTCTTTAACAAGTGGTGCTGGGAAAACTGGTCAACCACTTGCAAAAGAATGAAACTAGAACACTTTCTAACACCATACACAAAAATAAACTCAAAATGGATTAAAGATCTAAATGTAAGACCAGAAACTATAAAACTCCTAGAGGAGAACATAGGCAAAACACTCTCCGACATAAATCACAGCAAGATCCTCTATGACCCACCTCCCAGAATATTGGAAATAAAAGCAAAACTAAACAAATGGGATCTAATGAAACTTAAAAGCTTTTGCACTACAAAAGAAACTATAAGTAAGGTGAAAAGACAGCCGTCAGATTGGGAGAAAATAATAGCAAATGAAG